>NC_140015.1:27965154-28196246 GCF_964263955.1 Coregonus lavaretus | reverse complement strand
AGGACCTTAATGTGCTTCTTCTTGAGCCACTCCTTTGTTGCCTTGGCCGTGTGTTTTGGGTCATTGTCATGCTGGAATACCCATCCACGACCCATTTTCAATGCCCTGGCTGAGGGAAGGAGGTTCTCACCCAAGAGTTGACGGTACATGGCCCCGTCCATCGTCCCTTTGATGCGGTGAAGTTGTCCTGTCCCCTTAGCAGAAAAACACCCCCAAAGCATAATGTTTCCACCTCCATGTTTGACAGTGGGGATGGTGTTCTTGGGGTCATAGGCAGCATTCCTCCTCCTCCAAACACAGCGAGTTGAGTTGATGCCAAAGAGCTCGATTTTGGTCTCATCTGACCACAACACTTTCACCCAGTTCTCCTCTGAATCATTCAGATGTTCATTGGCAAACTTCAGACGGCCCTGTATATGTGCTTTCTTGAACAGGGGGACCTTGCGGACGCTGCAGGATTTCAGTCCTTCACGGCGTAGTGTGTTACCAATTGTTTTCTTGGTGACTATGGTCCCAGCTGCCTTGAGATCATTGAAAAGATCCTCCCGTGTAGTTATGAGCTGATTCCTCACCATTCTCATGATCATTGCAACTCCACGAGGTGAGATCTTGAATGGAGCCCCAGGCCGAGGGAGATTGACAGTTCTTTTGTGTTTCTTCCATTTGCGAATAATCACACCAACTGTTGTCACCTTCTCACCAAGCTGCTTGGCGATGGTTTTATAATATAATATAATATGCCATTTAGCAGACGCTTTTATCCAAACCCACTACCCTGGCATTACAAGCGCCATGCTCTACCTATTGAGCTACAAAGGACGTTTTGTAGCCCATTCCAGCCTTGTGTAGGTCTACAATCTTGTCCCTGACATCCTTGGAGAGCTCTTTGGTCTTGGCCATGGTGGAGAGTTTGGAATCTGATTGATTGATTGCTTCTGTGGACAGGTGTCTTTTATACAGGTAACAAGCTGAGATTAGGAGCACTCCCTTTAAGAGTGTGCTCCTAATCTCAGCTCGTTACCTTTATAAAAGACACCTGGGAGCCAGTAATCTTTCTGATTGAGAGGGGGTCAAATACTTATTTCCCTCATTAACATGCAAATCAATTTATAACATTTTTGACATGCGTTTTTCTGGATTTTTTGGTTGTTATTCTGTCTCTCTGTAAGCATTTCACTGTTAGTCTACACCTGTTGTTTACAAAGCATGTGACAAATACAATGTGATTTGATTTGAGACACACACAGGAGGCCAAATGAAAAGCAGCCTCATCTATCAAAGGCATGATTCACCTGCTGATCTTCAAAGGTTTCCTATTTTCACTGAATCTCTCTCTATTTATCTCTCTGCCTTTCTCTCTTTATCTCTCTGCCTCTCTCTCTCTCTTTATCTCTCTGCCTCTCTCTCTCTCTCTCGCTCCTCTTCTCTCTGCCTCTCCCTTCCTATTTCACTATTCCTGTGTCTCTTTCTCTCCTTCCCTCTATTTCCTAACCTCTACATGTTTCCTCTCCTGTCTCCCTCTTTTCCTTCCTCCCTCCTCAGAGGAACTCCTCCAGTAAAATTCAGGAGGTGAAGAATGATGGAGAGCAGGATAATATTAGAGACCTCCTGTCCCTTAACCTGCTCCCGCCCCATAACCCGCTCCCGCCCCTTAACTTGCTCCCGCCCCTTAACCCGCTCCCGCCCCTTAACTTGCTCCTGCCCCCTAACTCCATATCCCCCTCTACCCTCCCTTTGTCTCTCTCTTCCTCCTTCTCATTCTCTCCCTATACGGCTAATTCTCCCTGTCTCCCTCCATGTCATGCTGTAGCCCAGTCACCCAGTAAGTATTAGCTCGGTCTCTGTGTTATTGTTGTGTGACTCACACTCTGTCGTTCTGTTGTTCACTCTCTCCCAAAGCTTCAGAACCTCTCCCAAACCCCCACCCTCCCCTCCCTCTCTTTGTCTAGGCAGCAAACAGTCTAAAAGCAATGGCAGAGAATATAACAATTCACCAAATCCCATCTCTTACAAATGAAAAGTTAAAAATACACTTTTCAGTACAATTCCATCTCATTACTTACAACACAGAGATGCACACGCACACTCACACACCCTGCAATCAATTTGTCCCTTAAGCCCATCCTACAGCCTGTTCAGCCTGTTGATTGATTGGATAGTATATAAACCTGATTGGATAGTTATAAAAACAAAAGAGATCTCTTCCATGCCTACAATCAGACAATTGCAGTGAAAGTGGTGGGTATGTTGTGTGATGCAATTCAAAGACAAGGAGCGTTTAGATGGCACTCAAGAAGAGCGGACGGTAAACAGTGAAGTGGTGAATATTCATCAATCTGTTGGCTAATAACCCAGAACAACACTGGAGAGATGCTCAGGGGACCCTGATTACCATCACAGCAGTGTAATTGTCACGGTTTCGGCCGAGGCTGCCTCTCTTCCTTGCTCGGGCAGGCTTCGGCGTTCGTCGTCTCCGGAATACTAGCTGCCACCGTTGCATGTTTCTATGTTCGTTTGCTTTTGTCTGATTGTTGTTACACCTGTTATCGTTTAGTGTAATTAGTGTCCTATAAGTTCTCGTTGTGTTTGTCTAGTGTTGTGTGTGATTGTTTTACTGTCGTGCGTTTTGCTGGACGTATTACTGTTTGCTCGGTTGAGCTGTTCTCCATTGTGTTGGAGTGTTTTGTCGCACCTGTGTAGTGCGCCCGTTTTGTTTTCGCCTGCGTGCGGAGTTTCGCCTTCGGGCTAGTTTGTGCGTTTCTCTTGTGGATATTTCACTAAAGTCTTTGGACTGTACTTCTGCGTCCTGCGCCTGATTCCACCACCACACCCACCTACAGCATCACTGACAGAATCACACACCTGCTCGAATGGAATCAGCAGGAGCCGCAGCAGCACAGGCGACGCTGGAGGACAGGGTCCGCGAGCAGAATGACCAGATCCTGCGGATGGGGTCCGCCCTGCAGGAGGTGATCACCACCATCCGAGGCTGGGAGACCCGAGGGACACCTCCACCGCCATCTTCCCTGCCCTCACCATCGGCAAGTCAGCCCCGACCGCTGCCGGGTGTCAGGGATTCCTTCTCCAGGTTGAGCTTTACCTGGCCACCGTGCACCCGGCGCCCTCGGGACACGAGAGCGTGTCCGCCCTGATCTCCTGCCTTTCCGGCAAGGCGTTGGAATGGGCCAACGCAGAGTGGAGGAGAATAGACGCTACCACCATCACGTACGACGAGTTCTCCCGCCGCTTCAGGGCGGTGTTTGACCATCCCCCGGAGGGGAAAGCGGCGGGGGAGCGTCTGTTCTGCCTCCGGCAGGGGAAGAGGAGTGCCCAGGAGTTCGCCTTGGAATTCCGTACTCTAGCGGCGGATGCAGGGTGGAATGAGCGGGCCCTCATCGATCACTACCGATGTAGTCTACGTGAGGACGTCCGGAGGGAGCTGGCCTGTAGGGACACCAGCCTCTCGTTCGACCAGTTGGTCGACATGTCCATCAGGCTGGATACCCTGCTAGCTACCCGCGGACGTCCCGAGGGGGGTCCGTCCATTTCACCCTCCAGCGCCTCCGAGCCGTGCCCCATGGAGCTCGGGGGCGCTGGCGCTAGAGAGAGGAGGGGTCGGATTACGAGGGGGTCCATCTCCTGCACCAACTGTGGTCGGGGAGGACACACCGCGGCTAGGTGCTGGGGATGGCCTCCTAGGGGAGAAGACGACAGGTCCCGCACTGGGGAGTCCTTCCAGGTGAGTAGGCGCCACACTCACCCAGAGCTCTCTGTTGCACACTTCTGTATACCTGTGCGTTTTCCACAGGTAGCACCTCATTCCCAGCATAAGGCGCTGGTAGATTCAGGCGCGGCTGGGAATTTTGTTGATAAGAAATTTTGTTTAGCCTTAGGGATTCCCCTTCTCCCTGTTGACGTCCCCTTCCCCGTTCATGCCCTAGATAGCCGTCCGTTGGGTGCGGGCTTGATCAGGGAGGTCACGGCGCCACTTAGGATGTGTGCGCAGGGGGGTCATCAGGAGATGATCCAGCTATTTCTGATCGACTCGCCTGCGTATCCGGTGGTGCTGGGCATGCCCTGGTTGAGTACCCATAACCCATCTATTTCGTGGCAGGAGAGGGCTCTGATGGAGTGGTCTGCCCAGTGTGTGGGTCGATGTTTAGGCGTTTCCGTAGGGGCTACCTCGGTGGAGAGTCCAAACCAGGTGCCCGCATTGCACGTTCCCCCTGAGTATGGGGATTTGGCTATTGTGTTCAGTAAGTCGAGGGCGACGCAGTTGCCTCCCCATAGGCAGGGAGATTGTGCGATAGACCTCCAGGCAGGAGCTGCGCTCCCACGGAGCCATGTGTATCCTCTGTCTCAGGAGGAGAAGAGAGCTATGGAGACTTACATAGACGAATCTCTGAGACAAGGATACATACGGCCCTCCACTTCCCCTGCGTCCTCGAGTTTCTTTTTTGTGAAGAAAAAGGATGGTGGGTTACGCCCGTGCATTGATTACCGTGGTCTCAATCAGATCACGGTGAAGTACAGTTATCCACTCCCGCTGATTGCGACCATGACGGAGTCATTGCACGGGGCGCGTTTCTTCACTAAATTAGATCTCAGGAGCGCATGAATGGAAGACAGCCTTTAGTACCACCTCGGGCCATTACGAGTATCTTGTCATGCCATACGGGTTGATGAACGCTCCTTCAGTTTTCCAATCATTCGTGGATGAGATCTTCAGGGACATGCAGGGGCAGGGGGTGGTCGTGTACATAGATGACATTCTCGTGTACTCGCCTACCCGAGTCGAGCATGTGGCCCTGGTGCGCCGAGTGTTGCGGAGGCTGTTGGAGCACGACCTGTATGTCAAGGCAGAGAAGTGTCTGTTTTTCCAGGAGTCGGTCTCCTTTTTGGGTTATCAGTTGTCTGCGTCAGGGGTGAAGATGGAGGTAGACCGGGTGTCAGCCGTGCGTAATTGGCAAACGCCAACCACTGTGAAGGAGGTGCAGCAGTTTTTGGGGTTTGCGAATTACTACCGGAGGTTTATCCGGGGTTTTGGACAGGTGGCAGCTCCCATAACGTCTCTTTTGAAGGGGGGTCTGGTGCGTCTGCAGTGGTCAGCCGAGGCGGACAGGGCGTTTGGGAGGCTGAAGGACCTGTTTACCTCGGCCCCGGTGCTGGCGCATCCGGATCCCTCTTTACCATTTCAGGTAGAGGTGGACGCGTCAGAGGCCGGTATAGGAGCCTTGCTTTCGCAACGGTCCGGCGCGCCACCTAAACTCCGCCCCTGTGCTTTTTATTCCAAGAAGCTCAGTCCGGCGGAGCGAAACTATGACGTAGGGGACAGGGAGCTGTTAGCCGTGGTACAGGCCCTAAAGGTGTGGAGGCACTGGCTTGAGGGGGCTCAACACCCTTTCTTCATTTTGACGGACCACTGTAACCTGGAGTACATCCGGGCAGAGAGGAGGCTGAACCCTCGCCAGGCGAGGTGGAATATGTTTTTGACCCGGTTCACATTTAAGATCACGTACATCCCTGGGTCACAGAACGGTAAGGCAGACGCACTGTCTCGGCGGTATGACACGGAGGAGAGGTCCGTGGAGCCCACTCCCATACTGCCGGAGTCTTGTCTGGTGGCACCGGTAGTGTGGGAGGTCGATGCTGAACTCGAGCGGGCGTTACGCACCGACCCTAGTCCACCTCAATGCCCGGAGGGTCGGAAGTATGTTCCGCTCGAGGTTCGGGATCGATTGATCTATTGGGCTCACACGTCACCCTCCTCTGGACACCCTGGTATCGGCCGGACAGTGCACTGTCTTAGTGCCAAGTACTGGTGGCCCACGTTGGCGAGGGATGTGAGGGTTTATGTTTCCTCCTGCTCGGTGTGCGCCCAGTGTAAGGCGCCTAGACATCTGCCTAGGGGTAAGTTACTACCCCTGCCCGTTCCACAACGACCATGGTCTCACCTCTCGGTGGATTTCCTCACTGACCTTCCTCCTTCACAGGGGAATACCACTATACTGGTCGTTGAGGACCGGTTTTCTAAGGCCTGTCGTTTTCTCCCTATGCCGGGCCTTCCTACTGCCCTGCAAACTGCCGAAGCACTATTCACCCATGTGTTCCGGCACTACGGGGTACCCGAGGATATTGTGTCTGATCGAGGTCCCCAATTTACCTCCAGAGTCTGGAGAGCTTTTATGGAGCGGTTGGTGGTCTCGGTGAGCCTCACCTCGGGTTACCACCCGGAGAGTAATGGGCAGGTGGAACGTGTGAACCAGGATGTGGGTAGGTTTCTTAGAACATACTGCCAGGACCGGCCGGAGGAGTGGGCAAGGTACGTTCCCTGGGCCGAAATGGCCCAGAATTCCCTACGCCATTCCTCCACTAACCTAACCCCTTTCCAATGTGTGTTAGGTTACCAGCCGGTTCTGGCACCTTGGCAGCAGAGCCAGATCGAGGCTCCTGCGGTGGATGAGTGGGTGCGGCGCTCGGAGGAGACATGGAACGCTGCACACGTCCACCTGCAGCGGGCCCTCCGTCGTCATAAGGCGAGCGCCGATCTCCACCGCAGTGAGGGACCGGTGTACGCACCTGGTGATCGAGTCTGGCTCTCTACCAGAAACCTGCCCCTCCGCCTGCCCTGTCGGAAACTGGGTCGGCGGTTTGTAGGGCCATTTAAAGTCCTGAGAAGATTGAACGAGGTGTGTTACAAATTACAACTACCTGTTGAGTATAAAAGTATTAACCCCTCGTTCCATGTGTCTCTTCTCAGGCCGGTGGTAGCTGGCCCACTCCAAGAAAGTGAGATCAGGGAGACTCCTCCGCCCCCATTGGACATCGAGGGGGCACCGGCGTACTCCGTGCGGTCCATCTTGGATTCGAGACGTCGGATGGGGGGTCTCCAATATCTAGTGGAGTGGGAGGGGTACGGCCCGGAGGAACGGTGCTAGGTGCCGAGGAGAGACATTTTGGACCCGTCTCTCCTGACGGAATTCCATCGTGGGCACCCAACGCACCCTGCTCCGCGTCCTCCTGGTCGTCCCCGAGGCCGGAGTCGGCGCACGTCTGGAGCCGCGCATCAAGGGGGGGGTACTGTCACGGTTTCGGCCGAGGCTGCCTCTCTTCCTTGCTCGGGCAGGCTTCGGCGTTCGTCGTCTCCGGAATACTAGCTGCCACCGTTGCATGTTTCTATGTTTGTTTGTTTTTGTCTGATTGTTGTTACACCTGTTATCGTTTAGTGTAATTAGTGTCCTATAAGTTCTCATTGTGTTTGTCTAGTGTTGTGTGTGATTGTTTTACTGTCGTGCGTTTTGCTGGACGTATTACTGTTTGCTCGGTTGAGCTGTTCTCCATTGTGTTGGAGTGTTTTGTCGCACCTGTGTAGTGCGCCCGTTTTGTTTTCGCCTGCGTGCGGAGTTTCGCCTTCGGGCTAGTTTGTGCGTTTCTCTTGTGGATATTTCACTAAAGTCTTTGGACTCTACTTCTGCGTCCTGCGCCTGATTCCACCACCACACCCACCTACAGCATCACTGACAGTAATCACACACACACAGCACCTATAGGCATAGAGACTACCACATTATCAGGTCAATTTCGAAACATTCTTCTAAAAAGATTGTAAATAATTTTTCTGGAGATTTAGCCACATTTCAGGCCAAGCAGAATAACATCAGAAATGCTAGTGGCTGTTCTGCTAGCTTAACTCATTCTGTCTAAAGGTCAATAAAGGCTGTTTTGTACTAACACAATCATACTTTGTCCGGCTGTTGCACGTCCAATATCCAAATGAAGCGCTGGTTGGATGCTGTGGATATGTGTCATGTCACTAACAATGATGTGTGTGGTTATGTGATGGTACAGTTTGTTCTAAAAAAGATCTCTCTCTCTCTCTCTCTCGAAGGAATCAGGTCGTATCAGGCTTTATCGAGTGATTGGTTGACCTCTCAGTATGGTCAGTGTTGTGGTGTTAGGACCAACAGTCTGAAGTGCCAAGGGAAATCATGGGATCAATTCTGTCAGCTCAGTCAAAAGAGGGGGGATGGGGCTGGAGAAATGTAACCACTCAAATTCATAGACAGAGCTATGGATGCAAGGACTGACCATCCATCACAATGATAGTTTAAATACCCCAACGAATGTTCGTTCTGTTTTTAATTAGTGCATTCTTAAAGCACCCCTGCCTTGGCGGAGTGGTTTGTTCCAGAAATCTGCAGTGCTCCATAGAGAAGGGGCTGCTTATCCTGTGACACAGGGGGTTCTGCTGCTTGGTAAATATTGATGCTGTGGCGCTCTGTGGGAGAAGAGAGTGCTATCAAGAAGACGTGCACAAACCCAAACACACCAAGCATATGCCATTCGTGTGTGAATGTGTGTTTCAATCCATTGGATGTTCCATCCCTAGGGGTTGTAGCATTGTAACAAATAGAAACCCTGTTCTGGACTATTTAACCATGGCTCTCTGCTGACAACAAATCACACTGTTTCCTTAATTGCCTGTTATAGCTATTATTAATATTACTGCACTTTATGATGCTCATACTCCATTTGAAATTACTTGTGGGGGTATAATGACAACAAGGCTATACACACATCCGTGGAACTGTAAGCTGCTTGCAGTGTTGTATTAGTCCATTTTCATCTAGGGTAGGGGTGTCAAACATACGGGGGTCCAACCCGGCCTTCGGGTGGTTTGAATAAAAGCAACAACAACAACAAAATATATACAGTACCTGTCAAAAGTTTGGACACACCTACTCATTCAAGGGTTTTTCTTTATTTGTACTATTTTCTACATTGTAGAATAATAGTGAAGACATCAAAACTATGAAATAACATATATGGAATCATGTAGTAACCAAAAAAGTGTTAAACAAATCAAAATATATTTTAGATTTTAGATTCTTCAAAGTAGCCACCCTTTGCCTTGATGACAGCTTTGCACACTCTTGGCATTCTCTCAACCAGCTTCACCTGGAATGCTTATGTGGTAGCCATGCTGGTTAAGTGTGCCTTGAATTCTAAATAAATCACTGACACTGTCACCAGCAAAGCACCCCCACACCATCACACCTCCTCCTCCATGCTTCACGGTGGGAACCACACATGCGGAGATCATCCGTTCACCTACTCTGCATCTCACAAAGACACAGCGATTGGAACCAAGAATCTCAAATTTGGACTCATCAGACCAAAGGACAGATTTCCACCGGTCTAATGTCCATTGCTTGTGTTTCTTGGCCCAAGCAAGTCTTTTCTTCTTATTGGTGTATTTTAGTAGTGGTTTCTTTGCAGCAATTTGATCATGAAGGCCTGATACACACAGTCTCCTCTGAACAGTTGATGTTGAGATGTGTCTGTTACTTGAACTCTGTGAAGCATTTATTTGGGCTGCAATCTGAGGTGCAGTTAACTCTAATGAACTTATCCTCTGCAGCAGAGGTAACTCTGGGTCTTCCTTTCCTGTGGCGGTCCTCATGAGAGCCAGTTTCATCATAGCGCTTGATGGTTTTTGCGACTGCACTTGAAGAAACTTTCAAAGTTCTTGACATTTTCCGTATTGACTGACCTTCATGTTCTAAAGTAATGATGCACTATCGTTTCTCTTTGTTTATTTGAGCTGTTCTTGCCATAATATGGACTTGGTCTTTTACCAAATAGGGCTATCTTCTCTATACCACCCCTTCCTTGTCACAACACAACTGATTGGCTCAAACGCATTAAGAAGGAAATAAATTCCACAAATTAACTTTTAACAAGGCACACCTGTTAATTGAAATGCATTCCAGGTGACTACCTCATGAAGCTGGTTGAGAGAATGCCAAGAGTGTGCAAAGCTGTCATCAAGGCAAAGGGTGGCTACTCTGAAGAATCTAAAATCTAAAATATATTTTGATTTGTTTAACACTTTTTTGGTTACTACATGATTCCATATATGTTATTTCATAGTTTATGTCTTCACTATTATTCTACAATGTAGAAAATAGTACAAATAAAGAAAAACCCTGGAATGAGTAGGTGTGTCCAAACCTTTGACTGGTACTGTATATACATTCACATAGTTTCTTGACTGTCCAGCTCGCTAATAATCACTGAAATTCAAACTAGACAGTCAGGGAGCATTGAAAAATTCCAAAAACGATGGATAGAATTGGCCGGCAAGGAAATATAACCAATTTTCAGTGCGGCCCTCCAGACCTCATTGAAGACCGAATACTGGCCCTGGGGCAAAATGAGTTTGACACCCCTGACTTGATCAATGGTTAAGAGGAGGAATGGATGACATGTTTTGACAACTAATGGGAATGGAGAGTAATACGATGACAGTTGTGACATATTTGGACAAATGGCTTGGGTTCCATCTTTTTCTGTTTAAATACAGCGCTCTAGTCAATACCTCTTTTTCTATCCCTCTTTCCATCTATCTCTCTATCTCTCTCTCTCTACCTCTCTTTATCAGTGGTTCTGTAGTGACAGATGGTATATGGTTTTCATCGCAGTTGCACACAGTGCAGACATCACAGCCAAAGCCTCTGCCCCAGGGTAAATGAGGTGGGCTCACTCTCCCTTCTCTCTCTCTCTCTGTCTCTCTCTCCCTTCTCTCTCCATCTACATTTTCTCTCTCGAGTGAGAGGTGCTCTCTCTTTCACACACACACACCCTCTCTCTATCGAGTGAGGTTTTCCCTCTCTACCAATTGATAAATGAACAGCAACAACACACCAAGGCTATGCCAATTGACAATGTGATATTGACAACCGACAGTGCAGCAGTAGGCTCAACTGTATCACCTGGAGAAAAGTAATAAACTTGTCTTGACATTGTCTCTCTGATATATACTTCTATATGGACACGCTCTGACCATCATTTTATACATAGAGAAAAGCATGTATATCCACGGTGTAAATTCAGGCCTCTCATTCAGAGTGTTAGGTTGTGTCCCAAATGGCACGCTATTCACCATATAGTGCACTTTGACCAGAGCCCTATGGGCCCTGGTAGGACGGGAGGGGAGGGGAGGGGAGGGGAGGGGAGGGGAGAGGAGAGGAGAGCTCTCTAATTGAATTCGTAAATCAACAAAGGGATTGATTAGTAAATGAGGCATGGAAGGCCAGCATATAAAATGTATTACTAGAGCAGCACAACCCTGCCACTGAGCATAATGCAGTGTGTGTGTGTGTGTGTGTGGTGTGTGTGTGTGTGTGTGTGTGTGTGTGTGTGTGTGTGTGTGTGTGCGCACACACTTTATTGTGCACACACTCACCCTATTAAAAGGGTGAAATTGAGAGACTTGGCCTGAGGGAATCAAATTACTGGAATCCTTGAGGGAGAGCAGGACAGCCCGTCTTTAGTGTGTCAGCAAATTCAACGCCCTAACACTGCGTGTGTCCTGTCCACACTCAACCCCAAGCAGAGGCGTTGATCTGTGGTCTATGCTCTGAATCATAGTGATGTGTCATCTGTGGGGTGTGTGTCCTGAGTCTTGTGTTATGACCGTGTGGGGAAACAAAGTATGGTCAGCTCCACACACAGCCCCATCACCATCAACAACACACTGTCCAACACACTCAGGCCTGGGACTGACCCTGTGATACGTCACTGACAGTACTACACTATGGAGGACACACACACCCACACAGAGGACACACACACACACACACACACACACGGAGGACACACACACACACAGCCCTCAAAAGTACAGACCACTAGAAGTACTCATCACCAGTACTAATCATGATGCCCAAACTGTCATCTGTCCTGGACATGTATTCAGTATCCATGGCCTAAAACTGTCCATCACTATTCCTCTAGAGCAGGGGTATTCAACTCTTACCCTACGAGGTCCGGAGCCTGCTGGTTTTCTGTTTACCTGATCATTAATTGCACCCACCTGGTGTCCCAGGTCTAAATCCTTGATTAGGGGGGAATAATTAAAAAACGTGGTGGAACTGGCTTCGAGGACCAGAGTTGAGATTGATGGGCCTAGAGAATAACTCCACCAACCCTTATCAATCTAAATAATCTATCCACATCCACTCTGTGTGTCTAGCCTCCAAACCTCCAAACCGCTCAGGAGCACTTTCCAACTCAATTCATCTTCTGTTCAACTGATGGCACATGTCATCTAGGGCTCCTCTGATTATTCATAGGGGCTGCGTCCCAAATGGCACCCTATTCCATACAGTGTACTTCTTTTGACAAGAGCCCAATGGGTTTCCCTATTGGCGCTGGTCAAAAGTAGTGCACTATATAGGGTGCCATTTAAGACGCAGACAGAAGAGTCATTTTTCATGTTGTCGCAGGCTTCAGCCCTCTCTAGTCTTATGCGTTTCTATGTCCCACTGACATTTCAGTGACATCAGAGGATTTTCAGCTGAGTGGTTGACTGGATGAGGCTGGTTCTAAATCAGGGATGTTACAGGCCTGTCAGTCATTAACTATTAACCACTGGAACCCAATGGGACATAATATAGAATGTTATTAAAAAAACTGATAGGTTAGGATTAAGTTCATTTAAAAATATATATAAATTATAAATATTGATTTACTCATTATTACAAATGAGCATATAGTTACACATTTCATAACACATCCAGTTAGATGGCAGATGGATTAGTGAATTCCAAACAGGTTTGTAAAACAACAGTAGCAGAACGGCCATACATACAGTACATGCAAACCCAGTCCATCTGTGGCATGTGGGGCCTGTTACGTGTGTGTGTGTGTGCGTGTGTGTGTGCGCTGTGTGTGTGAGCAGAGTGGACTTTCTCCCTGTACTGTGATCAATCAGCTTCGGCTGCAGACAGAGAGCTGACATTTACAACAGCCAGGGACCCGGGGTATACATCTGCC
Source organism: Coregonus lavaretus (assembly GCF_964263955.1). Lineage (NCBI taxonomy): Eukaryota > Metazoa > Chordata > Actinopteri > Salmoniformes > Salmonidae > Coregonus > Coregonus lavaretus. Next base: position 28,183,406 of record NC_140015.1, on the reverse strand, counting down.
ACACTCGGGACATGGCATCACTGTCTCTCCCTTCTCTCAGTGAGGCTGGGGATCTGAGTGAGTGTGTGTGGGTGTGGGTGAATCTAAGGGTAAGTTGCGTGACTGCCGGTCTCTAGGACGCTCGAAGGACAGACACAGCTTGTAAGGGTACCCATTAGGGACAAAACAAGCACAGGGCAGGAGAAGAGAGATGAAGCGGGAGGCAAGGAGGGGAATGGGGGTTAAGAGGATTGCGTGGAGATGTTCCTGGGGCTTGATAGTTGAAAGCACAGTTGCGTACAGTAAGCCTTCCAGTCATTTCATCTATCACCAGTCACTAAGGAAAGGAAGCACAGTAGGGCATTGGGACCAGTCAAGAAAAAAACACAGGCAGAGAGCAGCTGGCTTTGTAGTCTTGAAGTGAAGGAGATAAGGAAGGATGAGTTATGAAGGAAAGGAGATGTGAGAGTAATAGGACACTGCAGGTGTCTGTCTACCAATCAGCCAGCTCCCCAGCTTAGCAGTTGTAAAAGTAAAGGAGGCAAAAAAAGGAGTCCAAAAGAGTATTAGGACACCGCAGGTCAGGTGTCTGTCTACCTGTCAGTGAGAGATCACCTGGCTTTGTGAGAGATCACCTGGCTTTGTGAGAGATCACCTGGCTTTGTGAGAGATAATCTGGCTCTGTGAGAGATCACCTGGCTCTGTGAGAGATCACCTGGCTTTGCAATCATGCATGAAGTTAAGGAGAGGAGGAAAGGAGTCCATTAAGAGTATTGGGACAAATCTGGACAGAGAGAGAGACTGAGACAGAGACGGAGTCAGAGACAGAGACAGAGACAGAGACAGAGACAGAGACAGAGAGAGAGACAGAGACAGAGACAGCGACAGAGACAGAGAGAGAGACAGAGAGAGAGAGAGAGACAGAGAGACAGAGAGAGAGAGAGAGAGAGAGAGAGAGAGACAGAGACAGAGACAGAGACAGAGAGAGAGAGAGAGAGAGAGAGAGAGAGAGACAGAGAGACAGAGACAGAGACGGAGTCAGAGACGGAGACAGAGAGAGAGACAGAGACGGAGTCAGAGAGAGAGAGAGAGAGAGAGAGAGAGAGAGAGAGAGTGAGAGAGCCAGAGACACAGAGAGTGTCTGAGTGCAGTTGGCTTTGAGCCAGAGACCGTTTTGTTTTACACTCTCCTCTCCTCTCCTCTCCTCTCCTCTCCTCTCCTCTCCTCTCCTCTCCTCTCCTCTCCTCTCCTCTCCTCTCCTCTCCTCTCCTCTCTCTCTCTCTCTCTCTCTCTCTCTCTCTCTCTCTCTCTCTCTCTCTCTCTCTCTCTCTCTCTCTCTCTCTCTCTCTCTCTCTCTCTCTCTCTCTCTCTCTCTCTCTCTCTCTCCTCTCCTCTCCTCTCCTCTCCTCTCCCTCCCTCCTCTCCTCCATCCCCCTGGCACCAGCCTTTAATTTACAAGCACCACTCACCATCACCTGGCGCAGTGTGTGTGTGTGTGTGTGTATCTGTTTGTGTGTGTGAGTGTGAGTGTGAGAGTGAGTGTGTGTGTGTGTGTGTGTATGTATGTAATGGGAGGTCAAATACATTTCACACACTCACACAGTACACTAAAGAGTTCCCTAGTCCTGACATCAGGTAGGGAGGGAGGCTGCAGCTCAAAGAGAAGTGTTCACAGTCAGCACAGAGAGTAGAAACTTACAATAAAGACATACTGATACACTTGCTTGTTCACACACACACACACACACACTCACCGCAAACACACGCAGAACACACACACACACACACTATACAGCTGTCTACGACCAATAACATAAAATTTAGCACACTCTTTATCCAACGCGACAGATAGTGAAATAAAATGTTATGTTTTATTAGAAATGTTATATTCCTGGTGTAAAACTAAGCTGTCCACTTTTATAAAGGCTGCACCTGACACAGTGTGCTTTCCCACTGCGTTGCTCTCTGTTGTCACTGTGTTGGCACTGTGTCTCTCAGGCCAATGGTGATATGATGACATTTCTCACAGCTGTCTTGTCACCTGTCAGCACTGTCACTACCATGGGACCCTGTTTCATCTCTATGACACTGAAGTCACTTTCAGTAAGCCATCTAAACTGACACCAGATGTTCTGGGGGACCTGTTGGAGTCACAGCACCAGTGATGAGATACAGCTGGTGCCATACAGCTGAGTTTAACTGGACTTCAACTAAATCCATGTGTCTATTATGCCTGTCTTGTCTATACTGTGATGCTGTGATGTCTAGGTGGGTGATAGAATCCCAGTGGTGATTGTAAATAGATTGGTGCTGTGTGATTATTTGTCTACGTACTGTGAATATAATTTCTGCATATTATAAGACTGATAAAAACAACATTAGCATCACAGCATTACACCTGCTGGTTTAAATAAAGTGTTAATGAATTCCCTCCTTGGAGGACAATAACTACTCTATACTAAAGTAGCAGTGTTGCTTTGGGTATGATACAGACTGTATTATTCAGCGGCCATTTAAACAGAGAAAGATAGCTAGTCTATTTCTTATGATTCTGATGGCTCAGATAGTTGGAGCATGGTACTAAGAACCACAGAGTTCTTTATTTAATTCCCTGAATTGGCCATTTCTCCTGAATACTTTATATTTTATTCAGAATATCACACTGATTTTGAGAGCCTCCTTGTCGGGAAATCAGAATTCTGGGCTACAATAGGGCTTAAACGTAGCAACAAGAAGCTCTGAGAGTAAGCCATAACAGGGCAACATAACACAAGGACTACAGTAAACAGAGTAAACAGCAGCCCTATACCAGCCCTCCTAGTGTGTGTTAGGTATAGATATCATTATGTTGTCAGTACCTTGACACGTAGTCAGAACCAACACAGTAGGATGTCAATAGGGATTAGTTACAACACACACCTGAGAACTCTGTATGATAACACCTGGGAACCACACCGAGAGCAGAGGAGTGTGGGTAAATATCAGGAATTATTATGACTAGAGTAGGCAAACAGGCCATTATGACCAGAGGAGGTGACAGAGAGGGGGGAGAGGTGACACACATACACACACACGGTGACACACGGTGTATCAGGGGATGAGATGTGTGACTGACATCTGTGCTACTATGCTACAATCAGTTATCCCACATCTCCTCATTGTGAGTACGACTTCTGATGCATTCAAGTCTTTTGTGAAATCAAATGAATTGAAGTATTTCCAGTCCAATGCATTTTTACAATACAACATATATTTAATTCAAACCGCTATTAAATTCACAATATGAAAAGAAAATGCTGCCGCTATTCATAGTACATCCCAACAACCTGTGAAACATTTCAAATACTACAGCTGGCCTTGATTGAGCTTGTCTGGTACCTGGAACCAACATAGTGGTAGCAAAACTCCACACTTTGCCCATGTGGCCCTCCAAGCAGGCTAAAGCAAATGTTTAAAGTACTTGAAAGATAGTATGAAGCCATGCTAGTCTGCAACACAAGAACAGCATTTTGTTGCATTAAACTACAGTAGCATATGGTCTAATAGCACCTGGCCTTGGTGGAGAGACGAGTCAGAAGACACACTCACTCGTACTGATCTGTTTAGCCTTCCAGCCCTATGATGCAGCCCATTAACACCAACGTTAGTTTAACCACGGGCCATTTCTCCTTGGATGACAATGACAACCCCCCCCCCCCCCCACCACCACACACACAAACTGGTCGTGACTCAGCAGCCTAGCCTGGTGGTAGGTTGTGAGTGAGTCATGTTTCTTTCAGGAGAGGAGACTGGATGGTAAGGGGCTGTAAGGACCCCTGTCTGGACACAGAGTGCCCTTCCCTGGCCTCTAATGCTCCCACCTCAGCCTCTCCCTCCCAGCTCTGGAGGACTGGTGGAGAGCCCTCTAGCTAGCTCCTCAGTTACCTCCTCTTCTTCACTCTCTCTCTCTTCCTCTGTGTCATCCTCCCTCCTCCCTCTCTCTCCTCCTCCACTTGTCACAATATTTCCCTTTGCTTTGTTCTCCATCAAATAATATCGACTCTCTCTCTCTCTCTCTCTCTCTCTCTCTCTCTCTCTCTCTCTCTCTCTCTCTCTCTCTCTCTCTCTCTCTCTCTCTCTCTCTCTCTCTCTCTCTCTCTCTCTCTCTCTCTCTCTCTCTCTCTCTCTCTCTCTCTCTCTCTCCTCCCTCTCCCTCTGTCCCCTCCCCCTCCCTAATGCTTGGCCTTCACAGGGCTCTGTCAAGGCTCTCTCTTGCCCACCCTCTCGCTCCAGTCGCAGAGCATAAACCCAGCATTTCGTTTAACTGAGTAAATCACTAGCATTTCCCACGCTGCTGCCGCCAACACTCCATCTCTCTCTCCCTGTATTTCTTACTTCCTCCCTAACCTTCCACCTCTCTCTTTTTCTCCCTCTCCCCCCTTATGCCTCCTTCCATCCCCTCCCCCATCCCTCTTTCTCCCTCCCTCTCTTTCTCACTTCCTCCATCTCTTCTCCATATCCCTCCTTCAATCCAATCCTCTCTCCCTCCCTACCCTTTTCTCCTTCCATCCCTCTCCTCTCTCCCTTTCCCTCCCTCCATTTCTCTCAATCCCTTCATCCCTGACCCACCATCACTTTTAGTCTATTGTGAGCGAGCTGCATAATGCAGTCCAAAGGCCCTGTCTGGTCCCCTGTAGAGCAGAGCATTATGACTTCTCCTACTGTGGAGACACAGCCACCTGGGGGTCATATAAACACAAGGCTATCTGCAGTGGACCAATTTTAACGTGTGTGTGTGTCTGTGTGTCTGTTGGTGTGTGTGTGTGTGCGTGCGCGTGCGTGTGTGTAAAACAGATAGACATTGATCATTCTAAGCACTATACTGTTTCCTCCTCTCACTTTCCTTAATGTGTTACTTGTCCACTTTCCTTTCTCATTGTGCCCCATTGCTATCCCAACAGAACAATACAACGACATGTAGGAATGGAAACAATCACACACGCTATATTCAATCTCTTAACACTACGATTGCCTGCCAGTTGCATTGTGTAAAATCAGCCTGAGGTGAGACTTCCCATTCAGAAGGTTAATATACTCTGATCTATGAAAGAATATTGACAAAACTGCACTTCTAAACAACACACACATCAGGGCCAGGCACACACACACACACACACACACCCCTTCCGGGAAGCAAATATGAATTTCACATGAAATTTCATGTGAAAATGTGATTTTCCACATGTGAAATCATGTGGTTTTTCTGTAAGGGACACAAACACATCTGCACCTCTGGGGCCCTACAGGGCAGCTATCAGTCATTGGGCTTATTTTGTGTTTGCTTTAGGGGTCAGAGTTCAGGCAACACTGCACCAGCCTGCCTCCTAGACACATTATTACGTGCAGGCTTTATAGAGCACAGCCAGGGCACAGCCAGCCAAGAAACTGCTAATATCAGCACAGCCTAGGTCAGTGATGTCTGGGGTTATTCTAGGTCAGGTTTTGAGGTCTGGGGTTATTTTAGGTCAAAAGGGGACCATTACTCTCCCAGAAGCTTGGCTAATGCGTAAAACCCCCGAATTGAGACAAACAAAAGATGTAATGGGTCCGCACTGTGGCTAACTTGTATACAGTTAGACCAGAAAAGCCACATCTCTGATTGGCAGATGAGTGGCAACCCTGATTAGAAGCACCTGCTGCTCATTGGTTGTTCCCTATATATTCTGTTTTGAATTAAATTAAAATTGTACCTACACACTGTAGAAGGCTGCAAAGTCGAAATGTTTGTGTACGCTATCCCTGATGCAGTGAAAATGATTTTAAAAAACGAAAAAATGAAGTAAGCTTAATGTGACATCTTTTTGAGTGTGGACCTTTTGTTATTCTAGGTCAGGCTGTGAGGTCTGGGGTTATTCTCATTCACTAAAATAGGTATATGGGAGACCAGGGCCCGTATTCATGTCTCAGAGTAGGATTGCTGATCTAGGATCAGGTCCCCATGTCCATTCATTATAATCTAAAAAGGCTAAACTCATCCTAGATCAGCACTCCTATACTCTAAGAAGCTTTATGTATATGAGCCCTGAACTAGCATAATAAGTGTATATCTAAAAGTCTGTTTGAAAGCATTGCTGTTATAGATGCATGCTGCCAGTGCTTTCTGTCAAATAGCCATGTAGTGTTACATTTTAACATTGAAATTCATTGAAAAAGCTAATCATCATCTATATCAGGGTTCTTCAATTCCGGTCCTGGAGGGCCGAAACACTTCTGTTTTTTATTTCTACCTGGTAGTTTATTGCACTGACCTGGTGTCCCAGGTCTGAATTAGCCCCTGATTAGAAGGAGAGGATGAAAAACAGAGGTGTCTCGGCCCTCCAGGACCGGAATTGAAGAACCCTGATCTATGTCGTTGACATCACCATCAACATGATCTGTTAAATCCAGCTAAAGTGCAATGGAATCGATGATTCCTTTCAGTTTTAAAGTTCAAACCAGCTGAGAGCTGAGAAAATCTACACATCAATAACGAGCCATATAGGCCTGCATGTATGGCTGCTTTGACTGTGGAGAGGCACATCATTTAGCCAGAGGAGGAGCGGGAGCGGGGGCGGCCAGTCAGTCCGCTAATATCAGACAAGGCCGCCGGAGATGGATGTCTGAACTTTTGGTCGGACCGGGAAACGTGGAACAGGGAGGCATATCCAAAAATGCGGAGGTGTCGCTCTTGTAACGTTAGAACAGCTGATACCCCTCATGCGCTGCTTGCTTGGTGGCTGCTGCAGCAGGGACAGACTGTGTGTGCGTGCAGAGAAACAGCTGTAAATACAGCACAATAACTCTTTCCCATTTCAGCACCGTGGACAGCGCTTTAGACCAACGGAAGGGTTCAAATAGAACGCCTTAGAAACTGAGTATAAATCTAACCACAGGAAATCTTCAGAGCCACACGGACTTACAGTATATAGGCAATGTTCAGTAGCCTGTCCATTCAAATTAAAATAAAGCTCTCTTGGACATACATCTGATACCACACTAAAGTAAACTAACTAGCCTATTATGAAAAACTATCTTCCCATGTTATCAATTCAGGCCAGAGTTTTACACGATGACACATTAATTAATAAAAATAAAAATAAAAATTAGAAGGGCACTTTGATCAATTTTGGCCAATGCCACCATCCATCTTCTCCCAGTTGTGGCGTTGTTTCTAAAGGTGTGCTCTTCTGAGAAAAATAGCTCTGTTTGGGCCCTTAGAAGCTTAAACCAATCACCTAGCCGGGTTGGAGGTGTGGAGCCACTACAATCTAATAGCCTATTATTTTGGATGGATACATAAACATGACCATGCATGAGTTCATTGCTGTATCAGGTAGACGTCATCAGATTATAGCCTTACTTGTAGACTGATGGCCATTTAGAGTAGGCCTACATTGGAAATACTTAAGTGATCAATTTCAGCAGGCTACGCATTGGTTATGATATATTTATATAAGCCATATGTCGAGGATTTTGATAAAGGCGTTGGGAAGGAATTGACAGCCTAATATTTCTATTTGGTTTTTATTTTTTATTTTATGCACTTTGAGATTATTCTGTATAATAAAAAGCGCTTTACAAATGTAATAAATTATTATTATTATTAATAGCCTAGGTGCTTTCACCCTAGTAAATGTTCTTTGTTTTTTTCCGAGATGTCATTAAGTATTTTTGCTAGAAAATCAATTTCAATCGGAATATTTCATTCTTGTTTCTGAGCCACACAGTCAAACGAAATAGACTAGCTATAGCTGATATTACAGTGCTCTTCTCAGCTTTCCAATTCCCATTTCCGCCGACATGCCAATGGTTGAGATGCGTGCAATTTGAGAATTATGTGGGTATAGACATTACCAATCACAAGAGTCTGAAGTAATGTGGAAACTTACCTTGGCTGACATCAAAAAGGTGTGTCCAGGCTCACTGAACAATAGCAGCGTCTGGCGACTCGCTTCTCAAAAAGACCTGAGAGGAAAAATCAATATCCACGAGTCAAAAAACGTCTAAATGTTTCCAGACGCATTATTCCGGTTAAATCAAGACGTATGATAAATATTTAGCTGGTAAGCTACACAACCGATGTTTTGCGGTGGAATTGCCCAAATAACTTAGGAATAGAAATTCGGTTTCGCTGGCTCAAGAGGAGCTCTGTAGCCTTGGCAACTCTGAGTGTGCGCTGGGCTCGAGCGGGCTGGAAGATCCACATTTCGACAGAGCGAGCAAAGGGTGTTTTCTTTCTGTGCTCCAGTTGGTAAAAAAGTCGGAATACCATTTGGAAATTCGCAACCCCAAAAATCTCTAACGTTATTACAGAGTTTTAATTCCATTTAGGAGATCAGTTGGGAACATTTCATTTTACCTCTGTTACATTAGGCGCATTGTAGATCCACGAGAAGGACTTCTATAAATAATCTTATGAGTCCGAGTAATATTTTTCAGTTTAAATTAAATGTGTTCCCTCTTTATGCCTTTTCTCAGAAAAAAAAGCCTGTAGGGTCTATATTGTCAGTGCTTCCCTAAAAACATCCAAAACATTTCCAATGGCGTATATTCCAGTGGTAGGAAAACAATTATCGATTTTTCACATTTTATATGGAAGTGCATGGATTTGGGCTTCACATCGTGTCTCCTCCAGTTGTCGTCGTACACTTGAAGTATAATGCATGATGGATCAACCCTTTCTGATCCACTGAGAAAACACACAAAACAACGACAGTTCCGTTCAATTCTGATCAAAAAAGCTTTTAACCTCTTTTCCACTAAATGAGAACTTCTTTGACGTTCACTTGAGCATCTCAGAGATGCTTCACAGCTCAAGCAGGTATCATATTTTCACCGTATCGCCTCCTATGGCTATTCATTTGGGTGGCACGTCAAAAAAAACATATTGCCGGCGAAAAGGGCTCAGGAGCGGTTATTGGGAAAGTTCCGAGAGGCTGGAGAGCGTCGAGAGACAACCGACGTGCTCACCTGCGTCTCACGAGACTGGGACTGTGAGCGCTTTGTGAAGTGGCGGAACGCTGAATGTGCATACATGAGGAATTTTTCCGTTGTTCCCTAGGGGTTCGAGGCTACACGAATCTCCCATGCCATGGCTTTCTCTTTTGTGGGAAAGTGAGTAGCCTAATGGTTTCGCTACATGGAGTGTGTTTTAGTTGGGGGAGACTGTGATAAATGGAAATGGTTGGGAAATATTATTTTGCGTTAATATTGTGTCACCTCGTCAACGCTCTCCCTCACACTGCCGAGGGTTGAAATAAGAGAGGGAGACTCAGAATCAGCGCGGTTGCACGCATGAACGAACACACACACACACACACACACACACACACACACACATACACACGCGGAATTTGGACCTGCGGGATGCAGACTGACTGTTCGATAATCAAGTGAAATTCCTGATCAGACAGGCGGACAGCCAGCGCAGCGTGCAGTGTCATGCATGAACTGCACCATCTAAACACGGAGTCCAGAGCAAAGGTACTTTAGATCATGGCAGACATACACTTACATGTTCACATTGTCTGCATATGATAGATAGCTACACTGAACAAAAATATAAACGCAACATGTAAAGTGTTCGTTTCATGAGCTGAAATCAAAGATCCCAGACATTTTCCATATGCACAAAGAGCTAATTTCTCTAAATTTCTTGGCACAAATTTGTTTACATCCCTGAGCATTTCTCCTTTGCCAAGATAATCAATCCACTTGACAGGTGTGGCATTTCAAGCAGTTGATTAAACAACATGATCATTACACAGGTGCACCTTGCGCTGGGGACAATAAAGGCCACTCTAAAATGTGCAGTTTTGCTACACATCACAATGCCACAGATGTCTCAAGTTTTCAGGGAGCCTGCAATTGGCATGCTGACTGCAGGAATGTTCACCAGAACTGTTGCCAGAGAATTGAATGTTAATTTCTATCATAAGCCGCCTCCAACGTCGTTTTAGAGAATTTGGCAGTACATCCAACCCGCCTCACGTGTAACCATGCCAGCCCAGGACCTCCACATCCAACTTCTTCACCTGCGGGATTGTCTGAGACCAGCCACCTGGACAGCTGATTAAACTGTGTGTTTGCACAACCAAATAATTTTTGCACAAACTGTCAGAAACCGTCTCAGGGAACCTCATCTGCGTGCTCCTCATCCTCACCAGGGTCTTGACCTGAATGCAGTTTGGCGTCGTAACCGACTTCAGTGGGCAAATGCTCATGTTCAATGGTCACTGGCATGCTAGAGAAGTGTGCTCTTCAAGGTTGAATCCTGGTTTCAACTGTATCGTGCAGATGGCGTTGTGTGGGAGAGGTTTGCTGATGTCAACGTTGTGAACAGAGTGCCCTATGGTGGCGATGGGGTTATGGTATGGGCAGGCATAAGCTACGGACAATGAACACAATTGCATTTGATGAATGGCAATTTGAATGCACAGAGATACCATGACGAGATCCTGAGGCCCATTGTCGTGCCATTCAACCGCCACCATCACCTCTTGTTTCAGCATGATAATGCACTGCCCCATGTCGCAAGGATCTGTACACAATTCCTGGAAGCTGAAAATGTTCCAGTTCTTCCATGGCCTGCATACTCACCAGACATGTCACCCATTGAGCTTGTTTGGGATGCTCTGGATCGACGTGTACGACAGCGTGTTCCAGTTCCTGCCAATATCCAGCAACTTTGCACAGCCATTGAAAAGGAGTGGGATAACATTCCACAATCAACAGCCTGATCAAGTCTATGCGCTACATAAGGCAAATGGTGGTCACACCAGATACTGACTGGTTTTCTGATCCACACCCCTACTTTAAAAAAAAGGTATCTGTGACCAACAGATGCATATCTGTATTCCCAGTCATGTGAAATCCATAGATTAGAGCCTAATTAATTTACTGATTTCCTTATATGAACTGTAACTCAGTAAAATCTTTGAAATTGTTGCATGTTGAGTTTATATTTTTGTTCAGTGTATGTATGCCCCTAACATTGACAGTGTGACTCATTATATGAGCATCTGCTCTGATGGAATATTAATTTAATGGAACAACAAACAACATCAAAGTAACAAAGACAAGCATGCGCTCTGTCACACGCACACATGGCTTGGTAGACCATTGACTCGCTCTGATTGGCCTTCAGGACCATGGACAGCGAACAAACTTGCACCATGGACAGCAAACAAATTTAGATGCTATCACATATTTTTGGTCCTGTCCATGGTGCTGGAAAAGACTCAGGTTTATCCAAGGAGATTAATATTGTGCAATGCAGAGTTAATGGCTGTAACAATGGAGTTGCAGAGATCGGAGAATAGGGATCAATTAAATATGGAACACCATTATTTCACATCAGTGCAAGTTCCTCAGACGACATTTGTGAGAAACACACATGATGCGGATTCAGTACCAGCACAGGGAAGTCACTTATCGACGACTAGAGTACATTTTTATTTTGGCGTTTTTTTCCCACACAAAGTAGTCGTGAGGTTTGAAAATGATATGTTTGCCATTGTAAAGTCATGACTAATTCAAGCCGTTAGGTATAAAAATACCCCTGTCGCCAGCTCTGGTAATGTGCGTTATTCATAAGATGTGAATAATTGAGGTAAGCGAGTCGAGTTGAACAGCGGCGTGGACTTTGCTGACTCTGTGCCAAGTAATGCGTTAGCAGATTTTTTGGGATATAGGGCAGAGCCGAAGAATGAATACATAGTTACAACAATAGGCTACAACAACTAGGCCTACACTCTTAACTTTTACTTAAAAAATGACACTGTTTATAAATTACATTTTAACTTCAGATTGGGTACCAGTCTATTTGTGTCATCATGCCACTCCTTGCCACTCCTTCTCATGCCAAGCATCATGTTTGGCCAGAGTTGACATGATAGGCTTGATAGCACAAACAGATCTGGGACCAGGCTAGGAAAATAAAGGGCCAAAAGGAAAACGTGTGAAATCTATATTCTCATGAAGAACCATTTATCTACATCTTGACCTGTCTCTTAGAGGATAACAGAAATCCCATGGTTCCTCACAACAATCCACAAGTGGGTAATTTGGGTCAGATTCAGTCCGTTAGTTTCGCAGTACATGGAGGTAAAGGAAGGACAAGGAACTGCTAACACATAATCATCTAAAACCTTTGGGCTAAACAGTCTGAATTCCCCAGGACACTTTCTTGGCTGGAAGCCCAGGTGGGGTGTATAAACTTTGAGTGTATACGCTTTAACTTTGGCTAACCTCCCTGTGGGACTGTGTCTGAGTCCCAAATGGTACCCTATTCCCTATATAATGCACTACCTTTGACCAAAAAAGTAGTGCATTATAGTGAATAAGGTGCCATTTGTGAAACAACCTCTGTGTATCCCACAGAGTGTATGCCCATAGGCTTGTTGTAAAGGTAGGCGACATCTACAGGCAGACTGAATCTAGACGGCCACGCTCCGGGACCAGGAAGTGGTGGGAATGGAGCGGTGCCCACAGGTGCTCTCTCTCCCTGGGCATAGATAACAGTGATTCATCCCCTAGGCCTCTGGAGGTCCTGCTAAAACTACCTGCTCTATGCACCCCCTCAACTAAATCCACAATATTTCTTCCTATTACACACACACACACACACACAACCGCACAAAGACACAGACACAGACATGCACACACACACACACACACAGACACAGACACACACACATTTTACACCCCCCCCAAAGAGCCTAGCCACTGACCCAGAAAGACAGAGTTAACAGGGTGAAAACCAACACTCCACACACACGTAAGCCGATACCTTCTGCCTCAGTGTAACAGTCTAACATCAAACAGCCCTGTCCCTCTGGAGAGGGGTGTGATGAGACAACACACACACAGACACACAGTTGAACCTGTAACCTGAGCTACCGGGGTTCTGAAACATTCAGCGGTCTCTACAGCCTGTACATGTGTTTGCTTTGTGTGGATAAGAGAGAGGCCTCACCACCAATCTGCTCAGCGTCACATCAATCATTCACTGTCTCATCTGAGCTGTCCTGTTCCGTCTGTCCTGGCTGAGCTGTCCTGTCCTGTTGGTCCTGTCTGAGCGGTCCTGTCTGTCCTGTCTGAGCTGTCCTGTCTGTCCTGCCTGTCCTGTCTGAGCTGTCCTGTCCTGTCTGTCCCACTGTGACCACATCACTCCATAGCCTCTCTCTGGAGGAGAGAGTGACTGAGGGACAGAGAGAGTGACATGACAAGGCTAGTGTAGGTGAGTTACACACAGTGGCTCTATCAGCTACAAGAGAAAGTTAGTCAGTGTGCTTCTCTGGTTAGTGTTTCACTCAACACCAGCCACAGTGGTTTCTTCAATCTCAATGACTTTGGCACAGCGCCATACACACACATAGGTTTGCCAACTATCCTTAATTCGCCACCAAAGTGTTCCAAGACAATAATAGTCTCATATACCAAACTGCAATGTAATGGGAACTTTTGGTGCCAATATAGTGCCCAATCAGAATCCAACTGAGTTTCAGAACTCTGCTGACTGCAGCTAAAGTAGTATGAGCTACAGTACGCTAATGGAAGTGATCTGGCAGGGTTCCAAGCCCAGCTTGAGACTGTAAGCCAGTGTAAACTCCCCCCAGCTGGCTGTTCAAGACGTCAGTCAGAACCCTCAGTACCAGCCGTCTGTTTGCGTCTACAGAGATGTTAAACCCTCCAATCCATTTGGCTTTATTCTCTTTAACAAACATGGTTGTGTTTATCTGCCTGGAGCCACAGTGTCGTTCTTAGGTCTATAGCCTATTTATTGGTATCCGGTCAAAAGTAGTGCACTATGTAGAGAATAGGGTGCCATTTGGCATGCAACCTCAGTCTCCCCTGGCCCCCTCAGGGTCCCATGGGAGGGGATTTGAAGAGACAGTAAATAGAAGCTAGTTTGTACTTCCATTAGGGTCTGATTCTATTACACTACTCTGTGGTGCTATTGATCCAGAGATCCAGGGGAGAGGGAGCAGCTAGAGCTTATGTTCCCCCAAGCAGAGGCCACCGTGGCTGGGTAGAGATGAGCATCACTGGCCCTAGTCCTCCCAGACACAGAGCCATGGCTGGGTAGAGATGAGCATCACTGGCCCTAGTCCTCCCAGACACAGAGCCATGGCTGGGTAAAGATGAGCATCACTGGCCCTAGTCCTCCCAGACACAGAGCCATGGCTGGGTAGAGATGAGCATCACTGGCCCTAGTCCTCCCAGACACAGAGCCATGGATAAGCATCTCACGGAGTGACATGGTGTGTATGTGTGTGTAAGAGAGAGATAGGGCAAGAGAGATAGAGAGAGAGCAAAAAGGATAAAGACAGGATGTGTGTGTGTGTGTGTGTGTGTGTGTGTGTGTGTGTGTGTGTGTGTGTGTGTGTGTGTGTGTGTGTGTGTGTGTGTGCGTGCGTGTGATTTGTAGTCCTGAGTCCAGAGTTCTGGTCCAATTCAAATGAACGTCCTGTCGTTTGGGACGTAAACTGTGACCTGAAAGTGTCAAACACAGATACAAAAAAACATCCACTGTTAGACAGTGATAGCCGCTCTTCTTTAGGAGCTGGGCCATTTTGAGTGAGACAAACATGTTTTAAAAGAGCTGGGCTGAGGACAGATACAGTATATAGCTGAGTAGAGAAGATGGCGGAACATCAGGTCACTAAGGTCTACACATATGTACAGTGGGGAAAAAAAGTATTTAGTCAGCCACCAATTGTGCAAGTTCTCCCACTTAAAAAGATGAGAGAGGCCTGTAATTTTCATCATAGGTACACATCAACTATGACAGACAAAATGAGAAAAAAAAATCCAGAAAATCACATTGTAGGATTTCTAATGAATTTATTTGCAAATTATGGTGGAAAATAAGTATTTGGTCAAATACTTTGTTATATACCCTTTGTTGGCAATGACACAGGTCAAACGTTTTCTGTAAGTCTTCACAAGGTTTTCACACACTGTTGCTGGGATTTTGGCCCATTCCTCCATGCAGATATCCTCTAGAGCAGTGATGTTTTGGGGCTGTCGCTGGGCAACACAGACTTTCAACTCCCTCCAAAGATTTTCTATGGGGTTGAGATCTGGAGACTGGCTAGGCCACTCCAGGACCTTGAAATGCTTCTTACGAAGCCACTCCTTCGTTGCCCGGGCGGTGTGTTTGGGATCATTGTCATGCTGAAAGACCCAGCCACGTTTCATCTTCAATGCCCTTGCTGATGGAAGGAGGTTTTCACTCAAAATCTCACGATACATGGCCCCATTAATTCTTTCCTTTACACGGATCAGTCGTCCTGGTCCCTTTGCAGAAAAACAGCCCCAAAGCATGATGTTTCCACCCCCATGCTTCACAGTAGGTATGGTGTTCATTGGATGCAACTCAGCATTCTTTGTCCTCCAAACACGACGAGTTGAGTTTTTACCAAAAGGTTCTATTTTGGTTTCATCTGACCATATGACATTCTCCCAATCCTCTTCTGGATCATCCAAATGCACTCTAGCAAACTTCAGACGGGCCTGGACATGTACTGGCTTAAGCAGGGGGACACGTCTGGCACTGCAGGATTTGAGTCCCTGGCGGCATGGTGTGTTACTGATGGTAGGCTTTGTTACTTTGGTCCCAGCTCTCTGCAGGTCATTCACTAGGTCCCCCCGTGTGGTTCTGGGATTTTTGCTCACTGTTCTTGTGATCATTTTGACCCCACAGGATGAGATCTTGCGTGGAGCCCCAGATCGAGGGAGATTATCAGTGGTCTTGTATGTCTTCCATTTCCTAATAATTGCTCCCACAGTTGATTTCTTCAAACCAAGCTGCTTACCTATTGCAGATTCAGTCTTCCCAGCCTGGTGCAGGTCTACAATTTTGTTTATGGTGTCCTTTGACAGCTCTTTGGTCTTGGCCATAGTGGAGTTTGGAGTGTGACTGTTTGAGGTTGTGGACAGGTGTCTTTTATACTGATAACAAGTTCAAACAGGTGCCATTAATACAGGTAACGAGTGGAGGACAGAGGAGCCTCTTAAAGAAGAAGTTACAGGTCTGTGAGAGCCAGACATCTTGCTTGTTTGTAGGTGACCAAATACTTATTTTCCACCATAATTTGCAAATAAATCCATTAAAAATCCTACAATGTGATTTTCTGGAATTTTTTTTCTCAATTTGTCTGTCATAGTTGACGTGTACCTATGATGAAAATTACAGGCCTCTCTCATCTTTTTAAGTGGGAGAACTTGCACAATTGGTGGCTGACTAAATACTTTTTTCCCGCACTGTATATGCAAGCAGATGTGGTACACATAAACAGATCATAAGATCAATTGGACACAGACAGACAGGTTGACACAGACAGACAGGTTGACACAGACAGACAGGTTGATACAGACAGACAGGTTGACACACACAGACAGGTTGACACACACAGACAGGTTGACACAGACAGACAGGTTGACACAGACAGACAGGTTGACACAGACAGACAGGTTGACACACATATACAGGTTGATACAGACAGACAGGTTGATACAGACAGACAGGTTGACACACACAGACAGGTTGACACAGACAGACAGGTTGACACAGACAGACAGGTTGACACAGACAGACAGGTTGACACAGACAGACAGGTTGACACACAGACACACAGAGCAGCATATAAAAAGCCAGACATGTACACAAACATACGCACACAAACACAAATGTCTGTTAATGTTGTTGTTCCTCACAACCTGTGTTTAAGAGCGAGCTATAGAGAGAGCACCCAGTGTCCTCCAGCTGCCAAACACCAGACCAGGGTCATGCCTGACTCACACTGCCTGAGGAGGGGAAGAGGGGAAGAAGAAAGGAGAAGGAGGAAAGGTGAAGAAGAGAAGAGAAAAGAAAAAGAGGGACGTTGGATAGAGGGTGAAAGAGACAGCTGATGAGTTGAGAAGAAAGGGAGGACAAGATAGAGTGGAAGTGACAGTTGGTGAAAAGAGGGCAAAGAGAGAGAAGGAAAGGAGGAAAGGAGAAATAAGGAGAGGAGATACCCCTGGTGTGGCAGTCACAGTAGTCGAGGAGGAGAAATAAGGAGAGGAGATACCCCTGGTGTGGCAGTCACAGTAGTCGAGGAAGAGAAATAAGGAGAGGAGATACCCCTGGTGTGGCAGTCACAGTAGTCGAGGAAGAGAAATAAGGAGAGGAGATACCCCTGGTGTGGCAGTCACAGTAGTCGAGGAGGAGATGAGAAATAAGGAGAGGAGAAACCCCTGGTGTGGCAGTCACAGTAGTCGAGGAGGAGAAATAAGGAGAGGAGATACCCCTGGTGTGGCAGTCACAGTAGTCGAGGAAGAGAAATAAGGAGAGGAGAAACCCCTGGTGTGGCAGTCACAGTAGTCGAGGAGGAGAAATAAGGAGAGGAGATACCCCTGGTGTGGCAGTCACAGTAGTCGAGGAGGAGAAATAAGGAGAGGAGATACCCCTGGTGTGGCAGTCACAGTAGTCGAGGAGGAGAAATAAGGAGAGGAGATACCCCTGGTGTGGCAGTCACAGTAGTCGAGGAGGAGAAATAAGGAGAGGAGATACCCCTGGTGTGGCAGTCACAGTAGTCGAGGAGGAGAAATAAGGAGAGGAGATACCCCTGGTGTGGCAGTCACAGTAGTCGAGGAAGAGAAATAAGGAGAGGAGATACCCCTGGTGTGGCAGTCACAGTAGTCGAGGAGGAGATGAGAAATAAGGAGAGGAGAAACCCCTGGTGTGGCAGTCACAGTAGTCGAGGAGGAGAAATAAGGAGAGGAGTACCCCTGGTGTGGCAGTCACAGTAGTCGAGGAAGAGAAATAAGGAGAGGAGATACCCCTGGTGTGGCAGTCACAGTAGTCGAGGAGGAGATGAGAAATAAGGAGAGGAGATACCCCTGGTGTGGCAGTCACAGTAGTCGAGGAGGAGAAATAAGGAGAAGAGATACCCCTGGTGTGGCAGTCACAGTAGTCGAGGAGGAAAAATAAGGAGAGGAGATACCCCTGGTGTGGCAGTCACAGTAGTCAAGGAGGAGAAATAAGGAGAGGAGATACCCCTGGTGTGGCAGTCACAGTAGTCGAGGAAGAGAAATAAGGAGAGGAGATACCCCTGGTGTGGCAGTCACAGTAGTCGAGGAGGAGATGAGAAATAAGGAGAGGAGAAACCCCTGGTGTGGCAGTCACAGTAGTCGAGGAGGAGATGAGAAATAAGGAAAGGAGATACCCCTGGTGTGGCAGTCACAGTAGTCGAGGAGGAGAAATAAGGAGAGGAGATACACCCTGTCGTTCTCCGCTAACATCAAGGCGGTGAACCGATCCTGTAGGTTCATGCTCTACAACATTCGGAGAATATGACCCTGCCTTACACAGGAAGCGGCACAGGTCCTAATCCAGGCACTTGTCATCTCCCGTCTGGATTACTGCAACTCGCTGGGCTCCCTGCCTGTGCCATTAAACCCCTACAACTCATCCAGAATGCCGCAGCCCGTCTGGTGTTCAACCTTCCCAAGATCTCTCACGTCACCCCGCTCCTCCGCACACTCCACTGGCTTCCAGTTGAAGCTCGCATCTGCTACAAGACCATGGTGCTTGCCTACGGAGCTGTGTGGGGAACGGCACCTCCGTACCTTCAGGCTCTGATCAGTCCCTACACCCAAACGAGGGCATTGCGTTCATCCACCTCTGGCCTGCTAGCCCCCCTACCTCTGCGGAAGCACAGTTCCCGCTCAGCCCAGTCAAAACTGTTCGCTGCTCTGGCACCTCAATGGTGGAACAAGCTCCCTCACGACGCCAGGACAGCGGAGTCACTCACCACCTTCCGGAGACACTTGAAACCCCACCTCTTTAAGGAATACCTGGGATAGGATAAAGTAATCCTTCTACCCCACCTTACCCCACCCCAAAGAAAAAGAAAAAAAAACATATTGTAAAGTGGTTATCCCACTGGCTATAAGGTGAATGCACCAATTTGTAAGTCGCTCTGGATAAGAGCGTCTGCTAAATGTCAATGTAAATGGTGTGGCAGTCACAGTAGTCGAGGAGGAGAAATAAGGAAAGGAGACTACCCCTAGTTTGGCAGTCACAGTAGTCGAGGAGGAGAAATAAGGAGAGGAGATACCCCTGGTGTGGCAGTCACAGTAGTCGAGGAGGAGAGGAAAAATAAGGAATATATATAGGGTTATCCGTTGAAAAGGGGAAGAGATAAAAAAGGAGAGGAGAGATCCCTGCACTCTTAGTAAAAAAGCTGCTATCTTGAACCTAAAAGGGTTCTTCAGCAGTCCCCATATGAGAACCCTTTGAAGAACCCTTTTCGGTTCCAGGTAGAACCCTATTGGGTTCCATGTAAAACCCTTTCCCCAGAGGGTTCTATATGGAACCCAAACGAGTTCTACCTGGAACCAAAAATGATTCTACCTGGAACCAAAAAGGGTTCTCCTATGGGGACAGCCGAATAACCCTTTTGGAACCCTGTTTTCTAAGAGTGTAGTGTGTGTCAGTGACCGCAGAGTTAGAGACACGCTCGCAGCATATTTCACAGGAACATGGGAGCGTGTGATCACACCATGGAGCAGGATACCATCACTCAGCAGGAGGACATTAGTGTATCAACTAGCACAAACCGAGGTTGCACAGAAAGCCACAGGAACATTTTCAAAGATAAAGGCACTGGTACTTGAGTTGACCTCTGACTGAAATATACAGAACGAAAATATAAAACACAACATGCAACAATTTCAACAATTTTACTGAGTTACAGTTCATATAAGGAAATCAGTCAATTTAAATAAATTCATTAGGCCCTAATCTATGGATTTCACATGACTGGGGCAGGGGTGCAGCCATTGGTGGGCCTGGGAGGACATAGGCCCACCCAGTTGGGAGCCAGGCCCAGCCAATCAGAATGAGTTTCAGTTTCATCAGCTGTCTGGGTGGCTGGTCTCAGATGATCCCGCAGGTGAAGAAGCCAGATGTGGAGGTCCTGGGCTGGCTTGGTTATACGTGGTCTGCGGTTGTGAGGCCGTTTGGACGTACTGCCAAATTCTCTAAAACGATGTTGGATGAGGCTTATGGTAGAGAAATTAACATTTCATTCTCTGGCAACAGCTTTGGTGGATATTCCTGTAGTCAGAATGCCAATTGTAAGCTCCCTCAAAACTTGAGACATCTGTGGCATCGTGTTGTGTGACAAAACTGCACATTTTAGAGTGGCCTTTTATTGCCCCCAGCACAAGGTGCACCTGTGTAATGATCATGCTATTTAATCAGCTTCTTGATATGCCAACATCTGTCAGGCGGATGGATTATCTTGGCAAAGGAGAAATGCTAACTAACAGGGATGTAAGCACATTTGTGCACAAAATATGAGAGAAATAAGCTTTTTGTGAGTATGGAACATTTCTGTGATCTTTTATTTCAGCTCATGAAACATGGGACCAACACTTTACATGTTGCGTTCATATTTTTGTTCCGTATATAAAAAAAACTTTGAAGTATCTCCATCATGGCCTCGATCAGAATGCCTTATTATAAGCAGCCTTAACAACAAGCAGACTGGTAATGCTGATTCCCGTGCTGTCATTGAATCACATTGGGTAAAGAAAACTGCTGCCGAAGAGTAATGACCTGTAGTGACTTTATCTCCAGGGAGTTTACTATACTGAGTCAGGTGCTGCATCTTAATCTGAAGTGGCTTCCTACCCTCACCTCTCCCTTATCTGCACTGATCTGAAACAGTAGGATAGGTAAAGGGAATATGGCTGTGGACTTTCTTTCATGGTCTATTTTTCAAATCAGTGTGAATGAAGATGAGGAGAAAAGGAGATGACGGCCAGGAAGCCTTGTTAGACTGTTGAGATGCACCCGGAGGGTCAGTGAAGGCTCAATGATGTTATGCTAGCATATGGCTACAGTGTTAGCCTTACATTGGTCCATTTTAATAGAACGTTGCTAATGAACTGAAGTACTGTAGCTTCTCAATAGGAGACATTCAGGTTGATATTGTGGAAGAGATAAAGCAGAGCTGAATATGGACCAGAATATATTTGAAGTTCTGGCCCTGTTCAGTTACCCTAAGTGCTCTGTTACAATGGAGTCCTTTGTATCACATTCAAAATGTGTTTTATCAGGACAAAGCAAGTCCTCAAATCAATTTCACATGTCATAGATGTTTTTGTTGTTGATGCATGCAGTGTCCTGTTGTCAGTTTATAATAACACAGTTTTGTTACAAATCAGGGCTCCCTAAAACAGTGATGTTTGTTACTAAGAAGACAACTTGGATTTATTTTGAATTAAATAAAAAAGCAGTGAAGCAGGGTTGATCCCCTGGATCAGAGCCACAGTCGAACACACCCCTGGCACTGCCCCGGGGTTTACCCCTGTCCTACTGATCTACTAGAGGTTTGTGGAACAGGATCTGGGCAGCTTTCCCTATCACGTCCCTCTCTTCACCCAATCCTATATAGCCATTTTCAATGTAGGAGGTTAAAAAGTGAAACAGCTTGGAGAGCTGTGATTAGTAGCTCAGTTGGTAGAGCATGGCGTTTGCAACGCCAGGGTTGTGGGTTCGATAAAATAATGTATGTGCTAACTGTAAGTCGCTCTGGATAAGAGCGTCTGCTAAATGACTAAAATGTAAATGTAAATGTAGTGGTAATCAAGAGTCTCTGACTGGGCAGCTTGCCCTTCCCTTCCCTGTCATAGCTCACTTGATCTAATCCTAGTGTACAGTCGTGGTCAAAATATTTGAGAATGACACAAGTATTGGTCTTCACAAAGTTGGCTGCTTCAGTGTTATGATATATTTTTGTCAGATGTTACTATGGTATACTGAAGTATAATTACAAGCATTCAATAAGTGTCAACGGCTTTTATTGACAATTACATTAAGTTTATGCAATGAGTCAATATTTGCAGTGTTGACCCTTCTTTTTCAAGACCTCTGCAATCCGCCCTGGCATGCTGTCAATTAACTTCTGGGCCACATCCTGACTGATGGCAGCCCATTCTTGCATAATCAATGCTTGGAGTTTGTCAGAATTTGTGGGGTTTTGTTTGTCCACCCTCCTCTTGAGGATCGACCACAAGTTCTCAATGGGATTAAGGTCTGGGGAGTTTCCTGGCCATGGACCCAAAATGTCGATGTTTTGTTCCCCAAGCCACTTAGTTATCACTTTTGCCTTATGGCAAGGTGCTCCATCATGCTGGAAAAGGCATTGGTCGTCACCAAACTGTTCTTGGATGGTTGGGAGAAGTTGCTCTCGGAGGATGTGTTGGTACCATTCTTTATTCATGGCTGTGTTCTTAGGCAAAATTGTGAGTGTGCCCACTCCCTACACATGAATGGTCTCAGGATGCTTTACTGTTGGCATGACACAGGACTGATGGTAGCGCTCACCTTGTCTTCTCTGGACAAGGTGTTTTCCGGATGCCCCAAACAATCGGAAAGGGGATTCATCAGAGAAAATGACTTTACCCCAGTCCTCAGCAGTCCAATCCCTGTACCTTTTGCAGAATATCAGTCTGTCCCTGATGTTTTTCCTGGAGAGAAGTGGCTTCTTTGCTGCCCTTCTTGACACCAGGCCATCCTCCAAAATTCTTCGCCTCACTGTGCGTGCAGATGCACTCACACCTGCCTGCTGGCATTCCTGAGCAAGCTCTGCACTGGTGGTGCCCCGATCCTGCAGCTGAATCAACTTTAGGAGACGGTCCTGGCGCTTGCTGGACTTTCTTGGGCGCCCTGACGCCTTCTTCACAACAATTTAACCTCTCTCCTTGAAGTTCCTGATGATCCGATAAATTGTTGATTTAGGTGCAATCTTACTAGCAGCAATATCCTTGCCTGTGAAGCCCTTTTTGTGCAAAGCAATGATGACTTCACGTGTTTCCTTGCAGGTAACCATGGTTAACAGAGGAAGAACAATGATTTCAAGCACCACCCTCCTTTTAAAGCTTCCAGTCTGTTATTCTAACTCAATCAGCATGACAGAGTGATCTCCAGCCTTGTCCTCGTCAACACTCTCACCTGTGTTAACGAGAGAATCACTGACATGATGGCAGCTGGTCCTTTTGTGGCAGGGCTGAAATGCAGTGGAAATGATTTTTTGGGGATTAAGTTCATTTTCATGGCAAAGAGGGACTTTGCAATTAATTGCAATTCATCTGATCACTCTTCATAACATTCTGGAGTATATGCAAATTGCCATCATCAAAACTGAGGCAGCAGACTTTGTGAAA
Organism: Coregonus lavaretus; assembly: GCF_964263955.1. Taxonomy (NCBI): domain Eukaryota; kingdom Metazoa; phylum Chordata; class Actinopteri; order Salmoniformes; family Salmonidae; genus Coregonus; species Coregonus lavaretus. Next base: position 28,160,183 of record NC_140015.1, on the reverse strand, counting down.
ATTAGTATTTGTGTCATTCTCAAAACTTTTGACCACGACTGTAGTGTTATCCAAAAGGAGGTAAAAAGGTAGAACTGATTGATCTGTGCCTCGTAGTAATTTAAACCCACAGAGCAGTTTGGGCAGTTTGCCCAATGCTATCCTTACTTGAACTAATCCTATAGTTTTGTTATCCATTAAGAATTAACAGGCAAAACTGATTAGTGCTTACAGGGGCAATTCCATCCGACCTCTATGTGTGTAACTAGGCTGGTACTGTAAAACACACACTGGAAAGCACACTGTCTCCATGGAGGCTGTGAAGACTCTCCTCCCCTCCTTTCCTGTTTGATCAGCCATTTGACACTGGGCAGGGTGACTTTCACACAGAGTGTGTGAGGAGCATGGTAAGGACCTGAGGAGGGTAGAGGTGACTTTCTCTCTCCACACACTTTCTTTTTTCTTTCTCTCTCATCCCCCTCTCTCTCTCTGTATCTCTTTCTTGCTCGCTACCCTTTCGCAAACAGCCAAGAGTCCAAATTTGACACACACACGCACGCACACACACGTACACACAAACGACATGTCAACAGGGATGTTCTCTCCAAGCTGCCAGGGTTATTCCTCTGTAGGGACACTTCAGAGCAGATTTCCCATGGGTATCTCTGGTCTGACTGTATGTGTGGGCTAATAAACACACACTAAGGCTGGGCGGCAAACTGGAAAAACCTATATACCGGTATTCATTCACAAACCGGTTTGGATTCTATAACGGTATTTTAATGTTTGATTTGTTACATTTAATAATTCAGTAATGACTCGAAAAAACGATGGCAATCATCTATTTTTATCACCAATTAGAAAACTGTTAACAGCTGAGAACTGCTAGTTAACTTTCTAGCACAACAAGTCAACAGCGTTGGGAGGGCTGGTGAGGCTGGCTACTCATACACGGATGCCAACACGAGTAAAGCCATTACTTGGGGTGAAGCCACCCTGATGGAGTACCTAGAAAACCCCAAATAGGATATTTTTTAAAATAGGATAGTTTACGATGTTGCAGATTTTCAATACCGTCATATCGGCAAAAATGAAAAAAATACAGTGATATGATATTTTGGTTATATTGCCCAGCCCAGCCCTAACACACACACACCAACACATATTGACATGCACATGCACACGCACACAAACAAACACACACACACACACACACACGGACAGACATATATGAACACAAAGACACACGCAGGGGCGGATTGGCCATCTGGCTATTCTGGCAGATGCCAGGTGGGCTGGATAATTTTTTAGTTGGGTGGGATGGTCGAAATTGACACACACCATGTACGGCGGCCCATGGACCCGATAAGATTTGTGCATAAGATTTTTGCATAATTTCTCTGTTATACTCATCTGTAATGAGCCTTTGGCTGATCAGTGTGTAACGGATGTTCCGGCACCAAAACTCTTGTATTTTCTTTCATAGTGAGCAATATGTTTGGAACATCACATCGCAATAAAATCTCAGTATCGAATCACAATACATATAGAACCGTGAGAATCACAATACATATCGCATTGGCACCTAAGTATTGTGATAATATTGTATCGTGAGGTCTCTGGCAATTCCCAACCCTAACTAAAAGCATGATTTGGTCAAACAGTAAAATGCATTATCCTCATGATTCCTGTTTTGATGGGGCCTGCTGCTGTGATGATCGATCCACTCTCCCCCCATGCGCTCAATATATTTTTTTTCTGATTGTATAATATCTCAAAATGCAATTGCAGGACAAACACAGCTTTTGAAGCTTTGTCCCCTTGTCCCTGTTGAAGAGAGGGGGGTCTCAGCTTTCGGTAGGTATCATTTTTATTTCTCAACTCTCAATATTCACCTCAATAGCAACTATTTTACAATCAAGATACAGTATTTGATATGGCTTTGAGATATGGAGTGGCGTGCGCGCCAAATGCGCACTGACCATTGCGAGGGCCTACAACTGCAAAGTTTTTTTAGGACATTACATTTACTATTGGATGAATACATGGCTACTAGCAGTGGTTCACAGGAGGTTGGTGGCACCTTAATTGGGGAGGACAGGCTTGTGGTAATGGCTGGAGCGGGATAGTGGAATGGTATCAAATACATCAAACAAATGGTTTCCATGTGTTTGATGCCATTCGATTCACTCCATTCCAGCCATTATTATGAGCCGTCCTACCCTCAGTAGCCTCCTGTGCAGTGGGTATTATATTTAGATGTAACTATTTAAATCAATACATTCTGGAGCCTATTTTGACAATTAGACTAATTGTCAGCCCAAAATTCATGACAATCACTGGATTAGGTTGCACATCAAAATACACTACATGGGCAAAAGTATGTGGACACATGCTCGTGGGACATCACATTCCAAAATCATGGGCATTCATATGGAGTTGGTCCCACCTTTGCTGCTATAACGGCCTCCACTCTTCTGGGAAGGCTTTCCACTAGATGTTGGAACATTGCTGCGGGGACTGATGTTGGACGATTAGGCCTGGCTCGCAGTCGGCGTTCCAATTCATTCCAAAGGTGTTCGATGGGGTTGAGGTCAGGGCTCTGTGCAGGCCAGTCAAGTTCTTCCACGCCGAACTCAACAAACCATTTCAGTATGGACCTCACTTTTTGCACTGGGGCATTGTCATGCTGAAACAGGAAAGGGCCTTCCCCAAACTGTTGCCATAAAGTTGGAAGCACAGAATCATCTAGACTTTCATTGTATGCTGTAGCGTTAAGATTTCCCTTCACTGGAACTAAGGGGCCTAGCCTGAACCATGAAAAACAGCCCCAGACCATTAATCCTCCTCCACTAAACTTTACAGTTGGCACTATGCATTCGGGCAGGTAGCGTTCTCCTGGTATCCACCAAACCCAGATTAGTCCGTTGGACTGCCAGATGGTGAAGGGTGATTCATCACTCCAGAGAACACGTTTCCACTGCTCCAGTGTCCAATGGCGGCGAGCTTCACACCCTCCAGCCGACGCTTGGCATTGCGCATGGTGATCTTAGGCTTGTGTGCAGCTGCTCGGCCATGGAAACCCATTTCATGAAGCTCCCGACGAACAGTTACTGTGCTGACGTTGCTTCCAGAGGCAGTTTGGAACTCGGTAGTGAGTGTTGCAACCGAGAACATACATTTCTACATGCTACGCGCTTCAGCACTCTGCAGTCGCATTATGTGAGCTTGTGTGGCCTACCACTTTGTGGCTGAGCCGTTGTTTCTCCTAGACGTTTCCACTTCACAATAACAGCACATGCAGTTGACTGGCGCAGCTCTAGCAGGGCATAAATTTGCCGGCGCGTGCAGTGATGTGGGCTGGTGTGGATAAAATGCCAGGGACTTGTCCCAGTCTGTCCCTGCACACACACATACATACAAACACACTCACCAGTGATTGCCAATTAAAGCCAATTTGACAGCAGTTCCATCACCCAGAGACCCGTCAGCCCCCATCTTGTGGTTTAAGCCCCACTAATAGGGCCCGTTCAGATTCACTAGACTTGTTACCAGTGCAAGTCTAGTAAGTCGACAGATATTCAAATGTTTCGTTTTTACATTAGCTACACTTACCGTGGCTTTGGCGACACTACATTCTCTCTGCACACTTCTAGTACCATAAATCTCACAGTAGACAGTTTGGAAGGATGCTATAAGAGCAGCTTCTCATCTAAACCATGACATACTTCAACAATACAACAAGATACAGATACACCAATTCAAAAGAGTGTACAGACATTTTAAGAGGATTTATTCCATCAAGAAACTCCATTGGTAAAATAGCCCTAACCCAACCAAGTTCTGCATTAAAAAATACAATTTATCTGAAATGTTAGAACAACTGTCCATTCTCCCATTTGAAAGTGCAACCTGTGTCTGTGACTCACTGTAAGCCTCTAGGAAGAGAATGGACGTTTAACCTTTTTGGGAAAAGGCTACATCACCAAGTAATTTCTGTTTGTGAGACACTGGTATTACTGTCTGGTAATAACTATACTGTGTCATTTCACTGTGGCATTCAGTCTGTTCTCTCAGAAACACACTGATCTAACACATAGACTCAGTCTCTCTCCTCCCTCTCTGCAATCAGCTCAAGAGCAACTGAATCATTGATCAAAACACAGATAGCGTATCAGTAGGAAAATGCTAAGCTAACACAAATTCTAGTACCCGTCTCGGATAAGGATGACGCTAAACTAAAGCTAATTTCTAGCTAAGGGAAAGCATTGGGATGATGAATAAGCTAAGCTAAGCTAATGAACGCTAGTGTCTCCACATCACGTGTCAATGTGGAGACATTCCACGGAGGACCGAGTGTCTGCGGGTTTTCGCTCCTCCCTTGTACTTGATTGATGAATGTCACTGATTAGTAAGGAACTCCCCTCACCTGGTCGTCTAGGTCTTAAGTGCAAGGAGAAAACAAAAACCAGCAGACACTAGGTCCACCATGGAATGAGTTTGACACCCTTGCTCTACATGATGTAAGGTGAGAGGATGACGCTAAGCTAACTTTAGACTCTAGGTAAGGAATGGTATGCTGATGACACTGGTTTAAGCTAAGCAATTGCTAGTGTCTCCAGCTGAGGTAAGGTAAGGGGATGGTGCAGTGTGTTAATCCAGTGAGCCTGGAGAGCAGTCAGCTGTGTGGGGCCCACGCACATATCAATGTAGCCGATAGCTTTGGTGCAGAAATCTGGAGTCATGCATGCTTCCTGCTGCTATATTTAGAGATCAGCTTTATGTAAGGCTGGCTGAATCACAGATTCCTCCTCTCTCACGCACACATACAGCATATTGTATACTGTATAGTGTACACACACACACACTGAATGATGACATATGTGAACATGCCAAAATAACAACACTACGGGGAATCATAAAACGGTATGCGCAAACACTCACATGATGAGATGAATTATATATGTATAAATTTGATGTTTTTCCAAATGTCTATGGGTGAAGTCAAGGTAAACGTTGTTTTTTGACGATTAAGTTAAGACACTCACCTAACGAAAAACACTAGGGGTTTCACTTCTCATTAAATGTTAAGGTTTGGGATAGGGTTAAAATAGGGTTAAGTTTGTGAATGAATTCTGAGTGGTTAAGTTAAGGGTTAAAGTTTAGGAAAGGCTTAAAACAGAAAAACTAAAAATGATTGCCTAGCACTGGGATTGAACAGGCATCGGAGCGTGGCTTTTACGCCCATCCACCATCCCCGTCCACCCCTAGCAAGCCGCCAGCCTACTTGAAAGTAATAGCGCTCACCAATCTCCCTGTATACACACCAGGCAGGACACACACACACACACAGACACAGACACACACGCCTTATTCTCTGTTTTTTACTCACCTAAAATCCCCAAAAGTCCCCACAAGGATAGCAAAACAAGGAAAATTCTCCCTCGTGGGGACATTTCCCACGTCCCCATGAGGACAAAGGCTATTTTAAGCTTAGAGGTTAGGTTTAGGGTTAGGGTTACAGTTAGGGTTAGGGTTAGGGGAAATATGATTTTTTATGGAAATTAAATGTTAGGTCCCCCACGAGGATAGAAGAACATAACAAGTGTGTATGTGTGTGTGTGTGTGTGTGTGTATTCCTCAGAGACTACTCTGATGAGGGTAATTAGAGGGTGTTAATCAAAGTCCTAACAAAATAGATTAGACAGGTGTGTGTGAGCTGTGTGCGTGCTTTGCATGTGCATGCTTAAACCCCCTCACCACACACACACACACAACTCCCACCCCCAACACTCACTATGATTGTGTGAACTGCAATGCAATCTGAGACATCAGCCTCATCAGTCCATTGAAGGGGTGGTTTGTCTCTATTTTGGGCGCCGAGTGGTGCAGTGGTCTAAGGCACTGCATCGCAGTCTTGCACTCTGTGAGAATGCAAGACACTTGACCATCCACCTCAAGTTAGAGGGAGAGAGCTATAAATTACCTGAAGATAGATGCTATCTGTGGATAGCATCTATCTTCAGGTAATTTATAGCTCTCTCCCTCTAACTTGAGGTGGATGGTCAAGTGTCTTGCATTCTCTCTCTCTCACTATTGCTTCTCCTCTCTAATGTTTGTTTCACCATTGAAGTGCATAGTGCAAGGAAGATAATTGAAGTAGAGAAACCAAGTGAATGAGAGAGAAAGGAGAGAGAGAGGGATCAGTGAAGCTGAGGGGAGGGCAGGTCTCCAGCCATGCTAAAAATATCTACATGGATGCAGAACCATCAGACACATTCACAAGACACAGACGCATAAAAACATACGCAGGCACACATGCACACAAATGCAGTCACACACCCACACACACACACAACATACACAACACACACACAAACATGGGCACAAACATATACAAAAACACACGCACACTAATTTCCAGTTAAAGATAAGAAGAGGAAGAGCAGAGAGAAATATTTGGAACCAAGGACTGATCACCCCAATCCACAAAAGTGGAGACAAATTTTACCCCAATAACTACCGTGGGATATGCATCAACAGCAACCTTGGGAAAATCCTCTGCATTATCATTAACAGCAGACTAGTTCATTTCCTCAGTGAAAACAATGTACTGAGCAAATGTCAAATTGTCTTTTTACCAAATTACCGTACGACAGACCACGTATTCACCCTGCACACCCTAATTGACAAACAAACAAACCAAAACAAAGGCAAAGTCTTCTCATGCTTTGTTGATTTCAAAAAAGCTTTTGACTCAATTTGGCATGAGGATCTGCTATACTAATTGATGTAGCTCAGTTGGTAGAGCATGGCGCTTGCAACGCCAGGGTTGTGGGTTCGTTTCCCACGGGGGGCCAGTATGAAAATGTATGCACTCACTAACTGTAAGTCGCTCTGGATAAGAGTGTCTGCTAAATTACTAAAATGTAAATGTAAAATGAAAGTGGGGTTGGGGGAAAAACATATAACATTATATAATCTATGTACACAAACAACATGTGTGCGTTTAAAATTGGCAAAAAACACACACATTTCTTTCCACAGGGCCGTGGGGTGAGACAGGGATGCAGTTTAAGCCCCACCCTCTTCAACGTATATATCAACGAATTGGTGAGGGCACTAGAACAGTCTGCAGCACCCGGCCTCATCCTACTAGAATCTGGAGTCAAATGTCTACTGTTTGCTGATGATCTGGTGCTTCTGTCCCCAACCAAGGAGGGCCTACAACAGCACCTAGATCTTCTGCACAGATTCTGTCAGACCCGGGCCCTGACAGTAAATCTCAGTAAGACAAAAATAATGGTGTTCCAAAAAAGGTCCAGTTGCCAGGACCACAAATACAAATTCCATCTAGACACCGTTGCCCTAGAGCACACAAAAAACTATACATACCTCAGCCTAAACATCAGCTCCACAGGTAACTTCCACAAAGCTGTGAACGATCTGAGAGACAAGGCAAGAAGGGCCTTCTATGCCATCAAAAGGAACATAAAATTCGACATACCAATTAGGATCTGGCTAAATATATTTGAATCAGTTATAGAACCCATTGCCCTTTATGGTTGTGAGGTCTGGGGTCCACTCACCAACCAATAATTCACAAAATGGGACAAACACCAAATTGAGACTGCATGCAGAATTCTGCTAAAATATCCTCTGTGTACAACGAAAAACACTGAATAATGCATGCAGAGCAGAATTAGGCCGATACCGACTAATTATCAAAATCCAGAAAAGATCCGTTAAATTCTATAACCACTTAAAAGGAAGTGATTCCCAAACCTTCCATAACAAAGCCATCACCTACAGAGAGATGAACTTGGAGAAGAGTCCCCTAAGTAAGCTGGTCTTGTGGCTCTGTTCACAAACACAAACAGACCCCACAAAAGCAACACAATTACACCGAACCAAATAATGAGAAAACAAAAAGAGAATTACTTGACACATTGAAAAGAATTAACAAAAAAACAGAGCAAACTAGAATGCTATTTGGCCCTAAACAGAGAGTACACAGTGGCAGAATACCTGACCACTGTGACTGACCCAAACTTAAGGAAAGCTTTAACTATGTACAGACTCAGTGAGCATAGCCTTGCTATTGAGAAAGAAGACAGGCTATGTGCACACTGCCCACAAAATGAGGTGGAAACTGAGCTGCACTTCCTAACCTCCTGCCAAATGTATGACCATATTAGAGACACATATTTCCCTCAGATTACAGAGATCCACAAAGAATTTGAAAACAAACCCAATTTTGATAAACTCCCTTATCTACTGGGTGAAAAACCACAGTGTGCCATCACAGCAGCAAGATTTGTGACCTGTTGCCACAAGAAAAGGGCAACCAGTAAAGAACAAACACCATTGTGGAAGAGCATGGCGCTTGCAACGCCAGGGTTGTGGGTTCGATTCCCACGGGGGCCAGTATGAAAAAAATGTATGCACTCACTAACTGTAAGTCGCTCTGGATAAGAACGTCTGCTAAATGACGTAAATGTAAATGTAAATACAACCCGTATTTATGTTTATTTATTTTCCCATTTGTACTTTAACTATTTGCACATTGTTACAACACGGTATATATACATAATATGACATTTTAAATGTCTTTATTCTTTTGGAACTTCTGAGTGTAATGTTTACTGTTAATATTTATTGTTTATTTCACTTTTGTTTACTATCTACTTCACTTGCTTTGGCAATGTTAACATACGTTTCCCATGCCAATAAAGCGCTTAAATCAAATTTAAATTGAATTGAATTGAGAGAGAGATGGAGGGAGGGAGGGAAGGAGAGCGAGAGAGAGAGAGAGAGAGAGAGAGAGAGAGAGAGAGAGAGAGACGGAGGGAGAGCCGTGACAGAGTCTGACATGAAACTGGTCGTCATAGTATCCAAATCTTTGCTCTCTCCTCTCCAGGGAAACGACCTGACAGCGCTGGTGCCGACTGAGAGCTGATTACCACACACACTCTCACACACAGACACACACCTGGGACTCTAGAGCAGAGACGTAAACAACAGTTCAGGCATAGCCTGTGTCCACCACAGCAATCTCACACACACATACACTACAATCACATGCACATGCATGCATGCACACACTTCCAAACAATACTGTTAACCAAACAATACTGTCAATCAAACAATACTGTCAATCAACTAGAGAGGCAAACACACTCACACACACACCAGCACATAATCCCAAACAATATCTACCCTCAATCAACTACAGACAACTCACTCTCTGTCTCTTTCTTGCTCTCTCACACACACACACACACACACACACACATACAGGGCATGGAGGGTCTTCATAAATCAACTACTGAGAACTCACTCTTACACACACTGTCAAACACACACATACATACACACACTCTCAAACAATACCTCAACACAACGCTATTCCGTGTGACATTCCTGGGTGGTTAACCATATCCTATGGCTATGTGTGTGTGTGTGTGTGTGTGTGTGTGTGTGTGTGTGTGTATACAGGAGGAGAGAGGGAAGAAGAAAGAGGGGAAGAAAGTAAGTGAGAGATGCGCGCACACACACACACACCCGCTAGTCACAGTCTCTCACTTCCTCTTACTCAATCTGGACGGGCAAAGAGAGGATCAGGGATCAGCACCACGGATAGCGTACAGGAATGTTAAGGTATGCGATAAGACCAAAACAGCCCTTTGCTACACGTTGGCTTGTCTGTCGCACTGACAAATCCACGAATCACATACTGTAGTTACAGTAAATAAAGCAGTACGTCACAGTATAGATACTATTAGTGTTGGGGGAAAAAAACATTTCTGAATTAGGCCTATAATAATATCCATTCCAAACCAGCCAGTCTGTATAATGTGTGGTCAGATGTGTTGATAATTCATAGAAAAGCAAAAAGGTTGAGTAAATATTTTTTCCAAAATATTGGGTCATTGAAACTGAAACGGTTCATCCCCTGAATGAGGTAGCAAACAATGTACTATCTGTGATTTACAACCTAATAGCAATATTTATTTGACTACCTTGATATTTTAGACGGATATGATTATCTGTTCGTTTCATTTCTGCAAAGTAGTTGAAACGTCCATTTTAACAAATAGCTGATAGCACCGAACTATGAAGAAAACTATTTCTGGTGTGTTTTTATAAATTATTGGTCGCTTGGCGCCTCCTAGTGGTTGTATCGACAATCGTCGATGAATGACCGATAAATCCATCATTTCAAATTCGGTGTTGAATGATTTCTTACCTGAGACACCTCGCCATCTTCTTACTACTTCTCTCTTTAATGTCGATGTGGACCTCCAGTTTGCTACATTGTCCTGCATGAATTCCATTGTATGAGGCTTTATGAGGCTCACGCTCTGCCCAAAAGTAGCAGGTGTGATCTGGGAGGTAGGCCTAACAGTACATTTCCACATGACATGATGGGGGAGATGAAACAACGGAGCCCCATTCATTTTCATCTGAGGGAAGCGAAGTGGGCGGGGAACCATTGGGCTATGCCAGCATGGGCTAGGGAACGTGAACATGGCTGGAACGAAGTTGGGGAAAGCTGAACTTTATGTAAATATTCTGCGACATCGCTTGCTATTGACCAATCGAAGCTCACAATAGCTTCCAGACCCTACTGAATTGGCTGATGATACCTAGCCTACTTGCTAACACCAACACGAGGGTGACGCTACCGTGGCTATCCGAATTATTATGTTGTGGAAATGCACTGTAAAACAAAAAAACGGTGTTCCTGATGCCCCATTGTAGTTCCTATGTTAGCCATATGTGTGGAAAGGTGTGTATAGACCTGTAGGCTGGCTATATATTGTGTCTAAAACCGAAGTTAGTCTTTTGGAAAAAACGATGTGCTGGTGCGGTCAAATTGGTAAAAACCATAAGGCCAATAGGCCATGGGGGTATAGTGCACTTTGAAAAAGGGTAGTCTACGGACTGGCAGAAAGACTAAGAGGATAATGGCCACCACTTAGTAAACGAAAAAGCAACATGGGGATTACTTTTCCCATCTAGGCACTCTGAGAACGGAAGGAGGAATGTCTTGATACAAAAGCCTATATTTACTTGTCATTTCAGTAGAAATATTTGAAAACTGCAGGACAAACAAACAGTTTGATATGGGTAGAGTTTTCACTCTGTAAGCTTTGCGATTTTCAAACTTTGACACGAACCGTGATTGGTTCATGAGCCAATTCACTCACCACTGCTCAACCAATCAAATACAAGGGAACTAATTCGATGAATGTATATTCTAATGAATAGTGTAATTTGCAGTGGATTTCTTTCACATATCTCACTGTATTTATACACATGCATTAAATGTGTGACATTTCTCAACTCCTCTTAAGCTAGCCATATGCTCATCGTCATAGGCTAAAGAGGGCGATAATAATCTACCATGTGGTTTAATGAACTAGAATAGAAAGGTAATGCTGCATTACTAACACATGGTTATTCTATAAGTGTCATAATCAAATACAGCTGGGTGTTTAACCAGTAAACGTGTAGTGAGGACCAGGATGGGTTTGACAATTAGTCACAAATGACTATATCACTGCACAGGAGTTGCATCGCTGATTTAATGTATTAATAATTAGGCTACATTAATTAATCTTCTAATGCAGGTAATAAAGTCACTGAAGAATGCTAGCCTATCCAAAGCGCTATTATGCAGAAACTATCATCTCTAACATTGATAGCTACACAGACATTTACAAAAAGAAAACCTGCAGATTAAAATCACACATTTACACAAAGGAAGATACAATCTGAAATGGTTCATAAAAATATAATTTTAATGAACAAATATTTTGCACTTTTCTTAAACCACTTCTGGAATGATTGTTGCACATTAATGAAATACACATGTATCTTCAATAAAACAATTTACATTAATTTTCTAACTCCTAGGGAACTTTCACCTTTCAACACTTCCAAGCTTGTAATGTGCTGCTACTGTAAAAATTTATATTTTACTTGTAGATTTCACTGTTAGTGGCTTCATCCATTGGCTAGGAATGGGAGCATTAAAACCAACTTAAAACTATGGTGAGTGAGTAAAACACAGAGCATAAGGCTTGTGTGGGTGTGTGGACTTCTGGAAAGCCAATGAGCAGCCAGACAAGAAAGCAAAATATTCTTCTCCACTCTGATTGGTCTACTTGATCTCGACGCCCTGGATCCTGACGTCGCCCTCGAAGTGCATGTATTTATACTTCTCGTCTCCTTGGCGATTGGGGAAGTGGATCTCAGAGCCATCTGGAAGAGCAACTAGGAACTGCTCCTTGGTAAAAGTGATATTTATCTGAGAGAGAGAAGTAATTACACATTGTTATCTACAGAAGTGCTTAGGTATTTGGGATGCAGTGATTGCAAGTTATTGCCACCAGAGGTCCCTAGTAGAACTCCCTTACACACATGGAAAGAGAGGAGGACATTCGCATCAGCATGGTTTAAATTGAAAACACACACACTCACATCCACCTGTGAGCACACAAACACAGTGTAATTTCTCACCTTAAACTCCTCTCCCTGGTTGAAGGGGAATCCTCCCTCTCTGTGCTCCTCACACCACTTGCCTCCATGGTAGGAGTTACACACCACGGCCCGGGTGTCTCCGTGGGCGTCGAAGCGAGGGTTCATGTGCAGGGCGAGGTCATCCTCGCTGTTGCCCACGTTGATGACAAAACTACAGGAAGGGAAAAGGAGAGCACACAGACACAGAGAAGAGATAAGGAACATTCTTTAACCTACAGGGCAAGAGGGTCTGGATTGATAATTACACAGAAACGGCTTATAGCTATAATCTACTTTTTCATTGTAGTTTGATAATGTATGTTGTGAATATGAATGGATCATTCTCATGATACAGTGACTAGTTTCTCTATGAGGTCTCTAGGCTGCTGACTGAGAAGTGGAGTGACAATGAACTGTGTTTGAAGGGGGTTAGCTACTCACTGTGCTGCATCAGAGTTAGGGATCCCTGTGATGGTCAGGGTCTGGCCCACCTTGAAGGACATGTTCTTTACCACAACACCCTGTAGAGGGGGAGAGAGAGGGAGAGAGAGGGAGAAGGGAGAGACAGAGAGAGAGAGAAATCCATCAATTGAAAAACATTACATGTGCAATTAGCTGATAGTTAATACGGAGTTGACCATAAGTTATGGCCCATAACTTCTGAAACAAAGATGGTTCTATCAAACCATTGTTACAGTAAGTACCCACTTGGCACAGACATCAATTCAACATCTATTCCACATTGGTTCAACGTAATTTCGTTAAAATGACGTGGAAACAACGTTGATTCAACCAGTGTGTGCTCAGTGGGTATAGTGTAGACGTGGAGTCTTTACGTGGCTCATGGCTACACCTTGCTAAACCCTTTCCTGTACTTTTATTCTAGCCCCATCAGTCTACCAAATACAACATCTGTCTCCAATTAAAGGTTTTCCATCTATGGAATGGCCCAGAGATTGCTATAACTCCCAGTCCTGTACAGCGTTCCCATTTTCCCTGCAGTGATTTGGAATTTGGAAGGGGAGGCTAAATCTGTCCATGAATGATGGGGCAAGGAAGTCTGGGTTACAGTCAGTAAGGGTGAAGTGAAGTCACATTTTCCGCAGGGCCCATATTATGGTGGGCAGCCAACATGGGACCAACAGAGGTTGGGCACGGCACAGAATCAAAGTACTGAGTGATCTTTACATGTGGCAGGATAAATAGTGTTTAGATGATTGCACATACAGAGTTCTCTTAATGAGCTGAATGTAGACCTCCTATTGTTGCCCTTCTGTCCATATGCCATGTATTGGCCGTGGTGTGTAGTAAATGTTACCTAGGCAACTCCCGCCAACTTCGGTCATTTCTGCCACTTGGCAACTCCCTGTTCCATCTCTGACAGAAGACATAGTTAGCCAGTTCAGATAAAGACCAGGTCGATAATATATAATCCTGGGCAACAGCAACTAATCAGACAGGAACCTCACCAAAGGGAAACAACATCAACACTTGTACTTCAGTTTTGTTTCTGTCAGCAACAGTGGGCAGTGGACAAGAAGAACTGTCACACCTTACCCCTGAACATGTGTTTTAGCGTTCTTACTTGAATGCACTTCTTGTAAGTCACTGGGGGATAGGAGTGTGTCCTTAATGCTAACAGTGTAACTTTAAATGTACAGTATGTGCCTAATCATTGCTTACAAGACATATACAGTAGGACACAGTAGTTGGCCTTTAACAGTGCAGAGCCAGACACAAACCCATTGACACCCAATCCAGAAATAGAACAACAGGATAATATAACATTAGAGCTCTGTTAGTGTTGGCACAGACTAGAAGGCTACATTTTGGCAAGAGAGAGAGAGAGAATGTAGAGGAGAGAGAAATAAAGAGAGAGGAGTAGAAAGGGAGGGGTAGAGGGTGGAAGAGAGGACCGACAGATAGAAAGAAGAGTTAAAAAAAAGGAGAACTAGGGAAAGCGGTATAATGTTCAAAGAGAGAGAGAGAGAGAGTGGGAGAGAGGGGAGGAAAGAGAGAGGGGGCGATAGTGACGTGTTGCATTCTTTCCGCGCTAGTCCTCCCTCCTTAATGTAAACTGTGTGTAGTTAGTGTAAACTGTGTGTAATATCTATGGCGCTAGCTGGACTTGGCTGCATGCAGCCCAGCGGTACTCCAGACTGCAGTTCCCATCCCAGTGTGACATACCTCCTCACTCTGTCTGAAAGACACGGGACAGCTGAGGCTGCAGCCAACGCAGAAATAGGATGGATAGAATGGATATACATAGTTTGGAAATCCACATGATAACTCCTGGCCCTATACGTTACTTACTATAAAGCTTACCTTAACCAGGTCTGACTGACATGACAGACAATCTAGCCCTGGTTAACCTGATGTTTACTTTAGGTATATCCTATAGCTCAGACTGGGGAAGATCATACTGGCTCACTGGAGATAACATCACTCTGCTACTCTATCTAGTCTGACCTCTGCTTACGGTAACTTTAATCCATTTAGGTCTTAATTGAATTTACCCTGTTGCACTCCCAATGCATCTATGATTACCATGGTAACCACAAAACAGCCACGGTGAAACAAAGCCTTTATTATTATACACAGCCAGAGACCTCAGAGTGTGTTAACATACACACAGCCAAAGACCTCAAGAGTGTGCTGTTCTGTAGTGAGGACTTCATGATCATAGTCTGATCAGAGGCTCCCACCCTGCCAACTGTACTGTACCCACACAACTAAATACATGTGGGTTTAAATTACACACCCTAAAAATAGTGGTCTGGACCAAAGTCAATCTTATCAACACTCCTGGGGGTGCAGACATTGATAGCCTATACTTATGCTTATGGATTCCCTGATTTGCTATGGGTGTACCAAGCACCCCCATAGTTCAACCCATTCAAACCCTACTAGTACATACGGATTAGATCATCATATCTAAAGATCACATGGAAGGTATGAAGAGCACAAGGAACTATTTAGAAGACACAGGGATCTCATTATCCCCAAAACAAACATATCACTGCTGTCTTCTACATGCCTGCCCCACCCTGCCCTATGTCCACAACCTCTGTCATCAGTAGCAATTGCTATAAGTTTAAATCATTCATTGAGAGAATAAAATGAACTTTTGCATATGATAGAACTACATATCCTATTGCAATGAAACACCCTTTGCATCTGTATTCACTACAGAACAATAAATAGTGCCATGTCAAAAAACCTAGCCTAAACAAGATAGTCAAGCCATCTAGCATGCCAAAAGTCTGATTAGTCTTCTTAGACGCATTGACAACAAGGTTGACTATAAAAGGGCATCGTTAGAGAGGACATTATATTGGGCTACAGCACATAGGCTATTAAAATCTGAGCATTATTTTCCCAACAGCTGTTTAACAGCGCTAACATGAACCGTTATAAACTTGCACTGCATGCAGGCTACTTTTCAGATAACAATCAAATGAACTAACATAAGCCAGTAAAATAAAGAAAAGTTGTACTTACACTCATCTTGACTGCACAAACCGCAAAAGTTCACAGAGGAAGAATGCTTAGCTGGCTTCAGACTGCAGTAGAACCAAGCAGGCGGCTTATATGGTCAAGTGTACTAGCCAAATGTGAGTGACGTTATGATAAACCAATAGGAGTATAGGCGCTCAAAAAATGGACCAATCACAGATACATTTTAAAAAGCGTTAAAATATTTAGCACCCAAGAGAGGACGAAATAAAACGTCCGTAGTTGAAGGTGATTGAGAGTGAGAAGATAATTAATGAACGTTTATTTATGATATTAGATCTACTTATAATAACAATATATTTGGGTGAGTCAGAGGAAAGGATGTAGATGACCACAAGACCAGAGACACAAATAGAGATCACGTTCTTGTTGCCTGGGAGACAACAAAATATTTGGTGCCAGACAAACTTTTGTAGCTTTTGACTATGGGAAATTAAATTGTAGCTTTTGGTTGAAACTTGGTTTTAAAATCATTGATCAAGTTTTATGTAGGCCTATATGGAAGAAAAAAGAGTAGTCACAAACTGACATCAAGATAGTCTTACAGGAGAAAATTTAGGCAGCAGGCCCCCATCAAACAAGAAACTGACTCTTATGACTGCCTCTGCCTCTCTCTCCCAGGAGCAATAAAGCAGAAATGCTTATTAGTAGTCAGAAGGTGGAATGATATTTCACCAACACAGAGTACATTTCCTGAACTAGCTTGTTGGTGGTAAAGTGGTCTATTTGTGACTTTGGCCAGTGGTGGTGGGGCATCTGTGAGGTGTGTGAGAATGCTCTGGCGTGTGTGTAGGACGCAGGGAGAGAGAGGTGGGACCATTGGTTTGTTATGTGTATATGGGTGGGACTGAGCGCTAGACTGATTAATTAGGCTGTATCTCAGCAATGGGCTCTGTTTACACATCACTCATGTAAATAATCAACAAGACTCTCTCTCTCTCTCGCATACACACTGACCTCATGCACGCGGGCACACACAAATAATCAACCCAGAAAACACATGTAATCAAGTAATTCTCATAGACCCTACTCAGCACACAATAATCACATATCATTTTGACAATGTCACCGAGAGTCCACAGTTATCAGAAAATATGGGCTGCAATTGAACGGCCCTAATTTGGCCCTGGACAAGATGACCGGGAAGATTTTAATTTACTGGACATTTGAGAAATTTCCGTGACATCCAAATGCATTCAGATCCAACTTGGCGCAGCCAGCCCCATCAATAAATGAGGCTTATTGGCCAAATTATCCACATGTATGTGTCCTTAAAAACAGCCCATAACAAATTACAAAAACATGATTTCTTGTGTTTCGATGTGTAGGATATGCAAAACTTTATAGCTCATTTTTTGTTTTAGTTTTTACTTTGCTAAAACAGTAATTGTCCACCTCATGTTTCAGCTGTCAGAGATTTGAGCACTAAATGCATCGGGGCATTGCATGCATAGGCCTATTGGTATGATATTCATAAAAAAAAAATAACAAAATATATAAAGGAAGAGAAGCTTAGGCCTAGCCCCCGATAGATAGAGAGATATGCCAGTGGCATGCTGCAACACCAACATGCATTTCTTTATGTCACATGGGTACTGTGTCTGCTATACAGATATAGGCGTACAGAATGAGGCTAATTCGTAAATTTTCGATCAGAATATTTTGTATAAAGATAAGCATTATATTGTTAGATTATAGGAGTAACTCTGGTAGGCCTAAAACGTTCTTCCTGACCTCAAGTTCAAAGGTCAGAGTCAGTTGGAGCCCAGGTGCTCTCTGCCTTCATATCATAGGCCTGCAGTAGCTAAAGCTTAATAAGAGCCCCACCTGTTTTGAGCCCCACATTTTTAGCTAAAAAAGAATAAAAAATATACTGTATATACACGACCGGTCAAACGTTTTAGAACACCTACTCATTCAAGGGTTTTTCTTTATTTTTTACTATTTTCTACATTGCAGAATAATAGTGAAGACATAAAAACTATAAAATAACACATATAGAATCATGTAGTAACCATAAAAGTGTTAAACAAATCAAAATATATTTCAAATATCCACCCTTTGCCTTGATGACAGCTTTGCACACTCTTGGCATTCTCAACCAGCTTCACCTGGAATGCTTTTCCAACAGTCTTGAAGGAGTTCCCACATATGCTGAGCACTTGTTTGCTGTTTTTCCTTCACTCTGCGGTCCAACTCATCCCAAACCATCTCAATTTGTTTGAGGTCGGGTGATTGTGGAGGCCAGGTCATCTGATACAACTCCATCACTCTCCTTCTTGGAGGTATGTTGGGTCATTGTCCTGTTGAAAAACAAATGATAGTCCCACTAAGCCCAAACCAGATGGGATATCGCTGCAGAATGCTGTGGTAGCCATGCTGGTTAAGTGTGCCTTGAATTCTAAATACATTTGTTTAACACTTTTTGGGTTACTGTCACGTTGTATATTGATAGAAGACAGGCACAGGAATACGTAATATGGTTTTTATTTCTCTACCCAACATAAGGTAAGTAATACAAAAATTACGGGACGAAGCCCAAAACATGTATATATACACACACAGCTGTGGAAAAAAATTAAGAGACCACTGCAAATTTCTTAAAATCAGCATCTCTACATGTATGACAGCCATTCCATTCCAGTGTCTGTTGAATTCCAACACAGGCACACCTCATTCTACTGAATTAGGTACTGATTAGGTGATCACATAAACCAAATCTTATTTAACGAGGAAAAGTATAAAAACAACTGCTGTGGTCATCACTATCCTCTTGCAATAGGACTAGCTGGATGGCAAAAACAGTGCTAATAGTACCTCAAAAGTAATATTAATCAAAAAATAACTATTGACCATGCCAAAAGAATGCCATGCCAAAAGTTGAAAAGGAAAGTTGAGTGAGGAAAAGAAGGGTTCAATTCTGGCTTTACTGGCAGAGGGATACAGTGAGCATCAGGTTGCTTCCATCCTTAAAATGTCAAAGTCGGCGGTTCATAAGAACAAGGTCAAGCAGCAGACATTGGAGACAACAAAGCTACAGACCGGCAGAGGGCGAAAACGACTACTGACCGGGATGACCGCCAACTCATTCGAATGTCACGCAACAACCGTAGGATGACATCAAGTGACCTACAAAAATAATGGCAAATGGCAGCTGGGGTGAAGTGCACGGCGAGGAAGGTTCGAAACAGGCTCCTAGGGGCAGGGCTGAAGTCGTGCAAAGCTAGAAAAAAGCCCTTCATCAATGAGAAGCAAAGAAGAGCCAGGCTGAGGTTTGCAAAAGACCATAAGGATTGGACTGTAGAGGACTGGAGTAAGGTCATCTTCTCTGATGAGTCCAATTTTCAGCTTTGCCCAACACCTGGTCGTCTAATGGTTAGAGGGAGACATGGAGAGGCCTACAAGCCACTGTGAAATTTGGTGGAGGATTGGTGATTATCTGGGGGTGCTTCAGCAAGGCTGGAGTTGGGCAGATTTGTCTTTGTGAAGGACACATGAATCAAGCCACGTACAAGTTTGTCCTGGAAGAAAACTTGCTTCCTTTTGCTCTGACATTGTTCCCCAACTCGGAGGATTGTTTTTTTCAGCAGGACAATGCGCCATGCCACACAGCCAGGTCAATCAAGGTGTGGATGGAGGACCACCAGATCAAGACCCTGTCATGGCCAGCCCAATCTCCAGACCTGAACCCCATTGAAAACTTCTGGAATGTGATCAAGAGGAAGATGGATGGTCACAAGCCATCAAACAAAGCCGAGCTGCTTGAATTTTTGCGCCAGGGGTGGCATAAAGTCACCCAACATCAATGTGAAAGACTGGTGGAGAGCATGCCAAGACGCATGAAAGCTGTGATTGAAAATCAGGGTTATTCCACCAAATATTTATTTCTGAACTCTTCCTAAGTTAAAACATTAGTATTGTGTTGTTTAAAAATGAACATGAACTTATTTTCTTTCCATTATTCGAGGTCTGACAACCCTGCATCTTTTTTGTTATTTTGACCAGTTGTCATTTTCTGCAAATAAATGCTCCAAATGACAATATTCTTATTTGGAATTTGGGAGAAATGTTGTCAGTAGTTTATAGAATAAAACAAAAATGTTATTTTTACCCAAACACATACCTATAAATAGTCAAACCAGAGAAACTGATATTATTTTCCACAGCTATATATATATATACAGTGGGGAAAAAAAGTATTTAGTCAGCCACCAATTGTGCAAGTTCTCCCACTTAAAAAGATGAGAGAGGCCTGTAATTTTCATCATAGGTACACGTCAACTATGACAGACAAAATGAGAAAAAAAAATCCAGAAAATCACATTGTACGATTTTTAATGAATTGATTTGCAAATTATGGTGGAAAATAAGTATTTGGTCAATAAAAAAAGTTTCTCAATACTTTGTTATATACCCTTTGTTGGCAATGACACAGGTCAAACGTTTTCTGTAAGTCTTCACAAGGTTTTCACACACTGTTGCTGGTATTTGGCCTATTCCTCCATGCAGATCTCCTCTAGAGCAGTGATGTTTTGGGGCTGTCGCTGGGCAACACGGACTTTCAACTCCCTCCAAAGATTTTCTATGGGGTTGAGATCTGGAGACTGGCTAGGCCACTCCAGGACCTTGAAATGCTTCTTACGAAGCCACTCCTTCGTTGCCCGGGCGGTGTGTTTGGGATCATTGTCATGCTGAAAGACCCAGCCACGTTTCGTCTTCAATGCCCTTGTTGATGGAAGGAGGTTTTCACTCAAAATCTCACGATACATGGCCCCATTCATTCTTTCCTTTACACGGATCAGTCATCCTGGTCCCTTTGCAGAAAAACAGCCCCAAAGCATGATGTTTCCACCCCCATGCTTCACAGTAGTTATGGTGTTCTTTGGATGCAACTCAGCATTCTTTGTCCTCCAAACACGACGAGTTGAGTTTTTCCAAAAAGTTCTATTTTGGTTTCATCTGACCATATGACATTCTCCCAATCCTCTTCTGGATCATCCAAATGCACTCTAGCAAACTTCAGACGGGCCTGGACATGTACTGGCTTAAGCAGGGGGACACGTCTGTCACTGCAGGATTTGAGTCCCTGGCGGCGTAGTGTGTTACTGATGGTAGGCTTTGTTACTTTGGTCCCAGCTCTCTGCAGGTCATTCACTAGGTCCCCCCGTGTGGTTCTGGGATTTTTGCTCACCGTTCTTGTGATAATTTTGACCCCACAGTGTGAGATCTTGCGTGGAGCCCCAGATCGAGGGAGATTATCAGTGGTCTTGTATGTCTTCCATTTCCTAATAATTGCTCCCACAGTTGATTTCTTCAAACCAAGCTGCTTACCTATTGCAGATTCAGTCTTCCCAGCCTGGTGCAGGTCTACAATTTTGTTTCTGGTGTCCTTTGACAGCTCTTTGGTCTTGGCCATAGCGGAGTTTGGAGTGTGACTGTTTGAGGTTGTGGACAGGTGTCTTTTATACTGATAACAAGTTCAAACAGGTGCCATTAATACAGGTAACGAGTGGAGGACAGAGGAGCCTCTTAAAGAAGAAGTTACAGGTCTGTGAGAGCCAGAAATCTTGCTTGTTTGTAGGTGACCAAATACTTATTTTCCACCATAATTTGCAAATAAATTCATTAAAAATCCTACAATGTGATTTTCTGGATTTTTTTTTCTCAATTTGTCTGTCATAGTTGACGTGTACCTATGATGAAAATTACAGGTCTCTCTCATCTTTTTAAGTGGGAGAACTTGCACAATTGGTGGCTGACTAAATACTTTTCCCCCCCACTGTATATATAAATAAAACACAGGGATGTAACCTAAACAAAAGAGAGAGGTGTAAACACTAAATAATACACGGGACGAGACCTGTAATAACAAGTGCACAATGACACGGTATGTAAACCGTAATACAATGTACAGTAACACGAAAGCCGATACAACAGAGCAGAGGTACTCACGAGACCAACGGACATGGGACAATAATCGACAAGGACAATGGGGAACAGAGGGCACATATATACACATACTAATCAGGGGGAATGGGAACCAGGTGTACGTAATGAGACAAGACAGTCCGGGGTTGGTGGTAATGATCCAGGTCAGTGACGCCTAGAAGCCCGGTGATGTAGACCACCGGAGCTGGTGAACGGAATGAGCAGCATTACCGGGGGGATCCGTGACAGTTACTACAAGATTCCATATGTGTTATTTCATCGTTTTTATGTCTTCACTATTATTCTACAATGTAGAAATAGTAAACATAAAGAAAAAGCCTTGAATGAGTAGGTGTTCTAAAACTTTTGACCGGTAGTGTATATATTGTTTTGGGGGGGTTGCATGTTTTGTATGTTATTTTGGCATTAATACGTGTCACATATCAGGTTGCAAACAATGTAAAAAAATATACAGTGAGGGAAAAAAGTATTTGATCCCCTGCTGATTTTGTACGTTTGCCCACTGACAAAGAAATGATCAGTCTATAATTTTAATGGTAGGTTTATTTGAACCGTGAGAGACAGAATAACAACCAAAAAATCCAGAAAGACGCATGTCAAAAATGTTATAAATTGATTTGCATTTTAATTAGGGAAATAAGTATTTGACCCCTCCGCAAAACATGACTTAGTACTTGGTGGCAAAACCCTTGTTGGCAATCACAGAGGTCAGACGTTTCTTGTAGTTGGCCACCAGGTTTGCACACATCTCAGGAGGGATTTTGTCTCACTTCTCTTTGCAGATCTTCTCCAAGTCATTAAGATTTTGAGGCTGATGTTTGGCAACTCGAACCTTCAGCTCCCTCCACATATTTTCTATGGGATTAAGGTCTGGAGATTGGCTAGGCCACTCCAGGACCTTAATGTGCTTCTTCTTGAGCCACTCCTTTGTTGCCTTGGCCGTACGTTTTGGGTCATGCTGGAATACCCATCCACGACCCATTTCCAATGCCCTCGCTGAGGGAAGAAGGTTCTCACCCAAGATTTGACGGTACAAGGCCCCGTCCATCGTCCCTTTGATGCGGTGAAGTTGTCCTGTCCACTTAGCAGAAAAACACCCACAAAGCATAATGTTTCCACCTCCTTGTTTGACGGTGGGGATGGTGTTCTTGGGGTCATAGGCAGCAATCCTCCTCCTCCAAACACGGCGAGTTGAGTTGATGCCAAAGAGCTCGATTTTGGTCTCATCTGACCACAACACTTTCACCAAGTTCTCCTCTGAATCATTCGGATGTTCATTGGCAAACTTCAGACGGGCATGTATATGTGCTTTCTTGAGCAGGGGAACCTTGCGGGCGCTGCAGGATTTCAGTCCTTCACGGCATAGTGTGTTACCAATTGTTTTCTTGGTGACTATGGTCCCAGCTGCCTTGAGATCATTGACAAGATCCTCCCATGTAGTTCTAGGCTGATTCCTCACCGTTCTCATGATCATTGCAACTCCACGAGGTGAGATCTTGCATGGAGCCCCAGGCCGAGGGAGATTGACAGTTCTTTTGTGTTTCTTCCATTTGCGAATAATCGCACCAACTGTTGTCACCTTCTCACCAAGCTGCTTGGCGATGGTCTTGTAGCCCATTCCAGCCTTGTGTAGGTCTACAATCTTGTCCCTGACATCCTTGTAGAGCTTTTTGGTCTTGGCCATGGTGGAGAGTTCGGAATCTGATTTATTGATTGCTTCTGTGGACAGGTGTCACGTTCGTTTAAGGACGGGTCAGACCAAGGCGCAGCGTGAAATGCGTACATGTTTATTTAAATGATAAACACACGACAAAACAACAAACCAACGAAACGTGAAGTCCTAAGGCTACACACAAAACAAGCCTACTCACGGAACAAGATCCCACAACTAACGAGTGCCAATAGGCTGCCTAAGTATGATCCCCAATCAGAGACAACGAGCGACAGCTGCCTCTGATTGGGAACCACACCGGCCAACATAGATCTACACATACTAGATCATTCACATAGATATACACAACATAGAATATTCACACCCTGACTCAACATATAAGAGTCCCCTGAGTCAGGGCGTGACAACAGGTGTCTTTTATACAGGTAACAAACTGAGATTAGGAGCACTCCCTTTAAGAGTGTGCTCCTAATCTCAGCTCGTTACCTGTATAAAAGACACCTGGGAGCCAGAAATCTTTCTGAATGAGAGGGGGTCAAATACTTATTTCCCTCATTAAAATGCAAATCAATTTATAACATTTTTGAAATGCGTTTTTCTGGATTTTGTTGTTGTTATTCTGTCTCTCACTGTTCAAATAAACCTACCATTAAAATTATAGACTGATCATTTCTTTGTCAGTGGGCAAACTTACAAAATCAGCAGGGGATCAAATACTTTTTCCCCTCACTGTATATATATCATTGAGTTAATAAATCTGCATACAAACATGGTCTCTTTTTTGTTTTCTTGAGTAAGGCAGCTCCAAAATGCAGGTTTTTCAGCCTAGCTCAGTGCTTTCTGTGGTGGTGGGGCAGCCAGCTGAAAATACGGAGCATTGAGTCGTGATTGGCTCAGTGTTCTGTCACTCATGGGCACACTACTTCACCGCCAAGTCTAAGGGTAGAGCTCGAAAATTCAAGCCCCTTGGGTGCTGCCCTTGAGTTACATTAGAAGTGTAAGAAGTGTGCTGAGCTCAAATCAACTGTTAACTCAGAACTGCGGAATCTAACTTCAAGACAACTGGGAACTCCGGAAAAAACGAGCTATGACTGGGAAAAAATGTTTTGAATGGTCATCCAACTCGGAATTGTAAATCTGGAACTCGGGCCTCTTTCTAGAACTACGACCTGAAGATCACTTACGTCATCATGATTCAACCTTGTTTTTTTCCGAGTTCCCAGTTGTCTTGAAAGCACCATAAATCCAGAGGACCGCCGTGCCACCTTCCTGTTCAAGTGAGCACAGCACAACAAGGTGAGTCCAAAATGCATTGTATGCTGCTGCATAAATAATGTAATATGCCAGGGAGATATGTGTACTGTAGCTAAGAAAGTAATACTAAGTGTATGTTGTGTAGTAAGCTGTTAGTAGCCCATGTGCCTCACCCTAATAATGTGGTCTATTTTCACCTCTTAATTTCACATACTGTTCTGACTTGGGGGTGCACAAGTAGGGTAGCCTATTACCTGTTTTAGAGAAAATGTAATCATCGAATATTATAAGAGCTTTCATTGTCTGCTTATATGCCCCCTTTATTTATCCTAGGGTTCTGACTTGGTGTACAGGGAGAACACTGTAAGAATGGCCCATGTTCTGAATTCTGTCGCTGTACATTTCAGAAGTGCTGAACAAATAGTTATATTGACTATGTCCGTCCTAGCTCGCTCATTGTCTTAATCGAAATTACAGATTGCCTCTTATCCGCTTGTCGTCCCCTTATGCCATAGTTTGTACATCTCAATTGTCAGTAGAAACCACATTTGTTTAAGCAAGTCAGCCATATCAGCTATGTTTTTTTTAAAGGCAGTAAATGAGGCTGAATGAACTGTTTCGCTGCCAGACAAGGCTGCGCTGATAGCCAGGTGTTGCAGTGGTAAGGTGTTGGGACTGCTGTTGGGACTCTGCTGTTGGGACAGCTTTATGTAGGCCCTAACAGTTTGTGGGCACCATTTGTCACCGTTATAGTGCAATAAATGTATTGTTTAGTGTTGTCTAGTGGCTTTGCTGGCATGCATCCCACAATTATAATTTTTTGCCCCACCAATATTTACATGCTAAAATCGCCACTGCACACCACACCAAACCTTCAGAAACATTTCGAAACTTTATTAGGGTAATATCAAAACTAAGTCAGGCCATTGTTATAAGGAAAATACGAGCACGCTATTATATTGCCACAAACACAACATTACTGTTGGAACTTAATTTGGCCAAAGAAAATGTCTCAACAGAATGAAACAAAACACTTGCGAACTGGTTTAAACCTTCACAAATATTTTGAACAGGCTATATTGCAGCAATTACCAAAAAAAGGCTAGTGGCTACCACACCCAACAAATGACAGCAATAGCCTACTGTTATTTATTTTACAACAGTCCTACTTATATTCTATCTTAAACTAAAAAAGGATCACACAATTAAAAAGACAGATCAAACTAAATTTAGCCAATGAAAATGTCTACATTTAGCATATTAGAGAACTACTTTTGATTAATAAATAGGCTTACAATAATAACAATGATATACAATAATAATAAAACAAATTATTACAAATACTAAAATAAATAAATGTAAGTTCCAAAATTGCAATCTACCTGAATAGCGAGTTTCACAGTAGCCTGCATTTGGCCGCTCCAAAGTTCTTCTCATCTTAATCACCTACAATATAAAAACTTGTCCACAAGAAGGACATTCCTCTTGTAGGCTTTTCACTGTAGGCATAGTACAAACTGTTCCACAATGTAGCAAACATTCAAGCGAACTGAGCGTACCTCTGAAATCACTCTGCTAATCATCATTCCTCTCCCTTCCTCTGGTATATACAGTGGGGGTGATAGATTAATTATTAATGACTAATTATTACACCCTGAAACTGTGTATAATGTGTGAGTGTAGGACCAGTAAAGGCTATGGCATTGAGCCACTATTTAGCAATGTGAGTAAGAGTCAGGCCAGACAACAAAGACAACTGAGAAACTAAGATAAAGAGGCCTCCCAATTTAGGGAGGGGAGAAACTGTTATGAAAACATGGTGCAGAATATTGTGAGAACGGCAATAACTGAGTAAAGCAGGGAGTAGGATATGTGTGTGTGTGTGTGTATGTATGTGTGTATGCATGTGTGTATATGTGTGTGTGTGTGAACTGAAGGTCAGTAGAACAGTTTTAGAGTGGAAAACTACAGCCCGCCTACAGAGGGAAGGGATTTCTTTTTGTATGACGTATGAGTATAAAAGATGGACTCTGAAATTGTGATGGCAGAATTCTCAATGAATAAATATCTCTGACCATGCAGACCGGGACTCTGGCCGTTACTTAAATCCCAAAAGACTTACAACCTTTTGGGAGACGCACAGAGACACTAAAATAGTTTGTTAAATAATTCACTTAACAGCTTGGTCCTTCTGAGCCGGACTCCAATACCCTGTTTCTGTCATTCCAGGTAACTCTGAAAACCGTCGACGGGCGAATGATACATTCGTAAATAGAAAGTCCTGCCCTTTGACATTAAGGGTTAAAACAGGCCAGAGGACACCTGATTAATGACAGAGACGGTGACGGAATCCAAACCTACATTGAATCTCGGCTGCAAGGATAAGGTCAGTAGTCTTTATTCATTAACTTGGTGAAATTGATTGGAGGACTTGCTAAAATATTGAAAAGTAGCAAATTGATCAATGCGTAGCCATTTTAAGTGAAATGTGGGGTTGACTGTCAGGAATTATCAAGATTACATTGTGAGGATAGACTCCTCCGTAGAGTAGGAGATAATTCTGGGGGACTAGTCAACCTGGTGGTGGGTCCGTAATGATTCACGGTAATAGGCCATTACCAAAAGAAACTACCCGGTGTTGAAATAGAAGGAACTATTAAAAGTACACCTATGGGATGTAACCTGTAAGAGATTATTGAGCAGTCAACAAATAATCCGGGTTAAACAAATACAAAAAGTACACCAGAAGGAATTAAAATAGCATGTGTGAGAAATAGAATATTAGTAAAGTCAAAAGTCACAAACAACTGTAGATTTTGCTGTAAACTCTATCCGTTCTGGAGCCTTATAAACTCCATGTTACCGATATAACACCAATAATCATGTAAGGTTGTATACGTGTGAGACCTAATGTTTACTCAGAAGTCACATCTATGAATAATTCCAGGTGGTTGTATAGAGGAGGGAGAACCCATTCCTGTTGTATGAGACTGTCAGGAATTATCAAGATTACATTGTGGGGATCAATCCCTCTGTAAAAGTATGAGATAATTCTGGGGGACTAGTCAAGACTACATATACAGGGAGAGGTGGTTGTATAGAGGAGGGAGAACCCATTCCTGTTGTATGAGACTGTCAGGAATTATCAAGATTACATTGTGGGGATCAATCCCTCTGTAAAAGTATGAGATAATTCTGGGGGACTAGTCAAGATTACATATACAGGAAGGGGTGATTCAAGGTGTTGTTGTGTGAAGCTATTTTGAATTACTTGTTAAATTGACTTGTTATATAGAAGAGGTGGCTAAGGGATTTTTAACAGTACCAACCATGGGGGGGAAAATCCTCACAAGAGGTCCCAGAATTTACTGGGGACGAGAAATACTTGATGTAATTAAAATGGAATCCAGGGATAGAAGAAATGTCCATTATGTAACCAGGTGGAGGGAGAGGTATGGTTTTGAGGGACGTCTAGACGCAGATAAACTCGAATCCATGCTTAAACAGATACATAAGGTGTGTAAAGGAGAAATAAGCAGTGAGAGAGAGAGAGAGTAGGAGGGGGCCAGTACCCACTGATAGCCTTACCTAATCTATTGGCGGGGAATGAAAGGGGCCCCAGCAACCTTAGATGTATACAGTAATAATAATAATATGCCATTTAGCAGACAGGCCATGAACACAGAGGACGTGGCCAGAGCGGTAGAAGGAATGACCCACCCCGAAACAGGAATAGTAAGGTTTGGGCTGCCGTTAGAGGGCAGTGGGTTTCAGGGGATGCCCAGAGGACACTTTTGCCATGGGCCGATTACGGAGAGTATGTTGGGAAAATAACTGAATTGTGTAATAGCCTCAGAGAGACATGCAATCCATCATGAGCAGAATAACAGACAGGACAGAGCCAAGAAAGAAGAGGAAGATGCAGAGTAACTAATTGCCACTCTGGGAGAGATGGCGGGTAGAACTAGAAACTTAGGAGAGAGAGGAGATAAGGCAGGAAGAAAAGAGAAGTGAGTGAGAGGGAAAGAGAAGTGAAGGTTGAGGTCTCCGTGCCTCCCCCAGAGCAGAGGGCAGAAAGGTTATATCCAAACTTGGCAGACCAGGCATGGAGAGAAAATCCAGATGATGAATACGTAGGGAGGAGAAGGAGAGTGCAGGGGAATAATGTTGCCCCCCCAACCGGCCCCACCTCCCTATGAGGAAGAAGGGGCTGGAGGAGGAAGGGAAGATGAAGGTGAGGAAGAGCCAGAGGTAGAGGAGTACCAGACAAGGGCAGAGAAAGTCAGACAGGAGAGAAAATAGAGAAAAGAGAGAAGAGAGAGAGAGAGAGAAGTCCATCCCCCAGCTTTGAGCGTGAGGAAGAGGAAGATAAGGCGTGACTAGTCCTTGAGGGAGAAATAGTAGACTCTAGTGGGGGGAAGACTAAGGAACCCTTTGATCCAAATTGTGAGGTGTTTGAATTGGCTACTATTGACTTAGCACTTCAACAGGAACAGAAACCTTATTTGACATTGACAGTAATGGGTATGAAAATTAAATTCCTTTGTGATACGGGAGCCTGCAGGACAGCAACCTGTGCAACAGACAAGCCAGATGGAGTCAGGATTGATGGGGAGAAAATCATAGTGCGATCTGCATCTGGTCATCAATTTATTGAAAGGTTATCAGCCCCAATAACCCTAAAACATGACCAATCAGGATGAGAGGCAACCATACCCATCCTGATATCTAAGCTGTGTCGGGTAAATTTACTAGGACGTGATGCAATGACTAAATTGAATGTGGCTGTCATTTCCGCTGAGAGGGGAATGAAAGTACACATAGTCAGAGACAATATGGTGGTCTGTGGGGAAGGGGAGCCATGTTATTGGGATAGGCAAGATTTGTTTAGGGTGGGAATAACTGATATTCCCCGAACCTTGATGGAACTTGCTGATGATGTAGTACCAGGCCCCACTAAAATGTCCCCCGATGACCTACACTGTACTCTCTGGTATAACAAACACCCAGGTCCAGATGCAATCTATGAGAAAGCATTATTTAAAACCACAGAAAGGACTATAGCCTTGAAATGGTTTCACTATGACAACACCCACGCAGTAGTGGAGGTGGAAATAGGGCCCCAAAGTCAGAGACTGTTCAGGGAAATATGGAGCCCACATGTGTCCCTAGCAAAGGAGCCAGCAGAGGACTGGAAAGACATGGGCCAGTGGGTATCCAAGGGTAAGAGGATCACTGATTGGGTCAATATTGTGAGTGGCGATCAACACAGCCCATCCACAGATAGTATGAGAATAGCAGATGCTGAGGAGAGGAATACCTGTTGACAGAACAACAGGAGTCAGACTTAAAAGAAGTTCCAGAGCATTTGTGGTCCCGGGGTCCAGCAGACGTAGGATTAATAAAAGGGGTAATTCCAGTACAGGTGATACCCAAATCTAATCATAGGCCATATCAGAAGCAATACCCTATGTAACCAGAAGCAATACAAGGTTTGCAGTTACCAAGAGCAGATTGGGAGGGACCTTGAGGGAGGGCCAATTCCCGGGGAGATAGTGAGGCCAGAAACAAAGGTGCAGTGTCCTGGAAATCACAGTCTGTTTTGTTTTTTTCAGTTCTGCTGGGAGTACATTGGATGATGGGGTTTTGTGTTGAATTAGAGACAGTGAGACTATTAGTCAATACCTAGGAGAGAAGAGAGGTTACGGTAGCAAAGACAGACAAGAAGGAAGGAGACAGGAGTGAGTGGAAGTGTTACAATTGTGACAAAACGGGACATTTTGCTAGAGAATGTGAGGAACCGTGTAGTTAATGTGCAAGGAAAGGGCACCAGTTAAGAAACTGTAGGCAGAAGGGGAAGATAGAAATCAGGAGTCCTCATGACCTGGCTGTTTGGTTGTTGTTTTTTAATTGGGGTTTTCAAATAAAAAAACAACACACCTAGTATGATGTTTATAAAGCCTTGTTGTTTCAATTTTGGGGGGTTTTCAGCAGGTCAAGGGTGATAGGTCTTAGAGGAGCACACAGTGAATTTTATGGAGTTTTTTAGGTTTTGGCTGAGTTTGGGGTATATATGATTTCTTATGAGAATGAATGTCATGAGGATTAATGAACACTTGGGATAAGTAACATTTATTAAATATTTAGAATAATGGTAATGTTTGGTATACTATGGGATGGAATTTCAATTGCCTCTGAACTCTGTTTTAACTTTCTGGTGTTAATTAATCATCCACACTGGTAAATTCTAAAGGCATGAGAGGAGGACTTTAAGATAGTTTATTTTACCAATAAATAAAAATAAGGGATGGCAATTGGATGATAAATTACCAATATTACCTAAGTGATTGTTAGGTAGGTGATAATATTGACACATGGGCAGTGACATGTGTCAAAAGGAGGGATGGATGGTAGAACAGATTAGACAACACTTTGTGGCATATGGGATTACTCATTATAAAAAAATTAGACAACACTTTGTGGCATATGGGATTACTCATTATAAAAAAAAATATATATATAAAATAAAAAATGTTCAAGATGTGTTATCTGTGCTCAAAATAATCACCAGGGCAGACAAAGGGCACCTCAGGGTGAGTATCCTCCGGCTAAGTACCCTTTCCAGCAATTGGAAATGGATTTTATAGAGTTATCACGGAGTGAAGGGAAGAAATTTAGAGTAACCCCAGATAAAGATGGGTTATCCCCCTTTGAGAAAGTGTTTGGAAGACCTTACAGAATGCCACAGTTGGCAGGACCAGACAGGCAGACATAGAACTAGAGAGCACCCTAGCAGAACACGTGAGAAGGTCGTTTATTAACCACACCTGTATGTCAGAGGTTTTGTGCCCCCACAGGTGAATTAAAGGAGAAGGTGACCCACTCTATCTAACCAGGAGACTGAAGCAGGCCTGGCGGGAAGGGCCCTACCAAGTACTGCCTTTGCCAGCAGAATAGCTGAGAGATCCATCTGGGTGCATGTCACACACTGTAAAAAGGTAAAACCAGCTACACCTGACGAACAAACACAGAGTTAGGAGAAAGATCCGATCACCACTAGGGCTCGGGGGTTGGCTCCTTAACGAAGATTCCCTTACCCTGTCTGATCATCCCTGTGTGAGTTCGATAGAAGGTAAAGCAATGGGTTGGCCTCTGGCATCTGACATGTTCTCAGGGCGAGGGTGGGGATTCACAGGTCTCCCGACGGTAGGTAGCTGTCTGATTGTGGGGGCCATATTCCTAACACACACGGACCCTCCTGTTTCAGCCAGAAGTGGTAGTTAACCTAACACAAGTTGAAAAGGCATAGGAGACAGCTAGACGTAGGGAAAGGGGAAATACTAGGGACTTTAGGGAAGGACATCACCATATGTATGTCACCATGTACATCCTGGGACTATGTAGTTGCTTATACCAAGCGGGGGGGAATATGTCAATCTCCATACACAGTTTAGGGACAGGTGTAGTATTGTGAAAGTAGGGAATTATCAGAAATGGCAGTGCGACCCATATGAGGGTAGGTACTGTCTGAAAGTCTGAATTATGCTAAAACAGATTACAGACCTGACAAGTGAGATATCTTCTTCAACTGGGGCACCCTATAGAGTAAACCTCTCTGAGGGAGGTAGTGAGACAGTGCAAACTATAGACCTGAAGGAAGTAGTACAGATGGAGACGGAGTAAATAGATTTTAACCTGTGGTTGGAATGGATTCAGTATACGGTCTAAAAAGGACTGTTATGCCTGTAGGACAGCCAAACCAAGGTTAACAACTACTCCGTTCCCCTTGACAGGCTTTAACTCTCTGTCAGGTTCCATGCAAGCCACCTGGGAATGTGGTGAAAGAGTCTTGTAGTAACTTGCACTATCTGTATCCCCCGATAACAAAGTCATCCCGACCTGGGTTGCCTCAGTTTGAAGTCACAGGGGATTCTTATTATTGTTTTTCTAGGACTAGTAAGGATAGGATACAGGGTAGGGCATCTTAGCTCCTGCTCCCACACAGAGAATGTCACACCTAAAGAGACCATGACTAATCTCTCCTCTTTGTTGCAGCCAGAGGATTTTAGGAACCAAAACCAGGCCCGTGCTGACATCTGATGGTTGTGTGGTGATAACTGATTGTGAACTCACCTACATACGCAAACAATCAAACGTGTCAGAGACTGGTGAGTTGTCACGTAGAAAGTAGAACCTCCTCCCGGGATCCTTTGATGAAAGGATATATATTGATGGGATAGGAGTACCTCGAGGGGTTCCAGAAGAATTCAAAGCTAGGAATCAGATCGCAGCTGGGTTTGAATCAAGTCTTTTCTGGTGGTCAACAATTAATAAAAACGTAGATTGGATAAATTATATTTACTATAACCAGCAAAGATTTATAAACCACACTCGTGATGCAATAAAGGGATTAGCTGAGCAGACAGCGGCAACTAGCTTAATGACATGGCAGAATAGAATAGCTTTAGATATGCTTTTGGCTGAGCGGGACGGGGTTTGTGTTCTGTTTGGATCTATGTGCTGTACTTTCATCCCCAAACAATACAGCACCGGACGGGTCCGTGACCAAAGCGCTTCAGGGACTCACCACGCTGGCGAACGAACTGGCTGAGAACTCTGGTATTGATAGCTCCCTAAACGGTTAGTTTGATAACATATTTGGTAAATGGAAAACTATTTTTGTAACTATTCTGGGTGAAGTTATAGCTTCTATGGGTAGACTTGTTCTTTGTGGATGTTGTCTTATTCCCTGTGTCTGAGGGTTGGTGAGCAAGGCGGTTTCCCAACAGATGGTGAGATACGGCCCAATCCCGGACTCCGACTGAAGGATATGACCTACCAGGCTTGGTGGAGGACGACGACGATCCAGATAATTTGAGACTGGATGTTTTCCTAGAACTATAAATCTCTAGTTTAAAAGTTATTGTAATGATCTTTTGTGTATTAAAGTCTCGTTTTAAGTATGATGTACTAGTTACCATTGCTAAAAAGTAACGTTATGCTTTTAATCATGGGGTAACCCTGATGAACCTGTAATGTTTTAATATGCAAACCAACTTATATACTTCAATGAGTGTGATTCATTTCTATAACAACATATATTTTGTATGTGTGTAATATTTAGTCAAAGGGTGGAATTGATAGATTAATTATTAATGACTAATTATTACACCCTGAAACTGTGTATAATGTGTGAGTGTAGGACCAGTAAAGGCTATGGCATTGAGCCACTATTTAGCAATGTGAGTAAGAGTCAGGCCAGACAACAAAGACAACTGAGAAACTAAGATAAAGAGGCCTCCCAATTTAGGGAGGGGAGAAACTGTTATGAAAACATGGTGCAGAATATTGTGAGAACGGCAATAACTGAGTAAAGCAGGGAGTAGGATATGTGTGTGTGTGTGTGTATGTATGTGTGTATGCATGTGTGTATATGTGTGTGTGTGTGAACTGAAGGTCAGTAGAACAGTTTTAGAGTGGAAAACTACAGCCCGCCTACAGAGGGAAGGGATTTCTTTTTGTATGACGTATGAGTATAAAAGATGGACTCTGAAATTGTGATGGCAGAATTCTCAATGAATAAATATCTCTGACCATGCAGACCGGGACTCTGGCCGTTACTTAAATCCCAAAAGACTTACAACCTTTTGGGAGACGCACAGAGACACTAAAATAGTTTGTTAAAAAATTCACTTAACAGGGGGAAAAAAGTATTTAGTCAGCCACCAATTGTGCAAGTTCTCCCACTTAAAAAGATGAGAGAGTCCTGTAATTTTCATCATAGGTACACGTCAACTATGACAGCCAAAATGAGGAAAAGAAATCCAGAAAATCACATTGTTGGATTTTTAATGAATTTATTTGCAAATTATGGTGGAAAATAAGTATTTGGTCAATAACAAAAGTTTCTCAATACTTTGTTATATACCCTTTGTTGGCAATGACACAGGTCAAACGTTTTCTGTAAGTCTTCACAAGGTTTTCACACACTGTTGCTGGTATTTTGGCCCATTCCTCCATGCAGATCTCCTCTAGAGCAGTGATGTTTTGGGGCTGTCGCTGGGCAACACAGACTTTCAACTCCCTCCAAAGATTTTCTATGGGGTTGAGATCTGGAGACTGGCTAGGCCACTCCAGGACCTTGAAATGCTTCTTACGAAGCCACTCCTTCGTTGCCCGGGCGGTGTGTTTGGGATCATTGTCATGCTGAAAGACCCAACCACGTTTCATCTTCAATGCCCTTGCTGATGGAAGGAGGTTTTCACTCAAAATCTCACGATACATGGCCCCATTCATTCTTTCCTTTACACGGATCAGTCGTCCTGGTCCCTTGGCAGAAAAACAGCCCCAAAGCATGATGTTTCCACCCCCATGCTTCACAGTAGGTATGGTGTTCTTTGGATGCAACTCAGCATTCTTTGTCCTCCAAACACGACAAGTTGAGTTTTTACCAAAAAGTTATATTTTGGTTTCATCTGACCATATGACATTCTCCCAATCCTCTTCTGGATCATCCAAATGCACTCTAGCAAACTTCAGACGGGCCTGGACATGTACTGGCTTAAGCAGGGGGACACGTCTGGCACTGCAGGATTTGAGTCCCTGGCGGCGTAGTGTGTTACTGATGGTAGGCTTTGTTACTTTGGTCCCAGCTCTCTGCAGGTCATTCACTAGGTCCCCCCGTGTGGTTCTGGGATTTTTGCTCACCGTTCTTGTGATCATTTTGACCCCACGGGGTGAGATCTTGCATGGAGCCCCAGATCGAGGGAGATTATCAGTGGTCTTGTATGTCTTCCATTTCCTAATAATTGCTCCCACAGTTGATTTCTTCAAACCAAGCTGCTTACCTATTGCAGATTCAGTCTTCCCAGCCTGGTGCAGGTCTACAATTTTGTTTCTGGTGTCCTTTGACAGCTCTTTGGTCTTGGCCATAGTGGAGTTTGGAGTGTGACTGTTTGAGGTTGTGGACAGGTGTCTTTTATACTGATAACAAGTTCAAACAGGTGCCATTAATACAGGTAACGAGTGGAGGACAGAGAAGCCTCTTAAAGAAGAAGTTACAGGTCTGTGAGAGCCAGAAATCTTGCTTGTTTGTAGGTGACCAAATACTTATTTTCCACCATAATTTGCAAATAAATTCATTAAAAATCCTACAATGTGATTTTCTGGAGAAAAAAATTCTCAATTTGTCTGTCATAGTTGACGTGCACCTATGATGAAAATTACAGGCCTCTCTCATCTTTTTAAGTGGGAGAACTTGCACAATTGGTGGCTGACTAAATACTTTTTTCCCCCACTGTATAGTTTACATGTTGTCAACAATCGAATCCAACCTCGTCTGTTTTGTCCCATAGTTGCGCACATAGCCGCGGAAATTAGGGGAGCTGCACCCCCTGAAAAATCAAAAGAAGTATATACAGTGGGGAGAACAAGTATTTGATACACTGCCAATTTTGCAGGTTTTCCTACTTACAAAGCATGTAGAGGTCTGTAATTTTTATCATAGGTACACTTCAACTGTGAGAGACGGAATCTAAAAAAAAAATCCAGAAAATCACATTGTATGATTTTTAAGTAATTAATTTGCATTTTATTGCATGACATAAGTATTTGATCACCTACCAACCAGTAAGAATTCCGGCTCTCACAGACCTGATAGTTTTTCTTTAAGAAGCCCTCCTGTTCTCCACTCATTACCTGTATTAACTGCACCTGTTTGAACTCGTTACCTGTATAAAAGACACCTGTCCACACACTCAATCAAACAGATTCCAACCTCTCCACAATGGCCAAGATCAGAGCGCTGTGTAAGGACATCAGGGTTAAAATTGTAGACATGCACAAGGCTGGGATGGGCTACAGGACAATAGGCAAGCAGCTTGGTGAGAAGGCAACAACTGTTGGCGCAATTATTAGAAAATTGAAGAAGTTCAAGATGACGGTCAATCACCCTCGGTCTGGGGCTCCATGCAATATCTCACCTCGTGGGGCATCAATGATCATGAGGAAGGTGAGGGATCAGCCCAGAACTACACAGCAGGACCTGGTCAATGACCTGAAGAGAGCTGGGACCACAGTCTCAAAGAAAACCATTAGTAACACACTATGCCGTCATGGATTAAAATCCTGCAGCGCATGCAAGGTCCCGCTGCTCAAGCCAGCACATGTCCAGGCCCGTCTGAAGTTTGCCATTGACCATTTGGATGATCCAGAGGAGGAATGGGAGAAGGTCATGTGGTCTGATGAGACAAAAATAGAGCTTTTTGGTCTAAACTCCACTCGCCGTGAAGCATGGAGGTGGAAAAATCATTCTTTGGGGATGCTTTTCTGCAAAGGGGACAGGACGACTGCACCGTATTGAGGGGAGGATGGAAGGGGCCATGTATCGCAAGATCTTGGCCAACAACCTCCTTCCCTCAGTAAGAGCATTGAAGATGGGTCGTGGCTGGGTCTTCCAGCATGACAACGACCCGAAACACACAGCCAGGGCAACTAAGGAGTGGCTCCGTAAGAAGCATCTCAAGGTCCTGGAGTGGCCTAGCCAGTCTCCAGACCTGAACCCAATAGAACATCTTTGGAGGGAGCTGAAAGTCCGTATTGCCCAGCGACAGCCCCGAAACCTGAAGGATCTGAAGAAGGTCTGTATGGAGGAGTGGGCCAAAATCCCTGCTGCAGTGTGTGCAAACCTGGTCAAGACCTAGAGGAAACGTATGATCTCTGTAATTGCAAACAAAGGTTTCTGTACCAAATATTAAGTTCTGCTTTTCTGATGTATCAAATACTTATGTCATGCAATAAAATGCAAATTAATTACTTAAAAATCATACAATGTGATTTTCTAGAATCCATCTCTCACAGTTGAAGTGTACCTATGATACAAATTACAGACCTCTACATGCTTTGTAAGTAGGAAAACCTGCAAAATCGGCAGTGTATCAAATACTTGTTCTCCCCACTGTATATACAGTTGAAGTTGGAACGTTACATACACTTAGGTTGGAGTCATTAAAACTTGTTTTTCAACCACTCCACACATTTCTTGTTAACAAACTATAGTTTTGGCAAGTCGGTTAGGACATCTACTTTGTCCATGACACAAGTACTTTTTCCAACAATTGTTTACAGATAGATTATTTCACTTATAATTCACTGTATCACAATTCCAGTGGGTCAGAAGTTTACATACACTAAGTTGACTGTGCGTTTAAACAGCTTGGAAAATTCCAGAAAATGATGTCATGGCTTTAGAAGCTTCTGATAGGCTAATTGACATCATTTGAGTAAATTGGAGGTGTACCTGTGGATGTATTTCAAAGCCTACCTTCAAACTCAGTGCCTCTTTGCTTGACATCATGGGAAAATCAAAAGAAATCAGCCAAGACCTCAGAAAATAAATTGTAGACCTCCACAAGTCTGGTTCATCCTTGGGAGCAATTTCCAAATGCCTGAAGGTACCACGTTCATCTGTACAAACAATATTACGCAAGTATAAACACCATGGGACCACGCAGCCGTCATACCGCTCAGAAATGAGACGCGTTCTGTTTCCTAGAGATGAACGTACTTTGGTGCGAAAAGTGCAAATCAATCCTAGAACAACAGCAAAGGACCTTGGGAAGATGCTGGAGGAAACAGGTTGAAAAGTATCTATATCCACAGTAAAACGAGTCCTATATCGACATAACCTGAAAGGCCGCTCTGCAAGGAAGAAGCTACTGCTCCAAAACCGCCATAAAAAAGCCAGACTACGGTTTGCAACTGCACATGGGGACAAAGATCATACTTTTTGGAGAAATGTCTTCTGGTCTGATGAAACAAAAATATAACTGTTTGGCCATAATGACCATCATTATGTTTGGAGGAAAAAGGGGGTGCTTGCAAGCCGAAGAACACCATCCCAACCGTGAAGCACGGGGGTGGCAGCATCATGCTGTGGGGGTGCTTTGCTGTAGGAGGGACTGGTGCACTTCACAAAATAGATGGCATCATGAGGAAGGAAAATTATGTGGATATATTGAAGCAACATCTCAAGACATCAGTCAGGACGTTAAAGCTTGGTCGCAAATTGGTCTTCCAAATGGACAATGACCCCAAGCATACGTCCAAAGTTGTGGCAAAATGGCTTAAGGACAACAAAGTCAAGGTATTGGAGTGGCCATCACAAAGCCCTGACCTCAATCCTATAGAAAATGTGTGGACAGAACTGAAAAAGCGTTTGTGAGCAAGGAGGCCTACAAACCTGACTCAGTTACACCAGCTCTGTCAGGAGGAATGGGCCAAAATTCACCCAACTTATTGTGGGAAACTTGTGGAAGGCTACCGAAACGTTTGACCCAAGTTAAACAATTTAAAGGCAATGCTACCAAATACTAGTTGAGTGTATGTAAACCTCTGACCCACTGGGAATGTGATGAAAGCAATAAAAGCTTAAATAAATAATTCTCTCTACTATTATTCTGACATTTCACATTCTTAAAATAAAGTGGTGATCCTAACTGACCTAAGACAGGGAATTTTTACTAGGATTAAATGTCAGGAATTGTGAAAAACTGAGTTTAAATGTATTTGGCTAAGGTGTATGTAAACTTTCGACTTCAACTGTATATATATACAGTAAATATACACTACTGTTCAAAAGTTTGGGGTCACTTAGAAATGTCCTTGTTTTCTAAAGAAAAGCATTTTTTTTGTCCATTAAAATAACATCAAATTGATCAGAAATACAGTGTAGACATTGTTAATGTTGTAAATGGCTATTGTAGCTGGGAACGGCTGATTTTAAATGGAATATCTACATAGGCGTACAGAAGCCCATTTTCAGCAACCATCAGTCCTGTGTTCCAATGGCACGTTGTGTTTGCTAATCCAAGTTTATCATTTTAAAAGGCTAATTGAGGCCTCCTGTAGCTCAGTTGGTAGAGCATGGCACTTGCAACGCCAGGGTTGTGGGTTCAATTCCCACGGGGGGCCAGTATGAAAAATATATGCCCTCACTAACTGTAAGTCGCTCTGGATAAAAGCGTCTGCTAAATGACCCCCCCCCCAAAAAAGAGTGATCATTAGAAAACCCTTTTGCAATTACAGTGAGGGAAAAAAGTATTTGATCCCCTGCTGATTTTGTAAGTTTGCCCACTGACAAAGAAATGATCAGTCTATAATTTTAATGGTAGGTTTATTTGAACCACTCTTAAAGGGAGTGCTCCTAATCTCAGCTTGTTACCTGTATAAGACACCTGTCCACAGAAGCAATCAATCAATCAGATTCCAAACTCTCCACCATGGCCAAGACCAAAGAGCTCTCCAAAGATATCAGGGACAATATTGTAGACCTACACAAGGCTGGAATGGGCTACAAGACCATCGCCAAGCAGCTTGGTGAGAAGGTGACAACAGTTGGTGCGATTATTCGCAAATGGAAGAAACACAAAATAACTGTCAATCTCCTTCGGCCTGAGGCTCTATGCAAGTTCTCACCTCGTGGAGTTGCAATGATCATGAGAACGGTGAGGAATCAGCCCAGAACTACACAGGAGGATCTTGTTAATGATCAAGGCAGCTGGGACCATAGTCACCAAGAAAACAATTGGTAACACACTACGCCATGAAGGACTGAAATCCTGCAGCGCCCGCAAGGTCCCCCTGCTCAAGAAAGCACATATACATGCCCGTCTGAAGTTTGCCAATGAACATCTGAATGATTCAGAAGAGAACTGAATGAAAGTGTTGTGGTCAGATGAGACCAAAATGGAGCTCTTTGGCATCAACTCAACTCGCCGTGTTTGGAGGAGGAGGAATGCTGCCTATGACCCCAAGAACACCATCCCCACCATCAAACATGGAGGTGGAAACATTATGCTTTGTGGGTGTTTTTCTGCTAAGGGGACAGGCCAACTTCACCGCATCAAAGGTACGATGGACGGGGCCATGTACCGTCAAATCTTGGGTGAGAACCTCCTTCCCTCAGCCAGGGCATTGAAAATGGGTCGTGGATGGGTATTCCAGCATGACAATGACCTAAAACACACGGCCAAGGCAACAAAGGAGTGGCTCAAGAAGAAGCACATTAAGGTTCTGGAGTGGCCTAGCCAGTCTCCAGACGTTAATCCAATAGAAAATCTGTGGAGGGAGCTGAAGGTTCGAGTTGCCAAACATCAGCCTCGAAACCTTAATGACTTGGAGAAGATCTGCAAAGAGGAGTGGGACAAAATCCCTCCTGAGATGTGTGCAAACCTGGTGGCCAACTACAAGAAACGTCTGACCTCTGTGATTGCCAACAAGGGTTTTGCCACCAAGTACTAAGTCATGTTTTGCAGAGGGGTGAAATACTTATTTCCCTCATTAAAAAGCAAATCAATTCATAACATTTTTGACATGCGTTTTTCTGGATTTTTTGTTGTTGTTATTCAGTCTCTCACTGTTCAAATAAACCTACCATAAAAAATTATAGACTGATCATTTCTTTGTCAGTGGGCAAACGTACAAAATCAGCAGGGGATCAAATACTTTTTTCCCTCAATGTTAGCACAGCTGAAAACTGTTGTGCTGATTAAAGAAGCAATAAAACTGGCCTTCTTGAGACTAGTTGAGTATCTGGAGCATCAGCAATTGTGGGTTCGATTACAGGCTCAAAATGGCCAGAAACAAAGAACTTTCTTCTGAAACTCATCAGTCTATTCTTGTTCTGAGAAATGAAGGCTATTCCATTTGAGAAATTGCCAAGAAACTGAAGATCTCGTACAACACTGTGTACTACTCCCTTCACAGAACAGCGCAAACTGGCTCTAACCAGAATAGAAAGAGGAGTGGGAGGCCCCGGTGCACAACTGAGCAAGAGGACAAAGACATTAGAGTGTCTAGTTTGAGAAACAGGCACCTCACAGGTCCTCAACTGGCAGCTTCATTAAATAGTACCCGAAAAACACCAGTCTCAACATCAACAGTGAAGAGGTGACTCCGGGATGCTGACCTTCTAGGCAGAGTTGCAAAGAAAAAGCCATATCTCAGACTGGCCAATAAAAATAAAAGATTAAGATGGGCAGTCTGAGATATGGCTTTTTCTTTGCAACTCTGGCTAGCAGGTCAGCATCCCGGATGATAGTCCCACTAAGCCCAAACCAGATGGGATGGCGTATTCTTCAGAATGCTGTGGTAGCC
Organism: Coregonus lavaretus; assembly: GCF_964263955.1. Lineage (NCBI taxonomy): Eukaryota > Metazoa > Chordata > Actinopteri > Salmoniformes > Salmonidae > Coregonus > Coregonus lavaretus. The sequence continues at coordinate 28,118,131 of NC_140015.1, read as the reverse complement.
ATGCTGGTTAAGTGTGCCTTGAATTCTAAATAAATCACAAACAGTGTCACCAGCAAAGCACCCCCACACCATAACACCTCCTCCTCCGTGCTTTACGGTGGGAACTAGACATGCGTAGATCATCCGTTCACCCACAAAGACACAAAGACACGGCAGTTGGAACCAATAATTTCCAATTTGGACTCCAGACCAATGGACACATTTCCACCGGTCTAATGTCCATTGCTCGTGTTTCTTGGCCCAAGCAGGTCTCTTCTTCTTATTGGTGTCCTTTAGTAGTGGTTTCTTTGCAGCAATTCAACCATGAAGGCCTGATTCACACAGTCCCCTCTGAACAGTTGATGTTGAGATGTGTCTGTGACTTGAACTCTGTGAAGCATTTATTTGGGCTGCAATTTCTGAGGCTGGTAACTCTACTGAACTTATCCTCTGCAGCAGAGGTAACGTTTTTGCGACTGCACTTAAAGAAACTTTCAAAGTTCTTGAATTGTTCCGTATTGACTGACTTTCATGTCTTAAAGTAATGATGGACTGTCGTTTCTCTTTGCTTATTTGAGCTGTTCTTGCCATAATATGGACTTAGTCTTTTACCAAATAAGGCTATCTTCTGTACCCCCCCCCCCCCCCCCCCTCCCCTACCTTGTCACAACACAACTGATTGGCTCAAACGCATTAAGAAGGAAAGAAATTCCACAAATTAACAAGGCACACCTGTTAATTGAAATGCATTCCAGGTGACTACCTCATGAAGCTGGTTGAGAGAATGCCAAGAGTGTGCAAAGCTGTCATCAAGGTAAGGGTCGCTTTTTGAAGAATCTCAAAAATATTTTGATCTAAAAAAAATTGGCTATTACATTTTATTTTACCAGGCAAATCAGTTAAGAACAAATCCTTATTTACAATGACGGCCTACCCCGGCGGCGCCCTATGGGACTTCCAATCACGGCCAGATTGTGATACAGCCTGGAATCAAACCAGGGTCTGTAGTGACGCATCTAGAACTGAGATGCAGTGCCTTAGACTGCTATGCCACTCGGGAGCACTACATGAGTTCATATGTGTTATTTCATAGTTTTAATGCCTTCACTATTATTCTACGATGTAAACAATAGTAAAAAATAAGAAAAACCCTTGAATGAGTAGGTGTGTCCAAACTTTTGACTGGTAGTGTATATATATATATTATAATTTTTACAAAAGTTGTGCACTGGGCCTTTGCTAGTGTTAGCGGACCAATATAGTGTAGTGGGGGCACAAAATTGTTTTGCAGCATCTCTGCTTTGGCAAGAAAGGTAGTTGTATAATTAAGAACAGTATCTTGCAGGTTTCAATAGTTGGAATTGTAAGAGTTGTTGCCCTCTCCTTTTCTCTTCTCTGTAATTGTCATTCTAATGGAACCCAGAAAGAGCAAAACCCTGTTCTCAAACATTTACATCAAAAGGTGCAAAGTTATGGACAAAGATACAAAACATCAAATTAAATATTTTTCGTGATCAAATTTGTGCAGTATTAATTTACTGTTGTCATGGATTCAGCCGAGGCTGCTCCTCCTTGCTCGGGCAGGCTTCGGCGTTCGTCGTCCCCGGAGTACTAGCTGCTACCGATCTATGTTTCGGTGTTTGTCTTGTTTGGTCTTTATTGTTTACACCTGTTTCCAATTATGTTGTATTGTATTCCCTTTATAGCCCTCTGTCTCTCATTGTGTTTTGTGCGTGATTGTTTTTCATTAGGTCGGCAGTTGCTATTGTGTGCGGGTTATTGTTCCTCCCTGTTAGGAGGTTTGTGTTGTACTTTGATTACTGTGTACAGTAAAGTACGTTGCCAGTAGCTCGGTGTCCTGCTTTTGACTTTGCTTACCGCATACACGTCGCTCTGACAACTGTATTGTACATAGGCTGGTCATCTAGGTTTGTACCTGTAGACTTTCCATCACCATGAAGAAAAAAAATGCACAATACAGTAATTGAATACATTGAGACATCAAGTGGTTTGTGATGAAGTGATGTGATGATGTAGCTCAATTGGTAGAGCATGGCACTTGCGATGCTAGGGTTATGGGTTTGATTCCCACGGGGGACCATTATGAAAATGTATGTGCTCGCTACTTTCAGTTGCTCTGAATAAGAGTGTCTACTAAAAAGGAATGAATACACCATTTCAGTTTAAGTTGATAAGTTGATTTTGCTAAGTATTTCAATAAACTGGTAAACATATATCAAGCAAGTATTTTTATATTCCACAAGTATTATCAGATTAACTGTTTTGTACAGATAATTATCAGACTCAAGTTATAAATGCTGGTAAACACTTAAATACATGTAGTTTTTTCACAAACGTAGTGCACTGGACCTACTTCACAGCACCCCCACCCCCAAACTACTTCCCACGGCTATGGATGCGCACACGTTGGTATTGATGCTATAAACAACCAACCCGTCAATGGGGCTGGCCAATTACACTGCTCAAAAAAATAAAGGGAACACTAAAATAACACATCCTAGATCTGAATGAATGAAAATCTTATTAAATACTTTTTTCTTTACATAGTTGAATGTGCTGACAACAAAATCACACAAAAATGATCAATGGAAATCAAATGTATCAACCCATGGAGGTCTGGATTTGGAGTCACCCTCAAAATGAAAGTGGAAAACCACACTACAGGCTGATCCAACTTTGATGTCAAAATGAGGCTCAGTAGTGTGTGTGGCCTCCACGTTCCTGTATGACCTCCCTACAACGCCTGGGCATGCTCCTGATGAGGTGGCGGAAGGTCTCCTGAGGGATCTCCTCCCAGACCTGGACTAAAGCATCCGCCAACTCCTGGACAGTCTGTGGTGCAACGTGGCGTTGGTGGATGGAGCGAGACATGATGTCCCAGATGTGCTCAATTGGATTCAGGTCTGGGGAACGGGCGGGCCAGTCCATAGCATCAATGCCTTCCTCTTGCAGGAACTGCTGACACACTCCAGCCACATGAGGTCTAGCATTGTCTTGCATTAGGAGGAACCCAGGGCCAACCGCACCAGCATATGGTCTCACAAGGGGTCTGAGGATCTCATCTCGGTACCTAATGGCAGTCAGGCTACCTCTGGCGAGCACATGGAGGGCTGTGCGGCCCCCCAAAGAAATGCCACCCCACACCATGACTGACCCACTGCCAAACCGGTCATGCTGGAGGATGTTGCAGGCAGCAGAACATTCTCCACGGCGTCTCCAGACTCTGTCACGTCTGTCACATGTGCTCAGTGTGAACCTGCTTTCATCTGTGAAGAGCACAGGGCGCCAGTGGCGAATTTGCCAATCTTGGTGTTCTCTGGCAAATGCCAAACGTCCTGCACGGTGTTGGGCTGTAAGCACAACCCCCACCTGTGGACGTCGGGCCCTCATACCACCCTCATGGAGTCTGTTTTTGACCGTTTGAGCAGACACATGCACATTTGTGGCCTGCTGGAGGTCATTTTGCAGGGCTCTGGCAGTGCTCCTCCTGCTCCTCCTTGCACAAAGGCGGAGGTAGCAGTCCTGCTGCTAGGTTGTTGCCCTCCTACGGCCTCCTCCACATCTCCTGATGTACTGGCTTGTCTCCTGGTAGCGCCTCCATGCTCTGGACACTACGCTGACAGACACAGCAAACCTTCTTGCCACAGCTCGCGTTGATGTGCCATCCTGGATGAGCTGCACTACCTGAGCCACTTGTGTGGGTTGTAGACTCCGTCTCATGCTACCACTAGAGTGAAAGCACCGCCAGCATTCAAAAGTGACCAAAACATCAGCCAGGAAGCATAGGAAGTGGTCTGTGGTCACCACCTGCAAAACCAGTCCTTTATTGGGGGTGTCTTGCTAATTGCCTATAATTTCCACCTGTTGTCTATTCCATTTGCACAACAGCATGTGAAATGTATTGTCAATCAGTGTTGCTTCCTAAGTGGACAGTTTGATTTCACAGAAGTGTGATTGACTTAGAGTTACATTGTGTTGTTTAAGTGTTCCCTTTATTTTTTTGAGCAGTGTATTTTACCTTTCCTTTTGTTGTGCGTGGCCTGACTAAAAACCACAACTTGTATCACACAACCTTACCTACCGGCCTTACATGCCATTCCATATCTCCATCCTATCCCCAATATGCTCCTGTGTCCTTGTGCTATGCCATTTTAGTTAGTTAATAAATACTCTGAACTGGAAACCTTGTCTTCAACTCCTCCTCATTGCAATATCACTCCTCAACCTAGCCTAAGATACAGTTGACTGTAGTCCTTTTCTTTGACATCACCGACACATTTTACTGCACCTTTGTTTTGCAAATTCTTTCACAGCCATGTGGGAGATAAGGACTGACTTTGCAATTGTCGACTCAAAGGCACTCCAAGATAAGCAGTGACAAACGACAGTAGGCTGTGGCACAGAATGTGGCTTTTCTGTGAATTTGGATACGGAGGCCGATAGATCAGCATCTTATCATCTGTAATAGAGGAGCTGTTCTTGAAGTGTTCTTCTGCCAAGGCCTAGCTGTCCCTGTTCTCTAGGAACATGGGGGAAGCCTACATGAGCCATGATGATTATGTAATAGAACAGAATTAGTGGGGGATAATGAGGCGATGCACAGCTGTGGGAAGTGAGGATAGCCCACATTTAATATCCTTTGGACTGCATTGCTACTGTTTACAAAAATATATCCTCCATTCAGTAGCACACACACACACCATCCAGAAAATTAGACGTTTTCCATGATCATTCTATGGTTCTGTGGTTTCATGCACACATAGCCACACACATACCAGCACAGTATCAGGCCAAATTCAGATTACATTGTGTGTTGCTAAATGTGGTGTAAGAGTTCAATGTGTAGCACAGACTCAGTTCCCCTGGGCTGGTCTTGAGACAGTCATAAGACTCAATTACAACACAGACACCAGAGCTGGATGGACAGGGGAAACAGCTGCATAACTGATACTTCTTCTACAGCAAACTGTACACTGGGTTAGATATAGAGGACAATGTTCCAGTCACGTAAAATAGTCCATCAGATCTTTACACATCATCATTTTATTATAATAATTTGGTGGCTGCTTATACTTGTCATGTACAAGTGTGTATTATACACATGTGGTTATTGTAAATGTGTTTTTTTGCATATCCTTCCCTCCCTGAGAAACCCTCGGAGAGTGGGGTCACGGCCAGGGTCTGCCATTATCAACGGTGACCCTGGAGCAATTACGGTTAAGTGCCTTGCTCAACGGCACATCGACAAATGTTTCACCTTGACAGCTGTGGGATTCAGCCTAGCGAGCTTTCGGTTACTGGTCCAACGCTCTAACCACTAGGCTACCTTCCACTTTTGAGTGCGGACACACCACACTTTTTTACTTATCTGGATTCACAGGTTTTATGCACCAATTGAACTTCTGGGAGAGGGCCATGGTCCATTTTAGATGTTTGAATTACAGGGGTGCCAGTGTACAGTATGTGCCAATGGGTGTTGGAACACTAATAACACATCAGGACATATTCTTATTTGCATCAGTATTATTAGTACTATCACTATCATTAGTAATATCTATGTTGGTCACCAGCCCACTATTACTCAGGCTTGGGCACACCCAGTTACTGTAAACTGTGCACATGGCATCTGAATGACGTTATCCACATAAACCATTCCTCCCTAACCTATACTGCCCTCGTGTGTTGTCACTGGGTAGTACACTTGCAATAGAAACTATAATATAGGCTTACAGTATATGCCAAGTTCAAATCACATTTTATTTGCCACATGCGCCGAATACAACAGGTGTAGACTTAACAGGTGCAGAATTAAAAAGGAAATAGTTGCCAACACACCCATGGGCCATTATCCAGCCTACATATCAGTCAGTCAGAGACTGAGGGGTGAGTGGAGAAAATGTTCTTTGATTTCCATGGAAAAAATCCCTGTCTTGGGTATGAAACCTCCCTGTACTGTATGTAGCCCCTCTACCTTCCTGTATGAAACTCGCTCTCTATATGTATCATAGTCTACTACGGCCTCTCCCAAGAGGTCTAGGCCTTTATGTCACAGTTGGTAGGGTGCTCGCCCCATGATTGCACAGTTGCTGACTCGCTGGCAGGCTACATCATAGCTTGTGGTCTGTTTATACCAATGTCCCGTCAGAATCCTTAGTTGCGGTTGAAGCTAGCTACATCACAGCACTTGCTGTTTCCCCTTTATCATCATTACACTGGTGGCAATTTGTAAGTCGCTCTGGATAAGAGCGTCTGCTAAATTACGTAAATGTAAATGTAAAAATTACACTGGTGGAAGAAGTGGGATCCCTGTGGCATCTCAAGAGGAAGTGGCCCCTGTTTGCAGATTTCCCCTCAATGACTGGTTATTACTTGGTTACAATTGACCTATGGCATGTTTGGGAATAATGTTAGGCATGTCAGCAACACTTGTCTTTTTGCACATCTTTTTGCACCTCTTCGCATCATTCGGTTCAAGCGACTTTATTCATGAGTGAGCAGGAACCAATCCTGATACAATGAGTTGACGCATTGGTGATTTCAACCACGCCTATTTTTTTTAACCACGCTGGACGTTTTTTCTAATTATATAGGAAGGCCCACTTGCTCTGATTGGTTTATTCTGAAACGTTATTTGGTTTTTCGGCGCGCAATTGGTTAGATTCTTGATAAGAAGGTGTGTCAGCAAAAATAAATAAATAAATAAACTCATGTTTTTTAATTTACTTCACCGCTATTTTATGTTGCCACTTGGAGGATTGTAAACATGTTGTATTGCTAGCTAAACAGAAAGCAGATAGCCAAAACGTACGAGAGAGTTTCTGTATTCTGGCTATATCATACAATTGCTTTGTTAACTGCATATTATATCAGCTGTTTATGTGGTCTGAATTTTTGCCAACGCAACTGAAGCTAGTTAGCCAGCTACTGTTAGCTGTCATAATCGTCAACACAGCAAGAGACAGCAAGAAGACAATATAGCAATCGTTACTGCAAAGCTGGCATAATGGCATCTTTGGCGGCGCACGAGCCAAGTTTAAGCCCAAATTCGATACCAGTCCTCACCGACGCTCTGATGCCCGCGAGCATTTTCGCTCCGGACCGAGGAGGTTGTGGAGATCATGACGCCGGGGTAGAGTGCTTCGAGGACTGCGACCTCTTCAACGGCGAGGCCGTGGATCTCGGCATTGACTTCACTAGCAAGGTAGCTAACTAGGCTGCGCCAGCCGGGGCTGTGTTTATCATCAAATTGGCATTTATTATGCCTAAAGCTTGCAGTCATTCTGGCTGCTGTATTGCAAGCTAACTAAGTTAGCTAGTTAGACTACCGATTGTGGCATATACTAATCAATCTAGCTGAGTGCCCAGCTTGCTTAAAATGTTATGCAGAATTGCATATCTAAAAGTGCAGATCTATATATTGTGGCAAAAGTTTGTGGTTTTAAATGTCATATACTGATAGACTCTGTCACCTTAAAGAGCTAGCTAGCATAGTAGATCAGATGTAGTTTGAATGGGTCTTGAATGTGTTATGGCTGATGTAACTGCTGGCTAGAGAGAGGACACTCCAGCAGCAGTGTGACTCACAAACCACAGCCATGGGCATGATTTTCTCTGGTTGATGAGTCCCCATACATACTGTGCCACCACTTGGCCTGATGAAACACAGGGCAATAGGGAAATAGTGTGTTGTTGACTGATTGGACAGTGTTACAGGAAACCCATCTCCCTTCACCTTTGGCACCCATCCATATCACGATCAGTATCAGCAGAGAGGAATAAACTAGAATAACTCTGGTGTCAGACCTGAGCTGCTCCACCTGTACAGAAATATGCATTACATCTAGGACTTTTTGATGTCAATACATAACAAATAGGCTAGATTAACTAGTGTGTGTGAGAGAGAGACTGTTTCAACCCTCTGATTCAATAACTCCTATAACTTGTATTGATCAGTCACTCTGAGTCCTGTGGTGATTGGTTCAGTGGTCTCTCCATACTTGTCCTTGAGGGGCGTGGGAAAGGAGACAGCTGTGTGTGTGGGATCTACAGCTGTTGAGTCACTATTATTATCACCCGACTAGAATCACTACTCACGGCAGGTCTGACCGAGAGTATGTGGACAACTACAAATACCTAGGTGTCTGGTTAGACTGTAAACTCTCCTTCCAGACTCACATTAAGCATCTCCAATCAAAAGTTAGATCTAGAATCAGCTTCCTATTTCGCATCATAGCCTCCTTCACTCATGCTGCCAAACATGCCCTCGTAAAACTGACTATCCTACCGATACTTGACTTCGGCGATGTCATTTACAAAATAGCCTCCAACACTCTACTCAGCAAATTGGATGTAGTCTACCACAGTGCCATCCGTTTTGTCACCAAAGCCCCATATACTACCCACCATTGTGACCTGTACGCTCTTGTTGGCTGGCCCTCACTACATATTCGTTGCCAAACCCACTGGCTCCAGGTCATCTATAAATCACTGCTAGGCAAATCCCCGTCTTATCTTAGCTCACTGGTCACCATAGCAACACCCACCCGTAGTCTGCGCTCCTGCAGGTATATCTCACTGGTCATCCCTAAAGCCAACACCTCCTTTGGCCGCCATTCCTTCCAGTTCTCTGCTGCCAATGACTGGAACGAACTGCAAAAATCTCTGAAGCTGGAGACTCTTATCTCCCTCACTAACTTTAAGCGTCAGTTGTCAGAGCAGCTTACCGATCACTGCACCTGTACACAGCCATTCTGAAATTAGCCCACCAAACTACCTCATCCCCATATTGTTATTTATTTTGCTAATTTGCACCCCAGTATCTCTATTTGCACATCATCTTTTGCACATCTATCATTCCAGTGTTAATACGAAATTGTAACTATTTTGCACTATGGCGTATTTATTGCCTTACCTCCATAACTTACTACATTCGCACACACTGTATATATATTTTCTGTAGTATTTTTGACTTTATGTTTTGTTTACCCCATATGTAACTCTGTGTTGTTGTTTTTATCGCACTGCTTTGCTTTATCTTGGCCAGGTCGCAGTTGTAAATGAGAACTTGTTCTCAACTGGCTTACCTGGTTAAATAAAGGTGAAATAAAAAAATAAAAATAATGAAATCACTGTGATGATTTCCAAATCTGCCATCAATGTATGTCACGAAAAAGCCAAAGAAGTCAACTTCTGATGCAACACTCGGCAACAGAACGCTGTCAAGCAAGTTCACCTGCTTTTGATTGGGCGATTTTCTTTTCCATGGCCGGGTGTTCTGGGTTGGTAGAGATTTCAGTTTAGGACCAATGGAATGGTCTTAAATGTGCAAACCCCGCCCACCCGGGGCCCTGAGTGATTCAAAACGAACTCGCCCACTGTTCGGCTTAATCTATTTTCACAAAAATAGTGGAGCATTCACAACTCTAAATTGTCTTTATCACGGTTCCCTAAGCTGAGAACATTGTGTAGAGATCGATTTGGACTGAAAGCTTGCATTGTAAATCTACAGCCAAATCTGAGTACCCAGATAGAGTAAAATGCATGTTTTTAGACAAGATTAATAATCTATTTTCACAAAAATGGTGTAGCATTCACAACTCTACCCAGATAGAGGAAAATACAAGATGAATAGGCCTATAGCTTTTGATAAGGTACAATTAAGCCTATATCAATGGAAATATGGCCATGTTATAGGATACCCAGGCCTACATCAACCAAGCAGGAATCTAGATTGTATACATTTTCTGTCTCTCTCCTTCCCACCCTCATCAGTTGGCCCTGGTCAGCCCTAATGGAGAGCAGTATGACTTGTTACTACGACAACTCCGGGAGAGGATGGACGAGGGTTGTGGGGAGACCATCTACGTTGTTGGGATGGGCTCAGGTAAGTATCTCAGCCTCCCTCCCTCCCTCTCACTCACTCACTTAATGAGGCTATATGCACTGATTTGCTCCTACATTCACTAACTCACAGAATCAGTCACTCACTGTAGCGAGCGACAGTTTACACCGATAACCCCCCCACCCTCTCTCTATCAGACGGAGGTGACTATGGTCTGGATGAGGGAGATATGGAGGCTTCTGTAGCCACGATTCAGTCCCTGTGTGAGCAGACAGAGTCAGACCTGATCCTGCTGAGGGAACGAATCGAAGCGGGGGGGCAGGTACGCGACTACCTCATCCGCCGACGCGTAGGTGATCAAGACTTCCTGGAGGTCAGGTGAGTTGGGGAAGGGTGAGGGGTCAAAGACTGACTGGACCAACAATTAGACGTGTTTTAACATTACACCTGAGCAGACTGGGAAAGGAGAAGCACGTCTCTCAAATGGAATTTAAATTCAAAAGAGCTTAAGGGGATGTTGACATAAAGGGGGAAAATCCAGTGTTGTCAAAGCAACACACGAGCAATACTCTCTCTCTGTCTTCATCCCTCTTCTCTTTATCTTGATCTGTTGATGTGTCCCAAATGTCAAGTCTCTCTCTCTCTCTCTCTGTCTCTCTCTCTCTCTCTGTCTCTCTCTGTCTCTCTCTCTCCGTCTCTCTCTCTCTCTGTCTCTCTCTCTCCGTCTCTCTCTCTCTCTCTCTCTCTCTCAGGGTAGCGGTGGTGGGTAACGTGGATGCAGGTAAGAGCACCCTGCTGGGGGTGTTGACCCACGGGGAACTGGACAACGGCAGGGGGTTCGCCCGCCAGAAACTCTTCAGACACAAACACGAGATGGAGAGTGGCAGGACCAGCAGTGTGGGCAACGACATCCTGGGCTTCGACCAGAAGGGACAGGTGAGGGAGATGATTTAGGAGGGGCATATAGGTGACTTAGTAGTGACTTAAGGGTGACAGAGATTACGCTGGGATAACATTGACATGAGACTTGAGAGATGACAATGTAAGCCTGCTTCATTGATCATTTTATTGATGAGTTAGTTTTATAGATGGAGAGATGAAGTTGTTGTTGTTGTGTGTAACCCCTCTCTACCTCTGTATCCTAGGTGGTGAATAAGCCAGACAGCCATGGGGGCAGTCTAGACTGGACTAAGATCTGTGAGAGGTCCTCTAAGGTCATCACCTTCATAGACCTGGCTGGACACGAGAAGTATCTCAAGACCACCGTGTTTGGAATGACTGGACACCTGCCTGACTTCTGCATGCTCATGGTGAGTGAGGGGGTAGTGTGAGTGCTTTGGTGCGTTTGAGTTTACTATCCATCAACAGCACCACTGATGAATCTTTCGCCATTTTCTTTTGCTCGCTCTCTCTCTCTCTCTCTCTCTCTCTCCCTCCTTCCACCCTCCCTCACTCTCCCTATCCCCCTCACTCTCTCTACCCCCATTACTCTCTACCCCCTCTCGCTGTTTCTATCTCTCCTTCCTCTCCTCTCTCTAGGTGGGCAGTAATGCAGGTATCGTAGGGATGACCAAGGAGCATCTAGGTCTGGCCCTGGCCCTCAATGTGCCTGTGTTCGTAGTGGTTACCAAGATAGACATGTGTCCTGCCAACATCCTACAAGGTCAGGGTCTTTCTTTCTTTCTTTCTTTCTTTCTTTCTTTTCTTTCTTTCTTTCTTTCTTTCTTTCTTTCTTTCTTTCTTTCTTTCTTTCTGGGTGCATCTCAAAAGTCTAAATCTGCTTCCTTTTCTGGACTCCTTCCCCACATCTGCACTGATATGAAAGAATTATACAGGTGAAACCATATTCCATCTACCCCACCATACAGCTTTCTCTCAGATTTAGTGTTCAGATGAGATGAGGAACCCCCCCCTTTCTTTGCCACAATATTGACAGTCATCATCACAAAACCTGACTTTACTGGTTGTGTAATTGTAACAGAGACGTTAAAGCTGCTCCAGAGGTTACTAAAGTCCCCAGGCTGCAGAAAGATCCCTGTTCTGGTCCAAAACAAAGATGATGTCATCGTCACAGCCTCCAACTTCAGCTCCGAGAGGTAACATTAAGGCACACACTTTGTAGTCAGAATCACACATATGCTCTTTATAAACAGTATTTTGCTTCAATTATAGGGGACCATAATTCTGTGTGTGTGTGCGTCTCTCTCTGTAGGATGTGTCCAATCTTCCAGATCTCCAATGTGACAGGAGAGAACATGGACCTGCTGAAGATGTTCCTCAACTTGCTGTCTTCTAAAACCTCCTTCAGAGAAGACGAACCTGCAGAGTTCCAGATAGATGATACCTACTCAGTACCGGTTAATCTCACTCTCTCATTCTCTCACTCACTCTCTCACATGCACAGAGAGCAGCTACTACACATACATATTGACGCCACACACACCTCTCTAACCATGTTTATCATCTCCGTCAGGGTGTAGGCACAGTCGTATCAGGGACTACTTTACGTGGATTGATACGTCTGAATGACACGATGCTGTTAGGCCCAGACCCACTGGGCAGTTTCCTCTCCATTGCGGTCAAATCTATCCACAGGAAGAGGATGCCAGTCAAGGAGGTGAGAGGTGGACAGACTGCCTCCTTCGCCCTCAAAAAGGTATGTTTTCTCTTTAGTGTCCCCTGCTGGAGTTGTTTGGTATTACAACACTTTCTTAGTTGAACTGAACGTGTTTTGCAGTGAATACGAGTCAACGCCTCAAGTCTCTCTGTTTCTCATCTCATTGTTTCTCTCTCTCTCCCTCCTTCCCTCTCTCTCTCCCCACGTCCTCTCTCTACCTCCCCCTCTCCTCCCTCTCCCCCTCTCTCCTCCCTCCTCAGATCAAGCGTTCGTCCATAAGGAAAGGCATGGTAATGGTGTCCCCCAGGTTAAACCCACAGGCATCATGGGAGTTTATGGCTGAGATCCTGGTTCTGCACCACCCAACAACGATATCACCCCGCTACCAGGCCATGGGTGAGACTCACTCACACACACACACAGCTGTCTCATGTCTGACTATACGTCTCTCCTTCTCTCCCCCTCCGCAGTGCACTGTGGCAGCATCAGGCAGACAGCCACCATCCTGACCATGAACAGAGACTGTCTACGAACAGGGGACAAGGCATCGGTCCACTTCCGCTTCATCAAGACCCCCGAGTACCTCCACACAGACCAGAGACTGGTGTTCAGAGAGGGACGCACCAAGGCTGTGGGCACCATCACCAAGGTCAGGGGTTAGAAAGGCTTATGAAGGGTTTATGAATGGTTGTAAAGGGTTTATGAAGGATCATGCGCATGAAGACCCCAGAGTTCCTCCACATAGACCAGAGAGTAGACTGGTGTTCAGAGGGACGCACCAAGGCTGTAGGTATCATCACCAAGATCAGGGCTTATGAATGGTTCTGAATGGTTTACGAAAGGTCATAAAGACACCAGAGTACCTGCATGCAGAGTACTTCCCTCATGCCTTACTCTTATTGGTGGGTGGGTGTTTACAGCTGCTGCAGTCGACCAATAACCTGCCGTCGAACTTCAAACCCCCGCAAATCAAAATGCAGTCTACGAAAAAGGCCCCGTACCGCAGAGAGGATGGAGCCACGCCAGCCAACGAGGATGAAGCGAGCACAGCCCGACCAGACAGTCCGCACCAATCACAACAACCGGTGAGAGTGCGAGGAGGAAGTGAAGGAAGGATATAAACGGATGAAGGGAGTGGAGAAGATGGTTAGATGGCGGGTCGAGTCATGAAAGTAATAGTTTCAGGGCAGTTGAATACCACTCTTCACTTGCCTTACTGCTTCTAGAACGTTATCTTCTGTAGCTGTCTCTGTCTGATCTGCCTAACACCTCTCCTTTCCTCTTCATCATGTTTTCACACCCTACTGTTTCCTTCCTTTTCATTGCTATTCTCATTTACGGATTACGCCACCTGCCACCCTGTCTCTTTTCCTCTCACCCTCTTTCATTCACTCCATTCTTTTCAATTTCCACTTTTTCATTTGCTCTTCATCCTCTTCTTTGTGCACAAATAACATTACATCATTACTACGTCCTTGATTTGCCCTCCATTCCTCCCTCTTCTCTCTCTCCTCCACTCTCTCTCTCTCTGTGTTGTTGCTTTGCTTGCTTCCTCAGACAGAGGGGGAGGAGGACCCTCAGAGTAATGAGGGGAACAAAGAGAACAAGGTAAATAGATAAACAAACAGAGCAAGATAAACAAAGGGAACCAGACAGGTAAACAGATAAACAAAAGAGAATTAGGTCAAATTAGTTGTATGTAACAATTGAGGCGTGGGAAATGAGTCTTGCCCGTTAACTTCTGTAAATATCCTGAAACAATGCATGCCTCAACTGCTGTGAACCAAACATAGGAATCTTCTAGAGATGTGTACAGTCGTGGTCAAAAGTTTTGAGAATGACACAAATACTAATCTTCACAAAGTCTGCTGCCTCAGTTTTGATGATGGCAATTTGCATATACTCCAGAATGTCATGAAGAGTGATCAGTTGAATTTCAATTAATTTGCAAAGTCCCTCTTTGCCATGAAAATGAACTTAATCCCCAAAAAACATTTCCACTGCATTTCAGCCCTGCCACAAAAGGACCAGCTGCCATCATGTCAGTGATTATCTCGTTAACACAGGTGAGAGTGTTGACGAGGACAAGGCTAGAGATCACTCTGTCATGCTGATTGAGTTAGAATAACAGACTGGAAGCTTTAAAAGGAGGGTGGTGCTTGAAATCATTGTTCTTCCTCTGTTAACCATGGTTACCTGCAAGGAAACACGTGCCGTCATCATTGCTTTGCACATAAAGGGCTTCACGGGCAAGGATATTGCTGCTAGTAAGATTGCACCTAAATCAACCATTTATTGGATCATCAAGAACTTCAAGGAGAGAGGTTCAATTGTTGTGAAGAAGGCTTCAGGGCGCCCAAGAAAGTCCAGCAAGCGCCAGGACCGTCTCCTAAAGTTGATTCAGCTGCGGGATCGGGGCACCACCAGTGCAGAGCTTGCTCAGGAATGGCAGCAGGCAGGTGTGAGTGCATCTACACGCACAGTGAGGCGAAGACTTTTGGAGGATGGCCTGGTGTCAAGAAGGGCAGCGAGGAAGCCACTTCTCTCCAGGAAAAACATCAGGGACAGACTGATATTCTGCAAAAGGTACATGGATTGGACTGCTGAGGACTGGGGTAAAGTCATTTTGTCTGATGAATCCCCTTTCCGATTGTTTGGGGCATCCGGAAAACACCTTGTCCAGAGAAGACAAGGTGAGTGCTACCATCAGTCCTGTGGCATGCCAACAGTAAAGCATCCTGAGACCATTCATGTGTGGGGTTGCTTCTCAGCCAAGGGAGTGGGCTCACTCACAATTTTGCCTAAGAACACAGCCATGAATAAAGAATGGTACCAACACATCCTCCAAGAGCAACTTCTCCCAACCATCCAAGGACTGGGTTGACGACGAATGCCTTTTCCAGCATGATGGAGCACCTTGCCATAAGGCAAAAGTGATAACTAAGTGGCTTGGGGAACAAAACATCGACATTTTGGGTCCATGGCCAGGAAACTCCCCAGACCTTAATCCCATTGAGAACTTGTGGTCGATCCTCAAGAGGCGGGTGGACAAACAAAACCCACAAACTCCAAGCATTGATTATGCAAGAATGGGCTGCCATCAGTCAGGATGTGGCCCAGAAGTTAATTGACAGCATGCCAGGGCGGATTGCAGAGGTCTTGAAAAAGAAGGGTCAACACTGCAAATATTGACTCTTTGCATAAACTTAATGTAATTGTCAATAAAAGCCTTTCACACTTATGGAATGCTTGTAATTATACTTCAGTATACCATAGTAACATCTGACAAAAATATCTCATAACACTGAAGCAGCGAACTTTGTGAAGACCAACATCTGTACACAGCATGTAGTTCAGTTTGATAACATCAGTCTCTGCTGGAAGTGATTTTGAATGCTAACCTCATTTTGAATCCAGTTGTTTTTATGTTCTCCATCTGTCTGATTGTGATCTGTTCTCTCCAGCCAAAGTCAGGAGGGAGCAGGAGACGAGGAGGACAGAGACATAAAGGCAAATCAAACCAGAGCAACTCCACCACAGCAGCCCCATCATCAACAGGCACAGGAGGTTCTTAAACTACACCCCTCTCAGACCCCAAACTACAGTACTTCCTCCATCCACCTGTTTCAGCAGAACCCCCCCTCCCCTTTCCAAAACTACCCTTCCCCTCTCCCTCTTCAACAACTACCCCCCGTCGTAACCCCTCAGCAGAATAATGTGGTCCTAAATGGTCCCTTCCCCTCCATCCCTACCTCTCTCCCTCTATACCACCCTGCTATCTATCGCCTTAACAAGTGTCTTTATCACTCACACCAGAGAAAAGTCTTAAGAGGGACTAGGTGAAAAGCAGCTCCCGAAGTAAACACACAGCTCTGTGCTTGTAGATGGTTAACTCTGCCTCCTCTCATCTTAACTCAATCACTCCGATTAGTTTAGAAAGCATCCTTATTATATTTACAGTGTATGAACCTGATATGCCTTCCTTTTATTGGGTCTATGGTGAGAATGACTGTAATACTGTGTATACTTCATCATGAGCCCAAAGCCACAACATGAGCAGCTATTCCCTTACAGTAGAGTAACCCAGCTCCATGCAATATAGCTCATCATTGTTTCGCTGTTTAGCAGGCATACTAGTAAGTGTTTTTCTCATTTACTACTATTTATGACTTAATGAAGCATGTTTTCGATAATTTTTTCATATTTAATTTTATACAAAAATGGAAGGAAGTAAGGTCACAACTGACATAGTGAATGGTACATTTTAGCGGGCCTTCATTAGTGAAATATTGTAGATAATAAAATATCCCTCAAACATCTTATTGGCCATTTATGGCCATCAGTGAAACCAAAAGGAAACCCAGGGTTTGTCTGAATATCCATCACACACTGGCCCTTTCTCATTTGGGAAAAAGTCAGTCCTCTCTCCTCCATGGCCCGGAAACCGATAAGTGGTTGAATGTCAATTCGTTAGTAGGCGAAATGGAAAAGTGTCCTCCCCTAC
Organism: Coregonus lavaretus; assembly: GCF_964263955.1. Taxonomy (NCBI): domain Eukaryota; kingdom Metazoa; phylum Chordata; class Actinopteri; order Salmoniformes; family Salmonidae; genus Coregonus; species Coregonus lavaretus. The sequence goes on along the minus strand of NC_140015.1, from coordinate 28,101,169 downwards.
TCGATAGCCACCTTTCATCGAGGACAGTCATGTGTATCCTACTCTTATCGGAAGAGTTTAGAACTCTGCCACACCCCCTGTGAATCAGCTAGTTTTGAAGGAGAAAAACATGCACTTTTTAAAACAATGCTACTTATAGGTAAAACGATAATGTCTTGCACAACTAACTTAATTTATTTGATCACTTTACACTTATTTTGGGATCCACTCCGTAAACGTAATTTGCCTGAGTGGAGGAGTCATTTCATACAAGCGCATTTTCGTCCACGTTCCCTCTCCTCGATTACCTTTGATCTTTTTCAGAAGGAGGCGAGAGGAGTTGAGCAAATCCAATTGAGAAAAGGCCACTTGTCTGCTCTAAAACAAAATCTTCCATTTACACTGAATATCTAGGGTTTATTTAAGAATATAATTTACACTTGATCCTCTCACTTAAACAGTTGCTATTGATTGTAATAATAATAGCTGTAGCCTAGCCTAAGGAGCTGTTTGGACCATCACTGTTTACGTAGTTGTGGAATTCAACAGTTTGCCTCTGACATTCACCAATAAAAGACAGGCATTATTGATCTTCTCTATTGTGGTCAACTGTTGTGTACGTGAAATATGAAGTGTATATTTCACCAACAGAGTGAAAACTATAGGCATAGGGGTCAAAGTTGTGTATAGTTTCAGTGAGGCTAAAGGGATACTGTGAGATTCTGGCATTTAAGCCATTCTACTGATTGAGTCAGATGCACTTGTGGATACCATTTGTCTCTGTGTGCAGTATGAAGGAAGTTAGCGCAACAAAGTCTATAGGTACGGTAGCAGTGCTAAGGGTTAAGGTGAGGGGAAGGCATACAGGTTATTGGGTTAGTGTACCACCATTTTCTGATGGTTAAATATACACTGCCATTTATCATCGTAGAGAGCACAAAAGGGAGATTCTGATGTTTATTTTCTTATGTATATAGTGTAACATTACTGTACAAGGTGGATGTGTGTTAGTCTAGTGGCTTTTCTTCAGTCATTACACACCAAGATGGAAGCCAATTGTTTTTGATGTTGGGTGGACACACCCATCGTAACACATCTCAATATGAAGACTGTTTTACAAAGAAATTAACTGAAATGAAAAGGAAATGTTGACATTATTATAGTTATAAATCATAGATCTCATTTTTCATACAATTTCATTTTCTGACACATAGTACAGTAGTTCCTCCCAGTGACTACTACAGATTCAATGGGTGCACAGACAGTGGTTTCAGACTACCACAAGGGACAAACTTGGTTTGAGAGTCATTTTCATGGGTGCCACGTTGGCACCAAACGTTTCAAGACAATAGTGGCCGGAAGGCAGAGTAGAATGGGATTGTTCTATAACGTTGGGTGCCAACACGGATCGACAGGGTGGGTGCAGAGTACGTTAAACTTCTCAATCAGCACATCCTACTACAGTACTGGTAGCAGGACACTTGTGAACACAGGTGCTACTAGGACATCAGATCAGTGCATAAGTAGTGCACACCGTAGCAAAATGTTTGGCAACGGAAAACATTGTGCAACAAAAACACGTTTCTATGGGACAAATTCAGGTATACATTCCTCCCGGTTTTGTTCCGTTTGGTTCCTAGTGATACACCCCAGTCCTTGAGTCTGAGGAAATACTTCATATGGCACAGTAGAGGTGCCTACTCTGTACCTAAGGAATGCTACATCAGAGCACTTTCTGTATGTTTCTAGTCTTCCACACGTAGTCTAAAGTAGCAGAAACACTGGTGTGGACACAACATACACAGTAGCTTCACCCAAGAACTTAGTCCTGGCTGTCACCATGGCTCTATCAACTTCCTGGTTTCAACCTTGCAGATAGAAATGCCATGAATAGAGCTGATGTTATTCCTTACTCTACATGTCAGAGAGGCATGTTTGTTCTACAATGCCTTTTCTATCTGAACGTTCTAAAACATTGTGTTGAACGCGCCCCCTATTCCCCATAGTGTACTATACAGGGATACAATCCTCAGTAGCAAGGCTTCGGATACAGTTTAGTTGAGACGAGGAGGGGAAACCATACCAACGTGTTTGTAGAATGATGATCAAGTGTCTGAACAATACAATACTTCCTAGTGAGAGGTAGTGATGGAAACACTAGTAGTGGGTTCTGACATAGCAGTCAATATGAAAGAGACAAAGATCACTCTGGTATACACACAGCATGTGTGGGGAGGGGAGTTTTTTTGCAGGCTTTGGGTGTGTGGAATATGTGTGTGTGTCTAGCCGTCGATGTCCCAGCTGAAGAGATGATGCTTCACCAACATGTCTTGGACTCCTTCCTTCAGTGGCCTCTGATCTTTCTCCTGGAGGGAGGCAAAAGAGAAAGATACTGTTTGTTTAAAGGGAGTGTATAAGGAACAGCAGTTGTTGGGTGCAGTTTAAATGTCCACAATGGAGGTGAAAGGGGCATGGGTGAGGTGTGCGCGTTTATGCATGCAGCGTGCGTAAGGGTGTGGGTTTGAGGGAGGTTTCGGGGGACAGTTTTCACCAATGTTCACTATTCTACCATCACTAGCCACCACCAGCTACGTTCTCCAACAACTGAACCAGGAATAGCTTCTGTTTGGATAATTATGGGTTTAGGGACTAGAATAGGAAACTAGAGTTGAGTAACTAGACCAAATACATTGACCAGAGATCAGAGTTTACCTAGAGATCCCAACTAAAGAAGTAATGCTCAACCAACACATCTGCAACCTCTTCTCTGAGAACGGGTGAATTCTGCAAGACCACACACAGGCATGAGTTCCCAGGGTGTGTGTGTTTGTGTCTGTTTCACACACGCATACCTCTTTCTTGGCAGGCAGCTCGCAGTCCTGAGAGAGACTGAAGGCAAACTTTGAGAGAACCCTGAGGAAACATCAAAACAACCTTTTAAAAATCAAAATGACCATTTTCACATACCATATTATATCCATTTCACTTCATCCTGGCCTCTCAGTCTTTCAAAATAATCTAGCTGTTAATACATGTTTTAATCTCTTGATTTAATCTCGTAATATTCTGCTGGCACTCGTGTGCATCACTCTCATTCATTCTCACTTATGATCTCACAGTTTCACTCAAATCTGTTTTATTCCTCATTCTCCCCAATCTCTCTTAATCTTTCCCACTGTCTCTCTTTCATGTGCATCTCTGTGTCCATTTCTTACCTGAGCTCACACTTGATCTGGACCCATCCTGGGCTGCGTAGGAAGGACCAGGGCTGGTACCACTTCTCTACTGCAGGCATACTGGAACACAACACCTCCAACCACAGGTGTAACACCTGCTCACTGTGGGGGAGAGAGAAGTGGGGTTAGGGTGAGTGTTCACTGATACGACGGACAGCCGGGTTCTCTGAGTGAGTGTATGACTCACTTGAGGCCCACGCAGAGGAGGGAGCGGAACTTGACGTCCATCTGAGCGTGTGCAGAGTCGTGGCTCATATTGACAGACTGCACCGCCTGAAAGAGACAGAGGGCGCTGAAGCATCACTGAAACAAATGCTTATGAACCAAACATTCACTGCAAAACTATCTGTAGCCTAAGGCACAGTTTCTAACAGCCGACCTGTACAGCCTATCTGTCCCTACCACTAGGCACTTCCTCATTCCCCCTTTGAAAGCACCTGAAATACAGATTGTATTTTATTTCACTTCACCTTTATTTAACCAGTTAAGCCAGTTGAGAACAAGTTCTCATTTACAACTGCGACTTGGCCAACATACTGTAAGTTTAATAGAGAACTCGGTTCCATATTACACAGTTCTTTCAGATCTTGGAGATGGAATGAGGAAGTCTTTAGTGGTAGGATGTATTTATGTATGTAACCAGGCTTGTTATTGGATAACATTTACAAGAGGACTCACTCTGTAGAGCAGCTCCTCTGGTGTGAGAACCTTGCCATCCTCGTCTAATCTGGGGGGGTGAGAGAGGGGGGAGGGAGGAGAGAGAGAGGGGGGAGGGAGGAGAGAGTGGGGGGGGGGGGGGGAGAGGAGGGGGAAAGAGCGGGGGAGGGGAGGGGGAAAGAGAGGGGGGAGGGGGAGAGGAGAGAGGGGGAGAGGGGGAGAGAGGGGGAGGGGGAGAGAGGGGGAGGGGGAGAGAGAGAGAGATGGGGGGGAGTGAGAGAGGGGGGGAGTGAGAGAGAGGGGGGGTGAGAGAGAGGGGGGGTGAGAGTGGGGGGGGGTGAGAGTGGGGGAGGGGGAGAGAGAGGGGGGGAGGGGGGAGAGAGAGGGGAGAGGGGAGAGAGAGGGGGGGAGGGGAGAGGGGGAGAGAGAGGGGGGGAGGGGAGGGGGAGAGAGGGGGAGGGGGAGGGGGGAAAGAGAGGAGGGGGAGTGAGAGAGAGGGGGGGAGTGAGAGAGAGAGGGGGGGAGTGAGAGAGAGGGGGGGGGAGTGAGAGAGAGGGGGGGAGTGAGAGAGAGGGGGGGAGTGAGAGAGAGAGGGGGGGAGTGAGAGAGAGATGGGGGGGGAGTGAGAGAGGGGGGGGAGTGAGAGAGAGGGGGGGTGAGAGAGGGGGGGGTGAGAGAGGGGGGGAGTGAGAGAGGGGGGGTGAGAGAGAGAGAGAGGGGGGGAGTGAGAGAGAGAGGGGGGGAGTGAGAGAGATGGGGGTGAGTGAGAGAGAAGAGGGGGGGAGTGAGAGAGAAGAGGGGGGAGAAGAGGGGTGGAGTGAGAGAGAAAGAGGGGGGTGTGAGAGAGAGGGGGGGTGAGAGAGAGGGGGGGTGAGAGAGACGGGGGGGTGAGAGAGAGGGGGGGGTGAGAGAGGGGGGGGTGAGAGAGGGGGGGGTGAGAGAGGGGGGGAGTGAGAGAGGGGGGGGGTGAGAGAGGGGGGGAGTGAGAGAGAGAGGGGGGGGGTGAGAGAGAGGGGGGGGGTGAGAGAGAGGGGGGGGTGAGAGAGAGGGGGGGAGTGAGAGAGAGAGGGGGGGAGTGAGAGAGAGAGGGGGGGGAGTGAGAGAGAGAGGGGGGGGAGTGAGAGAGAGAGGGGGGGGAGTGAGAGAGAGAGGGGGGAAGTGAGAGAGAGAGGGGGGGAGTGAGAGAGAGAGGGGGGGGAGTGAGAGAGAGAGGGGGGGAGTGAGAGAGAGAGAGAGGGGGAGAACTGATGGACTGCACCACACAACTAAGACAACTGTGTAGGAATCATAGCTGTTTCATATGTACAGAGGTGTGTGTGTCTCTCTTTTTAAGTTACCTGTATGTCTTACACAGCACCAGTCTGGAGTAGACTGAGTTAAAGTCCCTCTCCACCTCTCTACTGGCTGCCTGAGGAGAGAAAACAGACCAAAGAACAGTCAGGTATAGCACAGACTGACAGACACCCACACCCTCTCTCTCCTACCTCCTCTAAGAAGAGCCAGGGGTGGCAGGGTCCTCCCAGTATGGAGGGTTTCTTCAGGCCGTGTTGGAAGATGGCCTTCAGGGCAGGACACAACGTCCCTCTGACCAGGTCTGTCACCGCCTCCGTCACCGAGTCATCACCCGCCAGAGAGTACTGGGGACAACAGACCAGTTAATACTGGCAGTACTGGGGACAACAGACCAGTTAATACTGGCAGTACTGGGGACAACAGACCAGTTAATACTGGCAGTACTGGGGACAACAGACCAGTTAATTCTGTGAGTACTGGAGACAACAGACAACCATAGATTAATTATGTGAGTACTGGAGTTAGACAAACTGACAACACCATAGACTGTATATATCCACTAAAAGAGCACTGACAAATTTAAATCCGTTTTTACTAGACTTTGACTATACAATAATTCACTGACAAACCTCTTTGCTCCGCTCATCGAGGATCTCCACGAACTTGGCTGGAAACCAACCTGGAGCAAGAGAACAACAGATCATGAGATAGAAGGTTCCCTAGTGTTAGAAAATCATGGACTAGAACATGCTACAGGATGTGTGGAGGGGAGATTGGGATAGAGATGGACATGCTACAGGATGTGTGGAGGGGAGATTGGGATAGAGATGGACATTCTACAGAATGTGTGGAGGGGAGATTGGGATAGAGATGGACATTCTACAGGATGTGTGGAGGGGAGATTGGGATAGAGATGGACATGCTACAGGATGTGTGGAGGGGAGATTGGGATAGAGATGGACATTCTACAGGATGTGTGGAGGGGAGATTGGGATAGAGATGGACATTCTACAGGATGTGTGGAGGGGAGATTGGGATAGAGATGGACATTCCACTCACCTCTCAGCCCATTGAGCTCTCCCACCCAACAGTGCTCATCCTTCTGGGAAAAGATCTGAGAGAGTAAAACAGAGGGATGAGATGGAGGAGTGAGAGTTAGTCCCTTTGTTGTTGTTTTTTACATGTATGTTTTCACATACATTTTTCGCACTGTGTTTGTGAAACTGACGTCAGCGTGCTGCTAACAGTCTAGCTTCCTCCACTGTCCCATACCGGCTACAACTAGTAATCCTCTGCTCACAAACACACGTGACCACCCTCCTTGACAATTTACCAACAGATTGAGCTGTACAAATACATGTCAACATTTAAAGCTAGCTGTGGATTGAGCTCACAGCACGTTCTTAACTCCGTTACATGTATGTGTTCTGTCCACTCACCGTGATGATGTCGTTCTTCCTGAAGCCCAGTTCGTCGTCGTCATGGCGCTCAAAGTCCAGCAGGGCTTTGGCCCGTCTCCGTCGGTTACGAGACACAACCAGGAAGTTCTCATGGTCTCTCTGGTGGCTCTCCATGGAGTAGTCTGGAGTCAGGTCCTGAGAGGAGGAGGGACAGAGAGAGATGAAGAGAAGGCGAGAGAGGGAGGGACATAGATTCATCTAATCAAATTAGCTCATAATTGTTAGGTAACATGACTCACGGTGCTGCTGTGTCAGGGGTCCAGACAGGGGAAGTATTCAATTATATGATTCAGTGAATTGATTCAGTAATCTGATTTATTAATGAGACTCACAGTGCTGGTGTGTTGGGGGTCCAGACAGTGGAAGTGTTCAGCGGTGCGGGTGATGGCCTCTCGGAGCGCTGCTACCAGCTCTGTCTGCTTGATGTTCTTAGACTTGAGCACCTCCGCCTCGTCCTCACCCCACAACAGAGAGCTCAGAGTGGACTTCCTACGTAACGACTGTCTCCTCACAACCTATAGACACACTCTGGTTAGACATGCTATCACACACACTTCTACTATCAGACCACTCACCTTATTGAGGTTGGTGTTGAGTGTGTGGGAGTTGTTGGTGTTGAGCTGGGCCTGCTCGTTGAGGATGTAGGCCAGGTGTTTGTTCCTCTGGGCCTCCAGCGTGTCCTGGGACAGCGCCCCTGCCAGCCTCATGGCCTCCCCCAGTACTGCAGCCCCGTCACCCAGTTGGCTGGGCAGGTCGGACAGCGTGTTGAAGATGGACGCCGAGTTCTCAGAGGACACCAGCTCCTCCTCCTGTAGGGGAGAGAGGAGAAGGTCAACCTCCTGTAGGGGGGAAAGGAGAGGGTTAAATAGGGGAATGACCAATCCCAAATCCCCAAGACACTTGTAGGCCTGTAGATCTGAAAGTGTTGGATAGATGTAGTAAGAAAAATACATTTCAAGCTCATCAGAGAGAGGTGGAGTTATTACCATATTATTTTATTTTTTTATTTTTTAGTCATTTAGCAGACGCTCTTATCCAGAGCGACTTACAGGAGCAATTAGGGTTAAGTGCCTTGCTCAAGGGCACAGACAGATTTTTCACCTAGTCGGCTCGGGGATTAGAACCAGCAACCTTTCGGTTACTGGCACAACGCTCTTAACCACTAAGCTACCTGCTGCCCCGATTTCATACCTATCCAATCCTTTCTGATCTACACAGGTCTATGGGATAGGGGTTGGTTTAAAATCAAACCAGCAACCAGCCAGCCAATCAGTCAGAGAGTAACAACTATCCCACCTTGATCTTGAGCATGCCCAGTGTGACCTGGAAGAGGACCACAGAGCCCTGGTAGAACAGCAGGTCCCAGATCCTCAGCAGGATGCGGATGTCCACCACACTGGCAAACGACGTCAGGAACCAGTGCAGCGTGATCAGAGACAACTCTGGGGGAGGAGGGGAGGGTAAAGGTTAGGACATACAGGCAGGTTGGTCTCCTACACTCCACCTGGCATTCTTAGCAATGTTTGTGGCCTTTAACCACTAGACTTTAAATACTTCGTTATTGCAGTTTCCCCTCCTCATCCCTCTCCAACACACCTCTCTAACCCCAGTCTCCTCTATCCCCCCCTCTCCCAACTATAGCTCCCCTTGGGTAGTAGATCCCTATGCACATTTTTAGATTTACATTTTAGTCATTTAGCGGACGCTCTTATCCAGAGCGACTTACAGTAAGTGCATTAATCTTAAGATAGCTAGGTGAGACAACCACATAGTCACAGTACCTTTTCCCTCAATAAAGTAGCTACCAGCAAAGTAGGAAAAGATAAGTGTGAGTGTTGGTGTAAAGAACCCCCTATCTCTCACCGATGTCGTGCTCCTGCAGAAGCCTGTCCAGGCTTGGTAGGTACTGGACTATGAGCTGTCTGAGGACCCTCTGGTCCGTCTGGACCCCCAGCAGGGTGGAGGAGAAGTAGGAGGGGGGCAGCAGGTCCTCGATCAGGGCACACATCATCCACAGCACGTCCTCCTCCTCCAGGAACAGCAGCAGGCATGACACCACCTGGGGATGGGGAGAGGGTGAAGAAAAGGAACAGAATAGATTAGATCTTTGTTGTCCCCATAGGGCAATTCGGTTGCAGTGAAAATACATACTGGACACATACAAAAGTATACAAATCCAAATGACAGTAGAGGTATTACAAACTCCCTAGATTAAAGAGTTCATCAAGAACACATGATCAAATTACTATTTAAAAAGTGCAGAAGAGGAAGGAGGCGGGAGAGAGTGAGAGGTTCTTAAAAAATGCAGGAAAACCTTTTCTGAAAGGGACCTGTATGGTAATATGCCAGGTCTTTGCCAGCCAGAGAAAAGTGTATAGACCGTAACAACACAGAGTACAGTGAAGGTCCTCCTCACCATGCCTGTGCCCTGGCAGTAGCCGATGTCTGGGTAGAGCCATGCCAGGCCCCGCAGTACCCGCCTCAGCCTGGGAACACCCACACTCTGCAGGCTGCAGAAACACGCGTTGGAGGGCATGGTCCGCAACAGGTCCTTCTCTATCTGAGAGAGGGGGAAGAGATGGAGGGTTAACAACGTTTGATCCTCCATCACAGATTTTCATCAAGGGAGAGACAAACATCTTACGACATAAGTACCATTCCAACCCTCCACCTGGAGTCATCTGGATGTACAGTACCTCAGCATCCAGTACCTGTTTGGCAGCAGTGGTCTCGTCGTTGGTGCTGTTCTTAACGATCTCTTTGTAGGAGATCTCTGTAGTCCTCTTCTTCTGCAGAGCTCCAGACAGACGCATCCACAACTAGCACGACCAGAGGGGGGGGGGGGGGGGGAGTGAGAGACAACAGACATCTCTGAATCAGGTTATATACCGTAGTAGGAGTTGGCCCTCTGACCACTTTACCTCCCCTTACCAGTCTGTGGTCTCATTCTGCCTTTTCCCTTTGTTTTACCCCTCTAGGCCCCCTTACCTGTGGTCTCATGCTGTGTGGTATGCCACCCAGCACCAGGGAGCGGAGGCGTTCAGAGCGGGGCAGGACAGGGGAGATGAGGTCCCAGGTCAGGTCTCCTACGGTGTGGTTGTGGGTGAACTCCAGGTGGGCCTGCCAGCGCAGCCTCTGCTGGGGGTCCTCTCTCTGGGGCTCTGGCCTCGGCTCTGGCTCTACACCATCTGGAGGAGGGGGGAGGGCGAGAGGGAGAAGGAGGGAGATGGGGAGAAGGGGAAGGAGAGAGAGATGGTGTTCAACTTCAGTTATTGTAGTTCAGTGTTATACCCCTACCTTCCTGTTACTTTGGCACTCAGTCTGCTTCCCCTGTCCTCCCCTGTTTCAATAGTTTCTCCCCCTCCAAACGTCTGCTTCCCCTATCCTCCCGTTTCAATGGTTTCTCCCCCTCCACCAAAGATCTGCTTCCACTGTCCTCCCCTTTCAATGAATTCTACCACTTCACCAAAAGGTCAACAAACATCTGTGTGTACACCTTCAACGAGATTAGAGCAAAACGTTGGTTAACCCATTAGACATGGGCCCAACAACAGCCCCAGTGAGCCCCAGTGTTCAGCGGTGTCTCAGTTCCTTTACAGTGGACTACATCTACAATATCAGCAACAGGTCAATAGGATTTGGGCAATCAGTGCAGGTCACCGGCATTGAATTGATCACACATTGCATACTGTAACTGTACAGCCATTGCTGTGCCTAAAGGTTAAACACCCCAGCTATCTTTCAATAGTTATCCATATTACCGGAGCTTCATCTTATTTTTTCTAACAATTTCAATGGCGGATTTGCGAACGCAATTTATGGAAGATGCCACAACTATGGAGATAACAATAGATGGTGAAGTCAAAGATAGGCCAGTGGTTTCCATCTGTGGAGAAGTTTTCCCTAAATCAATGCTTATGACAAATCCAGCTGCAGAACCAGCCATAGAGCCAGCAGGCTAATCTTTTGAATACGGTGTAGTTAAAAAAGAAAACCAGCAACAACAGATAACATTAACTAGCTAGATAAGGTTAGCAAGATAGCCAGCTAGCTAGATAAGGTTAGCATGCTAGCTAGGTACACTGACAGCTGTCAATGCCATATTTGTTGATGTTAAATCATGGAAATTCCCACACCCAATTTGTGAATATGTATAAGTAGCCTTCATCATTTTTCGGAGGTGGAACCTAAATGTGCATGTCCTCTCTAGGACAGGAAGTTAGGTCAAAATAGTGGCCGCAACTTCCTCTGGGGGGGTCCATTAATAGATATTCTCTGATATTTTCTCCTCAGGTCTAATATTAGCTTTGTGAGAAATGCCTTTGCCTGAAATACAGAATAAATAAAAGCAACTAATGCGTGTTCCTACCTTCACTGTCCAGCCTGAAGCCAAACTCATCATACTGCGGTTCAGCCTCCTCTGTTGGGTCCTTCTGTAAACAGAGACAACAAGAGCAGTCAACAAAGAGTTCCATGGCATATTATGTTAAAGCACAAGATAAATCACGACAAACTAAGGGCTTACTACAGTAAATAGCAGAACAGATGCTTTTAGATTGATTATCCACAGCAGAGGGGGACAAGATCAGTAAGATGGCAACCCTTTGATACAGTGCCTGACCTGAGATATGAAAACGATGTGTAATTTGATACAAATCAGACCTTGAGACCAACGGAGTTCAGCAGTAATTTTATAGGTCAATGTGTGCAAACAAGAATGAATGGCAAAAAATATGAATATGTGCTGAGTGGTAAAAACTTTCACATTCAATGAATCCAGAAATAGCCTAGACAACCACAGTACTAAGCTAGAGGCTCCCTCTCCTCAGTGTTAACCCAGCAGTACCAAGATCTCGGTTCTGTCAGGTCAGTCCATACCTGATAGTACTTGGCCAGGATGTCCTGGGGCCACATACTGGAGGTCAGGGCTGAGAAGGGGCCCCCAGGGGCCGGAGTGTAACCACCTGGAACACAGAGAGGGGGAAGGAATATGAGAGAAGAGGGCGATCGAAGAGATGAATGAGAGTACTGTGAGAGGAGGAACTGACAGGGAGATAGAAGAGGTGGATGAGGTACTGTGAGAGGAGGAACTGATGGAGAGAATCAAATAATGTGAGGGACAGAAAGAGAATAGAAGGTCAAGAGAAAAAACATGAATGGAAAGGGGTGAGGTGGGATGAGAGAGGACTGAATGAGAATAGACTGACAGAGTTTGAGAGAAAGACGGAACAGAAAATGAGAGTGGGATGAGAGGAGAAACTGGCAGAAGGATAATCAAAAGCACTACAAGAAGGGGGAAGCATAAGGGAAAGAAAAGGGAGAGGACAGAGAGATTGAGGGAGGAGGGGAAGAGAGGGATGGGAGCCCTTACCTGACATGCTGGAGGAGAGCAGAATGAATGAGGAGTGTGTTGGTGTAGACAGCCACTCTGGGAAAGGAGGGAGATCAACAGATACTAGCACCGACTCTGGAAGGAGAAAACACAACACAGACAAATTACCTATCTGAGCCAGTAACTTAAATGGGTCTCCGTCTCTCACACTGTAAGGTCCCAAAGATTAGACCCCTTTAGTGAACTCCTTTTTGAATCCAAGAGTGGCAGAAAAGCTCTTGCATGTTCAGTTTGGTCTTCAATTGCATGTAGCAAGGTATCCATCATCAGTACATCCTTTCATAATCAAATCTTCCCTCCCCTAGTAAGGAGGGGTCAGTTCAAACACATTACCAGTAGACAGAGCACACAATAAGAGCTTTACCCTTCTCCATGTGAAGCAACAGTACTACTGGAGCAACAGCCTCTCTCACACACACAGGGTACACACACACCTCTTCCTTATTGAAAACAAACAAAACAGAAGAGACTCACATTACTTATTCCTGCACCATGTAGCCAGGATCAAAACTGATAGAACAAGAGGGAGGTCAGGATGGAGAGAGAGACCAGATGAGGAAAGAGATTGAATTGAGAGAGAAGGAGGAAGAACCGATAATCAGAGCAAGAGTGGGAGAATGAAAGAAAGAAAGAAAGCGGGGGGTATGTGAAGGAGGGAGAAAGAGGGATAAAACTCCCTGAAGCACCAACTGTTCTCATGCAATAATCATGGCAACGTGACCATGGCTGCTGCTCTACATACTGTAAATATTGCCCTCCCTTGACTTCTCCCACACACACTATGAGTGTTATTGTCTTAAAAGTAAACTCATGACATGCCTAGCTCCTCAGGGAGTGGGGTGGGGGGGTAATACAATGGCCTACATAAACTAATTACAAAGCAAGCCCCATCTTCACCAATACCTTCCACTAGTAGAATAGTTCTGGGCATTCCATTTATAGGCTATTTCTTGTCAGAAATAGGTCAAATGTAACTAATCTACTAAAAAGACTAGCTGGCAGTAGCACTTGAACTCAGTGCATTTGGATGAACAGCAGTTAAGGTAAGTGTACCCATTAAGCCCACTTCCATTATGGATTCAAAGAAAAAAATAATCATTTTCTGCTATTTAATGTTTCAATCAGTTAATGTGGTTGTTGTATCCATACCAGTTTTTACTCAGATGTTTTATTATTAAGTTATGGACAGTTGTGTATGTTCCTACTAGTGGCCTATTTCAAAGCTGCAAAAAAATTAGGTGACTCTCAGATAAACACATTTTTCAGATATTTGTAGTACCTCCTCAGATAAGTGATCATACTTAATGTAAAATTAAGAGATGAATGTGTTGATATGCGCATGATAGCAAAATACATGGGTATTAATTACTATTGCTTACCAATTGAAAATATGGCTTTTTCATGCTAGCAGTTGTACCACGTCACAGTCAATACAGTAGCAACAGAACTCTGTAAACCACAACAATATAATAGAACTCACAGCTAATTGTTTTTATGCATTTTGTCTTATTTTACTGTTAAATGAACCTTGCATTGTTATACATAGATGCAATTTTTGTAAAATTTGACATTTATCTCAGGTGGGCTTAAAGGGTACAGTATCACAAAAATCACCCTCTGTATACAGAATGTAAATGGATATAAATAAATATTGTTCAATATCATCAATACTAACTTTGCATAATATTGTAATATATAGTGTATATTTATATCCCAGACAATTGGTTTCCAAATATTCTATGAGTAATGTGAACCAGCTTTCAGATAATTCATTAAAAGTCATTTGTGTTATGGTCTTTTGTGCATGGCGTCTTATCCACAGAGGGCCGGTGACGGTGCAGGGTTTTGTTCTAACCAAGCAGTAACACACCTGATTCAACTAATCAAGTCTTGATTGAAGTCTATGATTAGTTGAATCAGGTGTGTACTGGTTGGCAAGAACAAAAGCTTGGTCCCAAATTGATCTCTGTGGATACGATTGGACACCTACCTCCCTGTTATGGAATGCTACTTTCATGACGAATAGTAATGATCAATTGATTTTAATGAGTTTAGGGGAGATGATTATAATTTAATCTTACATAAAGAAATGTCAGTTTGTAAATTAACATTTGGAAATTAATTCAAATGGATTATTTAAGAGGTGGGCTTATTTGGAACACCCATGGGCCTAAAGGGTACATTTGGTACCCATTACACCCACTCCAGACTTTTCATATTATCAAATATTTCTTGTAGCATCTTGTTTTCACACATTGACCTATAGTCCTAAAACTTCGAGAGATTAATATTATCTTCACTTTTTTAAATGAAAATTAGGGCTGTATACGTTAGAAATGTCTAAACTTATATTTTGGTGGGCTTAATATGTACACCACCCTACCTGAGGTAGGTACAAGGGATTCAAGTAGGCCTAATTCTGGGAAACTACCTCTATAAGAACAGGAGGGAAATAACCTCTTTACTTCCCTGATTAGGTATTTTTCAGCATAAGACAACTTCCTTGTCTTTAGTTTAGCATTTAGCTCATGCCAGGTATTGCATAAAGTGCTTTAGGCTTTTCAGCCAATTTCTAAATATGTTTTGTTTGTTTTTGAGCAAAAACTTCAAAAAACCTGTTTTCGCTTTGTCATTATGGGGTATTGTGTGTAGATTGAGGAAAAAAATCAATCTGTCTTAGAATAAGGCTGTAACATAAAATGGGGGGGGTCTGAATACTTTCCGAATGCACTGTACTTGTATATTTGCCTGAATTTTGTACATTTTCACCCTAAATTCTCAGTACCAAAATGCGTCCGGACTAAATCCGGGTCATTTTATACAATTTTACTTTAGTAAAAATGTTTTTACATATTTGAATAAAAACAACATACAGTGGGGGAAAAAAGTATTTAGTCAGCCACCAATTGTGCAAGTTCTCCCACTTAAAAAGATGAGAGAGGCCTGTAATTTTCATCATAGGTACACGTCAACTATGACAGACAAATTGAGGGAAAAAAATCCAGAAAATCACATTGTAGGATTTTTAATGAATTTATTTGCAAATTATGGTGGAAAATAAGTATTTGGTCAATAACAAAAGTTTCTCAATACTTTGTTATATACCCTTTGTTGGCAATGACACAGGTCAAACGTTTTCTGTAAGTCTTCACAAGGTTTTCACACACTGTTGCTGGTATTTTGGCCCATTCCTCCATGCAGATCTCCTCTAGAGCAGTGATGTTTTGGGGCTGTCGCTGGGCAACACGGACTTTCAACTCCCTCCAAAGATTTTCTATGGGGTTGAGATCTGGAGACTGGCTAGGCCACTCCAGGACCTTGAAATGCTTCTTACGAAGCCACTCCTTCGTTGCCCGGGCGGTGTGTTTGGGATCATTGTCATGCTGAAAGACCCAGCCACGTTTCATCTTCAATGCCCTTGCTGATGGAAGGAGGTTTTCACTCAAAATCTCACGATACATGGCCCCATTCATTCTTTCCTTTACACGGATCAGTCGTCCTGGTCCCTTTGCAGAAAAACAGCCCCAAAGCATGATGTTTCCACCCCCATGCTTCACAGTAGGTATGGTGTTCTTTGGATGCAACTCAGCATTCTTTGTCCTCCAAACACGACAAGTTGAGTTTTTACCAAAAAGTTCTATTTGGTTTCATCTGACCATATGACATTCTCCCAATCCTCTTCTGGATCATCCAAATGCACTCTAGCAAACTTCAGACGGGCCTGGACATGTACTGGCTTAAGCAGGGGGACACGTCTGGCACTGCAGGATTTGAGTCCCTGGCGGCGTAGTGTGTTACTGATGGTAGGCTTTGTTACTTTGGTCCCAGCTCTCTGCAGGTCATTCACTAGGTCCCCCCGTGTGGTTCTGGGATTTTTGCTCACCGTTCTTGTGATCATTTTGACCCCACGGGGTGAGATCTTGCGTGGAGCCCCAGATCGAGGGAGATTATCAGTGGTCTTGTATGTCTTCCATTTCCTAATAATTGCTCCCACAGTTGATTTCTTCAAACCAAGCTGCTTATCTATTGCAGATTCAGTCTTCCCAGCCTGGTGCAGGTCTACAATTTTGTTTCTGGTGTCCTTTGACAGCTCTTTGGTCTTGGCCATAGTGGAGTTTGGAGTGTGACTGTTTGAGGTTGTGGACAGGTGTCTTTTATACTGATAACAAGTTCAAACAGGTGCCATTAATACAGGTAACGAGTGGAGGACAGAGGAGCCTCTTAAAGAAGAAGTTACAGGTCTGTGAGAGACAGAAATCTTGCTTGTTTGTAGGTGACCAAATACTTATTTTCCACCATAATTTGCAAATAAATTCATAAGAAATCCTACAATGTGATTTTCTGGAGAAAAAAAATCTCAATTTGTCTGTCATAGTTGATGTGTACCTATGATGAAAATTACAGGCCTCTCATCTTTTTAAGTGGGAGAACTTGCACAATTGGTGGCTGACTAAATACTTTTTTTCCCCACTTTACCTATGTGTGGCTGGGGGTGGTTATAGCATTTATTTCACATGACCCATCAATTTAGACAATTGTGTCTGTGTAAGCACTATCTAAAAATTATAAAATATTTTTTGGGACACTTTCTGTTTTTGATATTGTTACTATGCAAATATGCAAGTAACCATTTCACTGTACCGTTTACACCTTCTGTATCCTGTGCATGTGACAAATAAACTTCGATTTTATTTTATAGAGTGTGTGTGTGTTTACCAGACACGGTAATGTGAAGTACATGACCTGCACCAAAGTCAGATTAGGATATAGGCCAAGGACAAGAAAGTGTATTTTTACCTGGAGTTTTTCCTTATTGTAGGCTACTACTTTTATTCTTGAAATCATTGGTTGTTTACTACACTACTCACTCTGTTTAGCACATGGCCTCACATGTGAATCCTTAAAGAGATGGGTGGGGCTAAGGCTTAAGAGGGTGCAAATGATGCTGAATGGGTGTAGACAAAGAAGAGCTCTCCAGTAAGTGTACCAAAACATTAAAAAAGGGCCATTTTCTCAAAAGTGGTGTTACAAGTTTATTAACTTTCAACGCAGAATTACTTACCATTGTTCCTCAACTGCAGTGTCTCATATACCATTTTCTAGCCCTGAGTCTCTACTTTTATCCAATGTAAAAAAACAAAAAAACATTTCAAATGTTGCTACATAGGACCGAATCCAGATGGTGGGTCACAAATATCCACGTCCTAATACAGCAATATTACCTGTAAAGACCTTGGATAAATTCTTATTTTTTAAGTCACTTCGTTACTTTTAAGTCCACTTTTGAAAATACATGCCTGCAATTACAGTACTTACAGTGAGGGAAAAAAGTATTTGATCCCCTGCTGATTTTGTAAGTTTGCCCACTGACAAAGAAATGATCAGTCTATAATTTTAATGGTAGGTTTATTTGAACAGTGAGAGACAGAATAACAACAAAAAAATCCAGACAAACGCATGTCAAAAATGTTATAAATTGATTTGCATTTTAATGAGGGAAATAAGTATTTGACCCCCTCTCAATCAGAAAGATTTCTGGCTCCCAGGTGTCTTTTATACAGGTAACGAGCTGAGATTAGGAGCACACTCTTAAAGGGAGTGCTCCTAATCTCCGCTTGTTACCTGTATAAAAGACACCTGTCCACAGAAGCAATCAATCAATCAGATTCCAAACTCTCCACCATGGCCAAGACCAAAGAGCTCTCCAAGGATGTCAGGGACAAGATTGTAGACCTACACAAGGCTGGAATGGGCTACAAGACCATCGCCAAGCAGCTTGGTGAGAAGGTGACAACAGTTGGTGCGATTATTCGCAAATGGAAGAAACACAAAATAACTGTCAGTCTCCCTCGGCCTGGGGCTCCATGCAAGATCTCACCTCGTGGAGTTGCAATGATCATGAGAACGGTGAGGAATCAGCCCAGAACTACACGGGAGGATCTTGTCAATGATCAAGGCAGCTGGGACCATAGTCACCAAGAAAACAATTGGTAACACACTACGCCGTGAAAGACTGAAATCCTGCAGCGCCCGCAAGGTCCCCCTGCTCAAGAAAGCACATATACAGGCCTGTCTGAAGTTTGCCAATGAACATCTGAATGATTCAGAGGAGAACTGGGTGAAAGTGTTGTGGTCAGATGAGACCAAAATCGAGCTCTTTGGCATCAACTCAACTCGCCGTGTTTGGAGGAGGAGGAATGCTGCCTATGACCCCAAGAACACCATCCCCACCGTCAAACATGGAGGTGGAAACATTATGCTTTGGAGGTGTTTTTCTGCTAAGGGGACAGGACAACTTCACCGCATCAAAGGGACGATGGACCGGGCCATGTACCGTCAAATATTGGGTGAGAACCTCCTTCCCTCAGCCAGGGCATTGAAAATGGGTTGTGGATGGGTATTCCAGCATGACAATGACCCAAAACACACGGCCAAGGCAACAAAGGAGTGGCTCAAGAAGAAGCACATTAAGGACCTGGAGTGGCCTAGCCAGTCTCCAGACCTTAATCCCATAGAAAATCTGTGGAGGGAGCTGAAGGTTCGAGTTGCCAAACGTCAGGCTCGAAACCTTAATAACTTGGAGAAGATCTGCAAAGAGGAGTGGGACAAAATCCCTCCTGAGATGTGTGCAAACCTGGTGGCCAACTACAAGAAACGTCTGACCTCTGATTGCCAACAAGGGTTTTGCCACCAAGTACTAAGTCATGTTTTGCAGAGGGGTCAAATACTTATTTCCCTCATTAAAATGCTAATCAATTCATAACATTTTTGACATGCGTTTTTCTGGATTTTTTTGTTGTTATTCTGTCTCTCACTGTTCAAATAAACCTACCATTAAAATTATAGACTGATCATGTCTTTGTCAGTGGGCAAACGTACAAAATCAGCAGGGGATCAAATACTTTTTTCCCTCACTGTATCACAGCGAGTTGAGATTGCGTTTACAGACAGCAAACGCAGTTACCCCATCACAGGCCAAAATAACACCTGGTTGGTTACCCATGGAGACCGTTTCCCCCGGAGACAGAGTGTCGTCTTTTAATCTTGGGTTGGGAGGAAAACTCACTCAACTCATCAGTCTTATGAGCTGTGTAGCCTAGAATATGTTTGTTTGCCATTCCTCTGAGCCAACAAGTCATGTTCTCTAATCCCTATGACAAAAACATATAACATCCCCCATGGGCCCTAGTAACAGTGTCCATGGTAACTAACAGTACTTAGCCTATTGAAGTTGTAATCAGCGACAGCCAGAGACTTGTTGACTGGAAGTGATGTAGGGACACATGTCACACAGAAAAAGGAAAATGGACACACACTAGGAGTGGGCGATATACCGGTTTGATAGTAAAAACCGGTATTGTGCCGCGCCATGATATGGATTTAGCAATATCATGGATACCGCGATTTATTCAGAATTCATAAATTCGAATTTTGCATCAATATTTTTTTGTTCCAAATTTCAACTGAGTGATAGTACTAAGTAGCTACATCTTTTTTTTTTTTTTTTTTATCCAACCTTTCTTGGTTCTTACGAATAAAAGAATGTATGTTAATATGTTGACCTATTTTTATGAGCGCACGTCGCATGCACTTGTTGCACGCATGTAGTGCTAGCAACAAAGAAGTGTGCAGGCAGCTGCAGTTAGGAGGCAGGTTAACTATTGGGGGAAAACTTTACAATCCAGGATGAGCGAAAACACAGAAATTGATGTTGCTCAAGAGCAGGAGGATAAATTGGTTAAGAAGAAAGGGGGCACCTCTGTTGTTTGGAACTGGTTTGGCTTTAAAATCTCCGACCCCGACCAAAACACTACCCTATGCAAGTTGTGTCGTCGTGTTGTCTTAGCAAAAGGTGGAAACACGACCAACCTGTTCAATCACTTAAAAAACATACATGTCTGTGAGTATGAACAATGCACCAGAATGCGTGAGACAGTAAGCCCAGGAGCTCGCCCGAAGACAAGCCAGACTCGCACTCAACAATCAATTATATCATCATTTGCTGCCGGTACTTGCTATGAGAAGACGAGCAAAAAATGGATAGACATCACAGCTGCGATTACAAATCACATAGCGAAGGACATGGTACCGATTCAAACTGTGGAGAAAGAGGGGTTCAGAAAGTTGATTCAAACTCTGGACCCAAGATATGAGATCCCGAGCCGCAAATATTTTAGCCAAAAATGCCTGCCACAGCTTTACACAGAATGCTGGGACAGAGTTTACAGTGAGATAAATAACATTCCATTCTTCTCCACTACTGCCGATCTATGGTCAAGTCGTACCACAGAACCTTATATAAGCCTCACAATCCATTACATAGACGGTGACTGGAAACTGAAAAGTAAGTGCCTACAGACGTCTTATTTCCCAGACGACCACACCGGGGAAATAATTGCAGGTGGGCTGAGGGACATACTGTCGTCCTGGGGATTAAAAGAGTCGCGTCAAGTTTGTATGACGACCGACAGCGGATCGAACATGATCAAGGCATTGCAGCTGAACAAGTGGGCAAACCTTGGATGTTTCGGACACAGGCTGCACAATGCTATTGGTAAGTTTCAGGACTGTAGCCTAGGCCTACCCTGTATGATGCTTATTATTAAGAAAAAATACAGCTCACATCAGCCATGTACCGTAGGCTAAATCTAAGCACATCAGATTTGTAAAATGTGTAACAGTTGAATGTAAATGCCGTAAATCCTCAAACAAAGATTAAAAGTTATATTGTATTGTGATTTCTATATAAAAATGCATTATTATTAATTATTATTGTATTGTGATTCGATTATTTTTCACCCTATTATTTTGATTTCTTATTCCCAATTTCCAGAGAGGAGTGTCCAAAACGCTCCCGGGCCACAGGGGTGTGCGATTTCCCGGGCCACAGGGGTTTGCAAAAAGGTGGTTAGCACGTTCTCATACAGCTGGAAAAAGCAGAAGGCCCTGATGACAGCACAGAATGAACTAAGCCTGCCCCTGCACAAGCTCATCACAGAATCTCCGACAAGGTGGGGATCTCGTCTGAAAATGATGGAAAGAGTCCTGGAGCAGGAAAAGGCCATTACACAGGTCCTGGCAGGGGACAAAAAGACACGGCACCTTGTACCTACCTGGCAAGACATCCAGGTCTTGGAATCAGTCACAGCAGCACTGAAGCCACTCCAGGACTTTACAGATGCCCTGTCAGGAGAAGCGTATGTGAGCGTGTCCTATTTGAAGCCTGTCATCAATCTGTTAAATGCAGAGGTTCTAAATCTGAGCAAGGACGATACAGAACTGACCAAAGAGATCAAGATCAAGGTTCTTGATTACTTGAATAACAAGTACACTGACCCTGCAACAGATGAGCTGCTCTCCATGGCTACCTTTCTAGATCCAAGGTTCAAGACCAGGTACATGTCCGCTGAGAAACTGGAGGACATTAAGGTATTTATTCATTTGTTCTTGTTTTATTGCTTCAAATGTAAAGCACTTTGGGCTGCATTTTATGTATGAAAGGTGCTATACAAATAAAGTTTAATTATTTTCATTTTTTAAGGTGAGAGCTGCCTCAGAGACCGAAGCCCTCCTGGTGGAGAACACAGCCCTGGGAAAATCGTCTCTTGCAGAGGATCACACTGACAGGGAGAAAGAAGCTTCCACTGCTCATCAATCAGGCAAGAAGCCCAAGAAGAGCCTTGGGAGCTTCTTTAAGCAGACCAGCAGTGCACCTGCCTCATGTTCAGAGAGGCAGATCATTGAGCAAGAGCTGAATAGCTACATTCTGGCAACGGCAGCAGACAGCGAGTCTGATCCTTTGGAGTGGTGGCGATTTCACGGATCTAATTTTCCACGTGTGAGTTGTCTGGCAAAGAAATACTTATGCATCCCTGCCACAAGTGCCCCCTCTGAGAGGGCATTCAGCACTGGGGGCAATGTGGTGACATGTCACAGGGCAGCACTAAAGCCAGAAACAGTCAACATGCTGGTATTCCTGGCACGGAACTTGTGAAGAAAGTTCTAGTGAAGATTTGTTGATATTGTTGATAATTGATGGTTGAGGCTTGAAAGGTTTAGTTTCAAACGGTTAGTTTTTTACATATCTACGGACCGTAGCCAAAACAAACACACGTATTTGAATTTGTAATTACCTTATTTTCTTTATCTCCTGTTATTTTTTATTTAATTTTACTTAATATCTAATTTATATATATATATATATATATATATATATATATATATATATATATAGGCCTACCTACCTCATGTTTACGGAATGCATGTTTGCACAATACAAATAAAAACTTTTCAGGTCCATACGGTCCAATGCCTCACTCTTTCTGGTTATATAAGGTTCAAATACATATTTTTCCTTAACTAATATAATTTAACCAAGAAGGGATATTAAAATGTGATTCATATTTTTTTACGTCATATATCGTGATATCATATCGATATCGTCTGGACAGTGGAAAATATCGTGATATGAATTTTAGCTCATATCGCCCACCCCTAACACACACACTTTTAAGCTTTCCGGATGCATTTTACAACACCAGGAGACCTTTTACAATCCTGTTTACCTCGTTGAACTGTGACAATCACTCCCGGCAACAATATCATGGTAACCGACGACAGCTTCATGGAAATAGACGCCGGAAAACCAACATTGCGGCAACAACACGACCCCCTTGAAAACATTAAGCAACAGCAGGAGGCTCGCTCTTCTGAGACAACTTCCTAGAGACCATTCATTCACAGTCAACAGCCCCACTACCACCTCCTCATAAACATAGACTACATTAGCAAAATAGCTACAGCCAGCCAGCAAAACAGCTAAGCGTTTCAGGCCAACCGCCATGGCAACAAAGCAGTCATTCATCCAGACAGGGAGTATCAGCATATGAAGAGGATATTTGAGAAATCAAATTGGTGGTTTGTAGGCTGGCCAGAGCAGTCCTAGACTAGTCCCAGTGGTTGTCCTGCTTTGGGGGTATAGGGCAACAAGTAGGCGACACAGGCATTGATTGTTGGTTGGATTGGTATTACAGTCACATTTATAGCGCAAATGTATCTCTTTTCCACATTCTTAAAGAGGATTATGGAAGAAAGCAAGATAAAGAGAGATGCCTGGACAGATTTTAAGGTGAGGCTATCCTGTGTTTACCCACACCTTACACAATGAAGATCCTGCTGTGTAGGCTGGGAGAGCCCTGTGTGTGTGTGTGTGTGTGTGTGTGAGCCCTCTGAGTCACCAGAGCAGATCTGGCTTGCAGATTCTGTGCCTCTTTAAATCCCTGCTGAAGACGCTTTTATAACAATGTGTTTAATGTATGATTCTAATTACCTACCTTGTTTATTTTTCCTTCCTCCTGTCTGTTTCTTTGTTAGTACTTTTATTTTATGTTGTTTTATGATGTGAAGCACTTTGTTGCTTGTATTGAAAGGTGCTATACAAAGTTTATTTATTTATTATTAAATGGCAGCTACATTTTACATTTTAGTCATTTAGCAGATGCTCTTATCCAGAGCAACTTACAGGAGCAATTAGGGTTAAGTGCCTTGCTCAAGGGTACAGACAGATTTTTCACCTAGTTGTCTCTGGGATTCAAACCATCTGCCTTTCAGTTACTGGCCCAATGCTCTTAAAGGAAGTGCTGTGATGGGCCCTCTCCCTCTCTCCTGCTGCAGAGTCTGGTATGTGTGACCTGTTCTCTGCTCAAAATCCTTAAATCAATCCCCTTACTCCCTGGCTCTCCTTTCAGCAGGTCCCCTCAGAGCCAGCCAGTCATGTCAGCAAATGGTGAGTCACAGCAGGCTATATCATTGGAAACACACACGTGCAAGAGAATAACTGCCACGAGCTCAACAGCTAAATGATGATCAGCAGGCCCCATTCTCTTTGGCATGCTGGCGCCGCAAACGCACACAAACAGTAGCATACACGCCCCATCACAGGTTCCCACAGCTATTCATTAGCAGTTCCCACAACTTTTCCCATATACAGACACGTGTGACGCGGTAATGAGAAATGGCACTTTCTCTGAAATCCCAAATACTATTCTGGGGAAAGATCCATAAATCCACAGCTTTCCAAGGAGCTTAGAGGGAAATTAAATGTCAACACATCACTCCCTATTGAGGAAACAACAGGCTCTGCCTCTGATCCAAATGAGCACAGTATGCAACAACATCAGTCACACTGTGGTCTCAGGTGTCAAAGGCAGTGTGTGTGGTGGAGCCAGTAACATGGTACCAGTCTTCCCCATTCATTTCAGTATTGAGACGTGCAGATGTTTCCAACACACTGGACCAACGTACAGACGTCAGACTTATTTTTTTATCTCCTCTGATAAACGTGATGTTGCTGCATTGCATAGGCTAAATACAACCATCCTGGGCGCTCAGACCAGACACCAATAACAAACAGAGCCATGTATGACAACCTCAAATCAATACTTAACCATGTCAGTAAAGTACTTCACACCTCTTTAAACATCTAATAGATACAGTAAGCTAATAAGGATGCAAATTACACACACAACCTGCAAGCACCTGACCAAGGGATGGGTAACTCTGTTCATGGTTCCCATATCCATATCTGCACATGCGGTCAGAGCCAACCCTAGCCTTTTGGGGCCAAATGTGAAATTGTCTTGGGCCCCTCCCCATCCACAGCTTGAGCAAAACATTTTAGCAGCCCCCCTCGACAAAAAAATGAAATAATAATTGCAATTTTATAACTAATTTCATGCAATTCTACTCATTTTGCCATGGGGCGGAGAGAATGTTTATTTAATTTTTTACATTAAATGCACTATGCTTTATGCGGGTTGAATGCTGTAACACAGAATAAAACAATTAATACAATTCTGAATAAGGACCCCCGGTCGTTCATTTGACCACGATTACTACAAGTTTAGATAGCTGGCTAGACTAATTTACCAATCAAAAAATGTTTTGCTGACATGGGCTAATTGAGTGACTATCAGGTGACTGACAAGAGAAAACTGTTGATGCACAACCAAATTGCACCTCATGTATTCTATATTGTAACTCAGTAAGTTGAGATCCCAACTGAGTTCCAAAAAAGAAAAAAATGTACCGCGAGCCTACAACAGGTGTAGAAGTGTACACTACGCATGTGTGAAGGCGCACGTAGTAAGCGCCATCATTCATGCCACCGTTCACAAATTCTCGTTAATAAACTCGCCATACTAGCTAACTTTTACTTTTTCGGCTATTAATAACATATTTTAGCACATTATATTGATGTCTACAGTCCAACCATATGTCACGACTTGGATGGATGGAAACCTTTATCGTTCGTCATCACTTGACATAAACGTATTCTTTGATTCGTGATTGTATTGGCTAGCTAACGTAACTTTAGTTTGCTAATATGCTGTTCAGAACATGCTAGCTAGCTACATTGCCAATCTTGAGAGATAGATTCAATGGACGTGCATGAAGCCTGGAGGCTGGCTAGTACAGTTCTAGCTTGCTTGATAACAGAACCACTAGCTAGCTACCGTTACCTAACTGGCGAGCTAGGTAGCTAACCATATGTTAAATATGGCTCTGGCTACAACAAGTGCAGTGTCAGTGACTAAATTACAATAGCGAGTGGCTTACCTTATTATCAGTCTGTACCATTACAAACTCTGTCCAGTGTTTTCCGACGGCGTTGCTTAGGTTGTAAAAATCGCCAAAGCTGGTACTACTAGGGTTCTCCGTTTTGCGTCATGCACCTGTTAGCAGTGCGTTTCTATTTGGTATTCCTACGCTTCTCCAGTGTTTTCCAATGTGGAAAGTAGTCCCAAATCCCGGAACTACAGTACGTAAAGTAATATGTCTCCATATCCTTCCGCCTTGGACGAAATTAATGACGTGGGTGCGTGGATTGAGATGAATGAATATGGATCAATTTCTTTATTTAAATTATATAATATATACTTTGAAAGTGATTCAGTCCAAGAACGTGTCTGAATAAATGATATTTGAGAGAAATAAAGTGAGTATGGAAAGAATAGGCATTTACATTCGATGAATTTCCTGTTCAGACATTCTCTGACATTTATTCAATGTAAACAGACGCATTAACAATGTGCTGTTCCCCCTCTCCAGGGTCATTTTTACTAGTAATGAACGTGAAGGGACTACCTGAACTTGTCCAATAAGAAATACTTGTTTTTGTTTTCTGTTGCGTAAGGTTTTGCTAATGTGTGCATGAATTAATACTACCCAGCTTTCCTTTAATGGAACACTAGTCACTTTAATAATGTTTACATACTGTTTTACCCACTTCATATGTATATACTGTATTCTAATCAAGGCCTATCATATTTAACTATTGCTGTACATATACTATACATATACTATTCTATCCTATGTATTCTTCAGATATACTACATATTCTATCCATATACTGTCAATAATGTCTATACATCCCATCATATATATACAGTACCAGTCAAAAGTTTGGAAACACCTACTCATTCAAGGGTTTTTCTTTATTTGTACTATTTTCTACATTTTAAAATAGTAGTGAATACATTAACATTATAAAATAACACATATGGAATTATGTAGTAAAAAAACAAGTGTTAAACAAATCAAAATATATTTTATATTTGAGATTCTTCAAATAGCCACCCTTTGCCTTGATGACAGCTTTGCACACTCTTGGCAATGCTTTTCCAACAGTCTTGAAGCAGTTCCCACATATGCTGAGCACTTGTTGGCTGCTTTTCATTCAATCTGCGGTCTGACTCATCCCAAACCATCTCAATTGGGTTGAGGTCGGGGGATTGGGGAGGCCAGGTCATTTGATGCAGCACTCTCCTTCTTCGTAAAATAGCCCTTACACAGCCTGGAGGTGTGTTGAGTCATTGTCCTGTTCAAAAACAAATGATAGTCCCACTAAGCCCAAACCAGATGGGATGGCGTATCACTGCAGAATGCTTTGGTAGCCATGCTGGTTAAGCATGCCTTGAGTTCTAAATTAATCACAGACAGTGTCACCAGCAAAGCACCCCCACACCATAACACCTCCTCCTCCATGCTTTCAAAGTTCTTGACATTTTCTGTATTGACTGACCTTCATGTCCTAAAGTAATGATGGACTGTTGTTTCTGTTTGCTTATTTGAGATGTTCTTGCCATAATATAGACTTGGTCTTTTAGCAAATAGGGCTATCCTCTGTATACCCCACCTACCTTGTCACAACACAACTGATTGGCTCAAACGCATTAAGAAGGGAGTAAATTCCACAAATTAACTTTTAAGAAGGCACACCTGTTAATTGAAATGCATTCCTGGTGACTATCTCATGAAGCTGAGAATGTCAAGAGTGTGCAAAGCTGTCATCAAGGCAAAGGGTGGCTATTTGAAGAATCTCAAATATAAAATATATTTTGATTTGTTTAACACCTTTTTGGTTACTATATGATTCCATATGTGTTATTTCATAGTTTTGATGTCTTCACTATTATTCTACAATGTAGAAAATAGTAAAAATAAAGAAAAACCCTTGAATGAGTAGGTGTGTCCAAATTTTTGACTGGTAGTATACATACATACTCTGGACTCCGACATTGCTCGTCCTAATATTTCTATATTTCTTAATTCCATTCTTTTACTTTTTTAGATTTGTGTGTATTGTTGTGTATTGTTAGATATTACTGCACTGTTGGAACTAAGAACACTAGCATTTCGCTACACCCGCAATACAATCGGCTAAATATGTGTATTAGACCAATACAATTAGATTAGATATGATTTGCTTGAGATTTAGGAGAAGCGTAAACTGCTTCTGTGGAAACCTGTGGCTAGAGCTGTATTTATAATTTATTTCAATGATGCACTTATCATCATCACCACAAGGTGACGCACTTCCCTATATTTTCCTCTCTGCGTCTCAATGCCAGCTCTGGCAGTCTGCCATCAAAGACGGAACTCTCTATGGTTCATTATAGGTCTAAGCCTGGAGGCTTTTCCCCATTTTATAAGGTAGAAACAGTAAGGGACAGCCTCAGAATGGAACTTCATAATGTGGAGGCAGGTATTAGAGCTGAGCAAGGGCAGCCTGGAGGCGAACAAGCCCTTCTTCAGATATAAATATATTGTGTAGAATAGACCTTGGGAACCGGGGACGTCAGCCTGGTCTCATAGACTAGACGTAACACACTAAATATAAATCAGGGATACTCAAATTAGTATAATATGTTATGTTTGGTATGGTTACTTAAGACAAAAACAAATGTCTCAAATGTCTAGCAACCCAATGGTTGTGCGTTTGAATCTCATCATGGACAACTTTAGCATTTTAGCTAATTAGTAGCTTTTTAACTACTTACTACTTTTTTTGCTACTTTGCAACTACTTAGCATGTTAGCTAACCCTTCCCCTAATCCTAACCTTAACCCTGTTAGATAACCCTTCCCCTAACCTTTACCCTTTAACCTAACTCCTAAACTTAACACTTACCTTAACCCTAACCCCTAATCCTAACCCCTAGACTAGCTAACGTTAGCCAGCTAGCTAACGTTAGCACCTAGCTAGAATTCGTAACATACTGTATCATCAGTGGCGATTTTAGCATGTAAATCTTGGTGGGGCAAACTAAAAAATATTTTTTAGTCCGGGTAGCCATGATTAGCTGTCAGGAGTCTTATGGCTTGGGTGTAGAACTGTTAAGAAGCCTTTTGGACCTAGACTTGGCGCTCCGAGAGAACAGTCTATGACTAGGGTGGCTGGAGTCTTTGATAATTTCTAGGGCCTCTGACACCGCCTGGTATAGAGGTCCTGGATTGCAGGAAGCTTGGCCCCGGTGATGTACTGGGCGGTACGCACTACCCTCTGTAGTGCCTTGCGGTCGGAGGCCGAGCAGTTGCCATACCAGGCGGTGATGCAACCAGTCAGGATGCTCTCGATGGTGCAGCTGTATAACTTTTTGAGGATCTGAGGACCCATGCCAAATATTTTCAGTCTCCTGAGGGGGAATAGGCTTTGTCGTGCCCTCTTCACGACTATCCTGGTGTGTTTGGACCATGATAGTTTGTTGGTGATGTGGACACCTAGGAACTTGAAGCTCTTGTGGTGGTGAACAACGATGCTGCGATGATGTGTTGATAAGAAATCCGTTGACACTGTACTTTGATTATAAAGGTTTATTATATCAAAGATTTCAGCATCAATTTACAGACTCTGCAGAATCTGGAGAGCAACGAAACCAATCCCAAATATGCTCACTCTCCCTGTCCTTTTGTTAAAACATGTAACATAAGATGGCGTGATTTCAATAGACCAATCCCTGGCCTCCACATAGCCCAATGTCCTCTGTTTTAGGGGGCCCCTATAGTAACACTTTCCAGATGTTTCAGCAAAGCAGAGTAAAGTTCATCTAACCAACAATATGATAGAAGTTCAGATACTACATATTTCCCCTCTTCGAGACTAATTAAGTCTCGAAAACAAAAATAATAGGATTATGACAAATAACAATTTTTGTTACATTAGGCTTCTTGTGTAACTTTAGCAATAAAACAAAGTTTATGGAGTGTGAACAAATTGTTATGGAGTGTAAACAAATTGTTATGGAGTGTAAACAAATTGTTATGGAGTGTAAGAGCGAAAAACCTGTCTGGCAGCTTTCTTTCCAAATATCCATCAATCAATCAAGACAGGAAAATTCTCTCACGGCTCCTCTGCCTCAGGCGACCACCTAAGTACTCCAGATAAATTTATAAATCTTTATCAATGCATTTTAAGCTATGATGCAATCGAATACACGTGAAAGCCCATTTCTTCCGCAGTCAACCATGTGGTGTGCATTTTTGTGTTTGAAAAGGTACGGCGTTAAGTGAGTGAGAGGGGAAATGGTTGCATATCCCAGAGCCGACCAGGGGTCTATGAACAGGGGTAGTGAGGGCTTGAAAACTATTACAGACTACAAAGCGAAGCACAGCCGCGACCTGCCCAGTGACACAAGCCTACCAGACGAGCTAAACCACTTCTATGCTCGCTTCGAGGCAAGCAACACTGAAGCATGCATGAGAGCACCAGCTGTTCCGGACGACTATGTGATCACGCTCTCCGTAGCCGATGTGAGTAAGACTTTTAAGCAGGTCAACATTCACAAGGCCGCAGGGCCAGACGGATTACCAGGACGTGTACTCCGAGCATGTGCTGACCAACTGGCAAGTGTCTTCACTGACATTTTCAACATGTCCCTGACTGAGTCTGTAATACCAACATGTTTCAAGCAGACCACCATAGTCCCCGTGCCCAAGAACTCTAAGATAACCTGCCTAAATGACTACCGACCCGTAGCACTGACGTCTGTAGCCATGAAGTGCTTTGAAAGACTGGTCATGGCTCACATCAACAGCATAATCCCAGAAACCCTAGACCCACTCCAATTTGCATACCGCCCCAACAGATCCACAGATGATGCAATCTCTATCGCACTCCACACTGCCCTTTCCCACCTGGACAAGAGGAACACCTACGTGAGAATGCTATTCATTGACTACAGCTCAGCATTCAACACCATAGTGCCCTCTAAGCTCATCACTAAGCTAAGGATCCTGGGACTAAACACCTCCCTCTGCAACTGGATCCTGGACTTCCTGACGGGCCGCCCCCAGGTGGTAAGGGTAGGTAACAACACATCTGCCACACTGATCCTCAACACGGGGGCCCCTCAGGGGTGCGTGCTCAGTCCCCTCCTGTACTCTCTGTTCACCCATGACTGCATGGCCAGGCACGACTCCAACACCATCATTAAGTTTGCCGACGACACAACAGTGGTAGGCCTGATCACCGACAACGATGAGACAGCCTATAGGGAGGAGGTCAGAGATCTGGCCGTGTGGTGCCAGGACAACAACCTCTCCCTCAACGTGACCAAGACAAAGGAGATGATTGTGGATTACAGGAAAAAAAAGAGGACTGAGCACGCCCCCATTCTCATCAACGGGGCTGTAGTGGAACAGGTTGAGAGCTTCAAGTTCCTTGGTGTCCACATCACCAACGATCTATCATGGTCCAAACACACCAAGACAGTCGTGAAGAGGGCACGACAAAGCCTATTCCCCCTCAGGAGACTAAAAAGATTTGGCATGGGTCCTCAGATCCTCAAAAAATTCTACAGCTGCACCATCGAGAGCATCCTGACTGGTTGCATCACCGCCTGGTATGGCAACTGCTTGGCCTCTGACCGCAAGGCACTACAGAGGGTAGTGCGTACGGCCCAGTACATCACTGGGGCAAAGCTCCCTGCCATCCAGGACCTCTATACCAGGCGGTGTCAGAGGAAGGCCCTCAAAATTGTCAAAGACTCCAGCCACCCTAGTCATAGACTGTTCTCTCTGCTACCGCACGGCAAGCGGTACCGGAGTGCCAAGTCTAGGTCCAAAAGACTTCTCAACAGCTTCTACCCCCAAGCCATAAGACTCCTGAACAGCTAATCATGGCTACCCGGACTATTTGCACTGCCCCCCCACCCCATCCTTTTTACGCTGCTGCTACTCTGTTAAGTATTTATGCATAGTCACTTTAACTCTACCCACATGTACATATTACCTCAACTACCTCAACTAGCCGGTGCCCCCGCACATTGACTATGCAACGGTACCCCCCTGTATATATAGCCTCCCTACTGTCACTTTATTTTACTGTATATATAGCCTCCCTACTGTCACTTTATTTTACTGTATATATAGCCTCCCTACTGTCACTTTATTTTACTTCTGCTCTTTTTTTCTCAACACTTTTTTGTTGTTGTTTTATTCTTACTTTTTTGTTTAAAATAAATGCACTGTTGGTTAATTGCTGTAAGTAAGCATTTCACTGTAATGTCTGCACCTGTTGTATTCGGCGCATGTGACCAATACAATTTGATTTGATTTGATTTGATTTGAGAGAGAGAGCTTTCAATTTTGTGTAGATGAGGGATATACATTTTTAAATATAGTATACATCTAATCTAATTATTCATTGTCATATCATGATGGAAAGATCCCTAACCCTATAACCTGGACACACACCTGAGCGACCCATACACCAAAGAGAAGTTCCCATCTATTTTATGGACCTGCTGTGAATATGCAGCCTAAATAGAGAAATAAATGCGGTCAGAGACCTACTTGAGCAGCACCGCCCCCTCAAGATTCTGAGCCTGCCTGGCAGGGTTGGTCCTACAAAGCCAGAGCCCCCTGATGGGAGAGCATAATATACAAGGAAATTCTCAAAGCTGCTAATGAGAACCTTGACGACCTTTTACCTAGCCGGTGGGGATTCCGGTGGGGTACGCCCACCCAGGTAGTGGCAGTGCTGGCAACACTGGCTGCAGTAACCCATGGGGAGGGGGTCACACTCGGACAATCAGAGAGGGGGTTTATCATTGTGGCCCAGGTGGCACAAAATAATCAAAGGTCTGACCGCATGGAGATGCTTGGGAAAATGGTTACAACAGGGGATCAGAGTGTTTGTGTCTCAGGTGAAGAGGGTGGATCTGATCTCCATCACCTAGGACTTGACATAGATTAAGTAGATTAATCAAATCTCACATTGTTGTCAATTTCTGCTCAATTTGCATGCTTTCTCAATCAGCTTTAACTGTATGTGCACTCGTAGATAAAATTATTTCTCGAGTTGGGCTCTGGGATATAACAGCCGTTGAGTATCGGATTTTATGGTGGATTGTGGAGGAGGGGGGTTGAGTGTGTTGGAGTATGTGAGTATGTGCGTGTGTGCTGGTCTGGCATCTGTTGTGGGGGGGGTGGGGATGTTGGGGGGGGGTATGGGATGGACCGCAGGAATTATTTGCTAGGATAATAATTGCTTGTCAATGAATTAAATGTAATACAATGGCAATCCTGGTTATATGTTAGAATCCTATGCGTGAACTGCCGACATTATTACGCATATTAATTGATAATGATGGAAAATAGGATATGCATAATAAAAAATTAAAAAATAGTTATATAGATATATATATATAGAGGTGAAAGCATTGGAAATGCTTTTGGCGGTTAACCTGCTTCTGTTTTGTGGGTGGCACTGTGTGCTGTTTTCGATGGATGGGTCCTGGCCTCTCGGGGCCTTAGGGATACGGAGGGACGTGGGGGGGATGCTGATCACTGGGATGACGGCTCAACTTGGGATGGGGAGGGGCTTTAGCGGGGGAATTAGTGGAGAACAATTGAAGGGTTACTCCGTAGCAATGCAAATATCACGGTACAGCTATATGGACACTCAATCATTACGCTATTTTTTATTGGTAAATTTACAAACATATATAATGATAAATAGACTTGAAACTTGTATCTCATTATGGTGTATGGTGAAATAAGTATAGCCAGTTATAATTGTAATGGCTTAGCTGATAATAACAAAAGAAGAACAATATTTACATGGCTCAAAGAGAAGGAATATAATATCTATTGTATACAGGAAACTCATTCAACAATTCGAGATGAAGTAGCGTGGAAAAAAGAATGGGGGGGGGGAATATACTTCTCCCATGGGCAAAGAAATTCAAAAGGGGTGATGATATTAATTAATAGTAATTTCGATCCGAATGTGCAAATTGTCCAAATAGATACGCAAGGTAGATGGATTATTTTAAATATGGTATTGGACCATAAACAGATATGGCTCATTAACCTTTACGGACCAAATAATGATGATCCACAATTCTTTGACAATATATATAATAAATTATCAAGCCTGCAAGCAACTCAAGACAATATTATTATGGTGGGGGATTATAATACTGTTTTAAATAGCTCAATGGACCGAAAAGGAAATCACACCACAAACAATCACCCACATGCTCTTAAGGAAATTGTGAATGTCATGGATACATTAGAACTAGTAGATATATGGAGGCTTAAATATGCTGATCTAGTGAGATATACATGGCGGAGACTGAATCAAGCTAGTCGTCTTGACTTCTTTCTTATCTCATTCTCGTTGGCACCAAAAGTAAAAAAAGTGTTGATAGGGGACAGAATGCGGTCGGACCATCATATAATAGGCATATACATTACTCTGACTGAATTTCCACGTGGGCGAGGATATTGGAAATTTAATCAAAGCCTATTAGATGATAATTTATTTATAATTAGAACAAAGGAATTTATAACTGACTTTTTCCAACATAACATAGGTACAGCGAATCCCCTTATTGTATGGGACACCTTTAAATGTGCCTTTAGAGGCCATGCAATTCAGTACTCATCTCGAAAACAAAAGCAATTTAGGTCAAAAGAGTTTATACTAAGAAAGGAAATAGAAAGTCTAACAGAACAGATAGATGGCAATAAAAACTGTAACATAGAGGCTCAGAATAAATTAGAGGAAAAACAAAAAGAAATGGAAAAACTTATTCAAGAAAGATCAAGTGTAATATATTATAAAAATAAAGCAAACTGGATGGAATATGGGGAAAAATGCACAAAATTCTTTTTTAATCTTCAACATAGGAATGCTACCAAAAAGAACTTAATGAAACTGGTTACAATTGACGGAGTCACCCATAATTCACCTAATGATATTCAGTCGCCTCCATCTCCTCTAACTGAAGCTAATTGTAGAGATTTTTTTCCTATTGATAATGTCAAATTAACAGCCACACAGAAAGACTCATGTGAAGGTGAAATTACAGAGGAGGAACTTCTGGATGCAATTAAAGACTTTAAGTCCGGGAAAACTCCAGGGTTGGATGGCATACCAATCGAGGTATACCAAACCTTTTTTGATATACTAAGAGGACCGTTATTAGCATGTTTTAACCACTCCTATGTAAATGGTAGATTATCTGACACTCAAGAAGAAGGTCTGATCTCATTATTACTGAAACAGGATACAAGTGGAAAATATAAAGATCCAGTCCATTTACAAAATTGGAGGCCCCTTACACTTCAGTGTTGTGATGCAAAAATCCTAGCAAAATGTATAGCGCATAGAATTAAAAAGGTATTGTCGGATATTATTCATTCTAATCAGACAGGTTTTTTACATGGAAGATACATTGGAGATAATATAAGGCAAGTATTGGAAACAATAGAACACTATGGAAAATATGGGAAACCAGGCCTGCTATTCATAGCAGACTTCGAAAAGGCATTTGATAAAGTTCGACTGGAATTTATATATAAATGCCTGGAGCATTTCAATTTTGGAGAATCTCTTATAAAATGGGTCAAAATCATGTATAGTAACCCTAGGTGTAAAATAGTAAATAATGGCTATTTCTCAGAAAGTTTCAAACTGTCAAGAGGAGTGAAACAAGGTTGTCCACTATCGGCATATCTATTTATTGTGGCCATCGAGATGTTAGCTATTAAAATCAGATCCAATAATAATATCAGAGGATTAGAAATACAGGGCTTAAAAACAAAGGTGTCATTGTACGCAGATGATTCATGTTTTCTTTTAGATCCACAACTAGAATCCCTCCAAAGCCTCATAGAGGATCTAGATACATTTTCTAACCTCTCTGGATTAAAACCAAATTATGACAAATGTACTATATTACGTATTGGATCACTAAAAAATACAATTTTTACATTACCATGTAGTTTACCAATAAAATGGTCTGATGGTGATGTGGATATACTCGGAATACATATCCCAAAGGAAATAAATGATCTCACTTCAATAAATTTTAATAGAAAGTTAGCAAAAATAGATAAGATCTTACTACCATGGAAAGGAAAATACCTGTCAATTTGTGGGAAAATCACCCTGATTAACTCTTTAGTATTATCCCAGTTTACCTATTTGCTTATGGTCTTGCCTACGCCTAGCAAACAGTTTTTTAAATTATATGAGAAAAAAATATTTAATTTTATTTGGAACGGCAATCCAGACAAAATTAAAAGAGCATATTTATATAATGAATATGAATTCGGAGGACAGAAATTATGAAATATTAAAGCATTAGACCTATCACTAAAATCTTCAGTCATCCAAAAGTTATACTTAAATCCGAACTGGTTCTCAAGCAAATTAGTAAGATTGTCTCACCCACTGTTCAAGAAAGGCCTTTTTCCCTTTATTCAGATTACAACCTCTCACTTTCAGTTATTTGAAAAGGAAATAATCTCCCAAATGTCACTATTTCTAAAACAAGCCATAGAAAGTTGGTTGCAATTTCAATTTAATCCTCCAGAAACGACAGAACAAATAATGCAACAAATATTGTGGTTAAATTCAAATATACTAATTGACAAAAAACCTTTATTTTTTGACAGAATGTTTAAAAAAGGTATAATCTTCGTAAATGATATCATCGGTAGGACTGGTGGAGTTATGTCGCACATGCAGCTAACAAAAACATATGGAAATGTCTGCTCTACCCAAAATTACAACCAAATAATTGCAGCCTTACCGCAAAAGTGGAAGAGGAAAGTTGAAGGGGGAGAAAGTAAGGAACTTGTCTGTCGGCCTTGCATTAAAGAACATAATTGGTTAAGGAAAACTGTGATAAATAAAAAAGTATATCAGTTTCACTTAAGGACCAAAGGATTGACAGCAGTCCCATATAGATTGCAAAATAGTTGGGAAGAGATCTTTGACGTACCGATCCCATGGCATAGTGTTTATGAACTGACACGCAAAACGACACCGGATTCAAAAATTAGAATCTTTCAATTTAAATTATTATATAAAATTCTTGCTACCAATAGAATGTTATTTATTTGGGGGATACAATCTTCCCAGCTCTGCAGATTTTGCTGTGAAGAGATAGAATCATTAGATCATTTGTTTTGGTTCTGTCCATTTGTAGCTTGTTTTTGGACACAGGTCCAGGAATGGCTAAAGGATTGCAATATTTACCTGGAACTAACCTTGCAGATAGCATTACTGGGTGATCTGAAAAGTCATAGTCAATCAATCAATAATATAATAATACTTTTAGCAAAAATGTTTATTTTTAATTCACAATCTGTAGAAGCAATGAGAATAGAAAGGTTCAGAACTTTTGTAAAACATCACAGTATGGTTGAAATATATATGGCAAATAGAAATCCTATATGGATGGTGTTAAGAGATAGATGGGAGGTATTGAATAGACTTGAAGGATGGGACTAATAACAAATAACAACAAATAATAACAAAGATAGCTAATAATGTAAGCATACTGTGTCCATAATAAGTATATAGGTTGTATGTTGGGAGCTTTTGGGAAAGAGCACAGTTAGAAAGATATGGCATTTAGAAGCAAACCGGATGGACATCATGAAAATGATCGGAGAGGTTGAGAGTAGAAGAAGTTCAGGAGCAAAAAAATAAATATATATATATATATATATATATATATATATATATATATATATATATATATATATATATATATATATATATAGATAGATATAGAATTATTGTAAAATTAACTCTGTCCATAAGGTGTAGATAGTAAGTATAGACCGGAAGTAGAGGCCTGGGCGTTGTTGTTCACTAATTTACTCCAAGTAGGGAAAGGATGGTGGGGTTGAAAAGTAATAAAGGGGAATATATATATAAAAAAAAAAAAAAACATGGGGGATTGGAAGTGATGCAGACAATTACATTGATAGAAGATACAATCTATCTGCAATATTAAGCTGATCCATCCCCCCCCCCAAAAAAAAATAAAAAATACAAATAAAAGAAATTAGCATGTAAATCTTGGTGGGGCAAACTAAAAAATATTTTTTAGTCCGGGTAGCCATGATTAGCTGTCAGGAGTCTTATGGCTTGGGTGTAGAACTGTTAAGAAGCCTTTTGGACCTAGACTTGGCGCTCCGAGAGAACAGTCTATGACTAGGGTGGCTGGAGTCTTTGATAATTTCTAGGGCCTCTGACACCGCCTGGTATAGAGGTCCTGGATTGCAGGAAGCTTGGCCCCGGTGATGTACTGGGCGGTACGCACTACCCTCTGTAGTGCCTTGCGGTCGGAGGCCGAGCAGTTGCCATACCAGGCGGTGATGCAACCAGTCAGGATGCTCTCGATGGTGCAGCTGTATAACTTTTTGAGGATCTGAGGACCCATGCCAAATATTTTCAGTCTCCTGAGGGGGAATAGGCTTTGTCGTGCCCTCTTCACAACTATCCTGGTGTGTTTGGACCATGATAGTTTGTTGGTGATGTGGACACCTAGGAACTTGAAGCTCTTGTGGTGGTGAACAACGATGCTGCGATGATGTGTTGATAAGAAATCCGTTGACACTGTACTTTGATTATAAAGGTTTATTATATCAAAGATTTCAGCATCAATTTACAGACTCTGCAGAATCTGGAGAGCAACGAAACCAATCCCAAATATGCTCACTCTCCCTGTCCTTTTGTTAAAACATGTAACATAAGATGGCGTGATTTCAATAGACCAATCCCTGGCCTCCACATAGCCCAATGTCCTCTGTTTTAGGGGGCCCCTATAGTAACACTTTCCAGATGTTTCAGCAAAGCAGAGTAAAGTTCATCTAACCAACAATATGATAGAAGTTCAGATACTACATATTTCCCCTCTTCGAGACTAATTAAGTCTCGAAAACAAAAATAATAGGATTATGACAAATAACAATTTTTGTTACATTAGGCTTCTTGTGTAACTTTAGCAATAAAACAAAGTTTATGGAGTGTGAACAAATTGTTATGGAGTGTAAACAAATTGTTATGGAGTGTAAACAAATTGTTATGGAGTGTAAGAGCGAAAAACCTGTCTGGCAGCTTTCTTTCCAAATATCCATCAATCAATCAAGACAGGAAAATTCTCTCACGGCTCCTCTGCCTCAGGCGACCACCTAAGTACTCCAGATAAATTTATAAATCTTTATCAATGCATTTTAAGCTATGATGCAATCGAATACACGTGAAAGCCTCAGAAAACAAAATACAATCAAAAAATGTCCACATTCAGGCATGTCGACCCATCGGACCCTCCCGTGGATTCTCTCTGTCCCTGCCTAGACCCAATATCCCTAAGCGTCAAAGAAAAAACGAAAAACATCTGAGGTCCCCACATGTACCCAACAACAGAAAACATCATTCTTCAAAAAATGTATACAAAAAGAATATGACACAAATTATGTATTACACATGCAAATATGTATATATATCAGTGCAGACACTGGAATGTAGTCCACTACACTGCAGCTCCTCAGCAGTGTCGACTTTCAATGCAACGTCGATGATGGAATCTGAACATTTCCACACCGTCCTTGTTTAGCTTCCTCCAGTCCATTCATATTGTCCATGTTTGAGTATTTGAATCCCACTCAACACATACCCCATATGCTTCTGGAAGAAAAGAAAACACCAACCAGTGTCTTTTGCAAAGCAACACATGAAAATTAAAACATCAATTAATATCAAAAATAATATGTGCAAATGCAGAGTAATATCAAAAATAATATATAAAAATGAATCACATTCCATTTCCCCCCTTTGATTCATAAGAAAACACTAAATATCACAACAATATGCAAAGAAATGTGAAAATTATCGCACAATCAGATATTCAAAATGGATATTACATTTACATTTACATTTACATTTTAGTCATTTAGCAGACGCTCTTAACCAGAGCGACTTACAGGAGCAATTAGGGTTAAGTGCCTTGCTCAAGGGCACATTAACGTCATTTAGCAGACGCTCTTAGCCAGAGCGACTCACAAATTGGTGCGTTCACCCTATAGCCAGTGGGATAACCACTTTACAATTTGGGGGGGGGGGGGTATCTATCCATCAATACTCCATCCAGTACCACTTGTTCATCTCCATCTAGATCAGTCACGGTTAACAACGGCATCTGAGTGTTGTCTCCAGGCATCACAACTCCAACCCATCTCAATATCATAGCCTTCGCAAAAGTCAATAACAAAGACTTTCCTAGAGTTACTTCAACCCTAGTTTTCGTAACGTTTTGGTCTGACTTTTTTCCGAACTAGTCTGGGGCTACTTTGTCTAACCAAATCACCGGCTTCTCCTGTAACAGAGTTGCCCTTGGTGATCTCTGCGGTTTCACATTCCACTGAAATATGCCCTGTTGTTTCTGGGACGTATTGAAAATCAATGTCCCCAAATCTCCTTTCCTGTCCATCCATTGCAGAGTCGTGTCTGGCATCATCAGAAGTGTACACATGATCATCAACGTTGTCCACAGCATGAACAATCTCTCCTTCTGGGTTTTGACTCTGGAAATTGTCATGCATCTCTCCTTCTGTCTGTTCTTCCCTATCTTCATCCTGCTCTCTTGAGCCTTCAACATCTTGGCTCTCTGCGCGCGGCACCTCTTCTCTAGGCGCTTTAACACAATGTGACAAATGATACCACGTTGGAGACCCTTTAACCTGGACAGCCGTTCCAGTACTACGAACAACTTCAAATGGTCCCTCACGGCGTTCGTTATACCACTTCCTTCTAAATACCTTCACGAACACTTTGTCCCCAGGTTGCACTGTACTCCTTTTTTGCTCATCGAGCTTCTCCTGCACCTCTTCTTTTCTTTGCCTGTCAGAAACATATGTGGATAACGTTTTATGAAAATTGGCCATATATGCAACATACGCTCTCATTTCATCTTCCAAAAGAGCCAAACTTGGACCCTTTCCGCTTGTTCACAAACAAGGCGTAGGCATCCTTCTTCCTGTGACCAGTTCATGGGGTGTCATACGTAGATCACGCAACTCACTTGAGCGACACACCATTAATGCTAAAGGGAGCGCCGCTATCCAGTTTAGACCCGTATGCTGGCAAATCTTGACAATGCGATTTTTCAAAACACCATTCATTTGTTCACAAATCCCTTGACTCTGTGGGTGATAAACTGCTCCTAGACGTTGCTTAGTTCCCAATTTTTGCAAAACCAATTTCACTGACTAATCCACAAATTATTTCCCATTATCTGAGGATATTCGATCGGGAAGTCCCCACCTGCTTATGACTTCTTTACACAAGAACTTGGCAACCGACTGAGCGTCTTTTCGCTTGGTTGGACATGCCTCCGGCCATCGTGAAAATCTATCCACAACCACCAGCATGTATCTTTTCCCTTCAATTGGTTTTATCATATCAACAAAATCAACAAAACCCCTCATGGTTTCTCCAAAGACCCGTAGCATCTTTGACGGCACCTCGATCTAGCCAAAACTGTTTGTCAATCGTAGAAGCAGCTTCCTGCATCAAAATCACATCCTTAAGCGTAATTTTGTCTTCCAAGTCCACTCCATGAGTGACCAGAAAAACCTTGCCCAATTTGTCCGCTCCTGTGACGGCTTTTGCAGCTTCATCAGCAGCTTTGTTCCCTTGTGTGACTTTTGACACATCTGTTTTATGAGCTGCACACTTAGCTATCGCTATCTCTTTAGGCTTCATCATAGCATGCAACAGTTTCATTATTTGCGCGTAATGTTGTATCGGAGAACCATCCGTTTTCTTAAACCCTCAACCTTTCCACACTGCTCCAAACAAATGACATACATTATGTGCATATGCAGAATCAGTATATATCGTCACTCACTTTCCTTCTGCTAACAAACACGCTTCTGTTAGCCCCACAAGTTCAGCAAGTTGTGCGGACGCAGGCTGTGGTATTACTTCAGCCTTTTCAACAACAAATCCAGTTCCTTGGGCTTTAACTACTGAATAGCCAGCACATAATTTATCTCCCACACGATAATAAGACCCATCCTTCCAATACTCCAGGTCTGCCTCACGTAATGGAAGGGCTTGCAAATCTGATCTAAGCCTCAAGTATTTCTCAGCTTCTTGAACACAATCATGTGGCTCACCATCCTCTGAAGTTGGCAAATTCTCGGCTGGATTCACCGTATCACACCTCACTAGGGTGACATCTTCCTGCTCTAAGAGCCTATGATAGTCTCTTAGCCTAAGCATAGTCAATGTATATTTTCCATAGTTCTGAGACTATGATGGGTAAGAATTGTTACTGGGTAACCCATCGTAACAGATTATGCTTTGTCATACATTAAATATACTCCCACCATTGCTCTGTAGCACAGTGGTAGCCCTAGTTCTACTTCTGAATAGGCAGTAGAGTAGTAGGAAATAGGTTGAGGATTCGTCCCTGTCGGCTGACAAAGAACTGCACATGCATATCTACCTCCAGCAGAAGTAGACACATATAGCAAGAAATTCTTAGAGTAGTCTGGTAGTGTGAGTGCTGGTGCCTCTTGTAACCTCTGTTTGATCGTTTCAAATGCTACAAGGCCTTCCTGTGTCCAGGAAAGATTGCTATGGAGTTGACCATTCCCAGTATCTTTAACCATAGCTCTCAAAGGTCCCGTCAAACTAGCATAGCCCTCAACCCAGGCTGAAGAATAACCAGCAATACCAAGAAATGTAATCATCTCTCTGACAGTTCTAGGCTTCGGAGCCTCACGAATAGCTTCCAATTGACTGTCAGAAATGCTTCTGTGTCCATGCGTTATTTTCTGACCCAAATAAACGACCTTCTCCTGGCAATATTGCAACTTTTTCAGTGAAACCTTATGCCCCCTTTCTGCCAATACCTGTAGCAATTTAATTGAGTCTTTATGACATATTTCCTCATTCTGTGAACAGATAATTATATCATCCACGTAGTGAATGACAGTGCTTTGCAATATCTGATCTATCCCTACCAAATCGTCCTTCAGTACTTTATTGAAAATGTGAGGGCTATGCTTGAACCCCTGTGGCAATCGCCTGTACTCATAAAACTGTCCATTATATGTGAACCCAAATAAACCCTGACTTTCTACACTAAGTGGAACACTAAAAAAATGCACCACATAAGTCTAACACCTTGAAATGTGTCGCATCAGGAGGAATTTGGGCTAACAAGGTATGCGGGTCTGGCACTTCTGCTGGAAAATCAGTTACTACTTCATTTACTGCTCTCAAATCATGAACCATACGATAAGTCTCATCGGGTTTCTTCACAGGCAACAAAGGCGTGTTACTCTGAGGATGTTTTATTGTCTTCAAAACACCTGCTTTCGAAAGTCCTTCAATTTGTGGTTCGATCCCTTGGATTGCTTCATCTTTCAAGGGATACTGATTCTTCCAAGGAGGTCTGGCTCCTGGTCGAAGTTCAACTTTCACCGGTTGGGCTGATTTTACAAGTCCAATATCAGTACTGTGTTGAGACCACAAACATTCTGGAACTTGTTGCAACATCTCCTATTTCATAGGGTCTGAATCCATCTTCGCACTGCAAATAGATTCATGTGTCATCCGTACAGCTTGTGGCTGTCCTTGTCCTTGAGCCGAAATCATGATTTTGAGAAATCGCTGATCTTCACTCCTCCAAATCGCCAAATTCTCTTTCATCGGTACAAAAACAGCTTTCTCTGCTTCTGTCATCATTTCTCCTATATGCTTCTGCTCATAGTCTTCCACATGTGGCACTGTGACACTCTGGCTCCATGGACTTTGATTATTGAGCCAGGGTTGTTCATTTTCATTGTTTGGGTGTATTTCTATGTTGGGGATTCTAGTTGTTCATTTCTATGTTGGGTGATTGTTCTTGATTAGTCATATGACTCCCAATCGGAGGTAACGAGTGTCAGCTGTCGGCTCGTTGTCTCTGATTGGGAGCCATATTTAAATTGTGTGGTTTCTCCTTGGTTTGTGGGTTTTTGTTCCATGTTTCTGTCAGTGTTACAGAGGACTTCACTATCGTCATTTGTTGTTTTTTCGTGGTTGCTTTATTAAATAAAGTCATCATGTTCACTCCACGCGCTGCGTATTGGTCCGCTTCTTCAGACGATCGTGACAGAAAAACCCACCATAAAAGGACCAAGCGGCGTGTCCAGGAGCAAGACAGCTGGACATGGGAGGAAGCACCTGGTAAAGAGATCGAGAGGCTGGCGATGGCCCAGGTGGGCAAATCGTGGTCCTGGGAGGACATGCTCGGGGGCAAGGGACCTTGGGGGAAGATCAAGGCCCTGGCGAGAGAGGAGCAACGGCGTCAGCAGGGCCATCATCGTTGGAAGGACGAGAGGCAACCCCAAAAAGTTTTTTGGGGGGGGCACATGGCTTGGACGACGGGGCTAACGGAGGCAGAGAAGGGGCGAATTCAAGAGGCAACCAGGTTACGGGGGTCACTGGCCAAAGTAGGGAAAGGAGATGTAGAGGCACGGCGTGAGAGACTGAGGTGTGTATCCAGTCCGGTCCGGCCCGTTCCAGTTCCCGGGGTAGAGCCAGTGGTGTGTGCCTCCAGTACGGTCCGGCCTGTTACGACCCCTCGCACCAAGGATACGGTGCGCTTCGCCAGCCCGGCCCGGCCTGTTCCGGCCACTCGCACCAGGGAAACGGTGCGCTTCGCCAGCCCAGCCCGGCCTGTTCCGGCCACTCGCACCAGGGATACGGTGCGCTTCGCCAGCCCAGCCCGGCCTGTTCCGGCCACTCGCACCAGGGATACGGTGCGCTTCGCCAGCCCGGCCCGGCCTGTTCCGGCCACTCGCACCAGGGATACGGTGCGCGTCGCCAGCCCGTTCCCACCAGTGCCTACACCACGCCCCAAGCCTCCGGTGTGTCTCCCGAGTCCTGTGCGTCCTGTTGCTGCTCTCCGCACTAGGCTTAATGTGAGTCCCCAGGGTCCAGCATGCCCTGTTCCGGCTCTCCGCACTAGCCCTTATGTGCGTTCCCAGGGTCCAGCATGCCCTGTTGCTTCTCCCCGCACTAGCCCTGAGATGCGTGTCCTCAGCCCGGTACCTCCTGTTCCGGCACCACGCACCAGGCCTACGATGCGCCTCAGACGGCCAGAGTCTGCCGTCTGCCCAACGGGGCCTGAACTGTCCGTCTGCCCAACGCCGTCTGAACTGCCCGTCTGCCCAACGCCGTCTGAACTGCCCGTCTGCCCAACGCC
Organism: Coregonus lavaretus; assembly: GCF_964263955.1. Classification (NCBI taxonomy): domain Eukaryota; kingdom Metazoa; phylum Chordata; class Actinopteri; order Salmoniformes; family Salmonidae; genus Coregonus; species Coregonus lavaretus. The sequence goes on along the minus strand of NC_140015.1, from coordinate 28,056,301 downwards.
GTCTGACCTGTCCGTCTGCCAAGCGCCGCAGGAACTGCCCGTCTGTACTGAGCCTGCAAAGCCGCCCGTCTGCCATGAGCCTTCAGAGCCGTCCGCCAGACCGGAGCCGCTAGAGCTCTCCGCCAGACAGGAGCAGCCAGAGCCTTCCGCCAGACAGGATCAGCCAGAGCCTTCCGCCAGACAGGATCAGCCAGAGCCTTCCGCCAGACAGGATCAGCCAGAGCCTTCCGCCAGACAGGATCAGCCAGAGCCTTCCGCCAGTCAGGATCAGCCAGAGCCTTCCGCCAGACAGGATCAGCCAGAGCCTTCCGCCAGACAGGATCAGCCAGAGCCTTCCGCCAGCCAGGATCCGCCAGAGCCGTCCAGCCAGGATCCGCCAGAGCCGTCCAGCCAGGATCCGCCAGAGCCAGCCAGCCAGGATCCGCCATTCAGTCCGGTGCTGCCCCTTAGTCAGGTACTGTCCCTTAGTCCGGTGCTGCCCCTTAGTCCGGTGCTGCCCCTTAGTCCGGTGCCGCCCCTTAATCCAGTGGGGTTTAATTGGGGGGTGGTCAGGTGGAGGGGGCTACGGAGGCGGATAGTGACTAAGGTGGGGTGGGGACCACGACCTGGGCCAGAGCCGCCACCATGGACAGACGCCCACCCAGACCCTCCCCTAGACTGTATGCTGGTGCGCCCGGAGTGCGCACCTTTAGGGGGGGGTACTGTGACACTCTGGCTCCATGGACTTTGATTATTGAGCCAGGGTTGTTCATTTTCATTGTTTGGGTGTATTTCTATGTTGGGGATTCTAGTTGTTCATTTCTATGTTGGGTGATTGTTCTTGATTAGTCATATGACTCCCAATCGGAGGTAACGAGTGTCAGCTGTCGGCTCGTTGTCTCTGATTGGGAGCCATATTTAAATTGTGTGGTTTCTCCTTGGTTTGTGGGTTTTTGTTCCATGTTTCTGTCAGTGTTACAGAGGACTTCACTATCGTCATTTGTTGTTTTTTCGTGGTTGCTTTATTAAATAAAGTCATCATGTTCACTCCACGCGCTGCGTATTGGTCCGCTTCTTCAGACGATCGTGACAGGCACACTCTTCTCAATCTCAAATTCTTTATCCAGATAATCGTCTGTGTTTATCTTCATAGCTGCTCCTTGTGGTCCTAAAATTATGCAACATGAGCTGAGTTGAACTTTCTTTGGTTGATGACTCAACCATTCCTCTGAGTTAGATTGGGCAGCATTCTTGAAATACTTGAGCGTACAATGAAATGGATATTCCGGAAGCCTCGCATCTGGCATGTTTGCCACAATGAATTTCTCCCATATCCTAGCCGGCTTCAAAAAATCTGCACTGAGATTTCCAATCCAAAATACTGAAGAAGAGTCAATCTCTGTCGTCATCAACAATTGGTAAACCGTTTCTTTTGGCACTTCTACCAGACAGCCGTCTGGCGTACATTTTATTGTACAATTCAATCTACACAATGCATCTCTTCCCAACAATGCAATAGGTGTATGTTCCGATACCAGTATGGGTATTGTAGTTTTCTGATTTTTATAGCAGAGCTCAATTGGTTCTGTAAGAGGAATCAGCTGTTTCACTCCCTCAAACCCGATTGTCCGAATCAGTTGATTGGACATAGGGAGATGTGTAGCATCTTCAGGCCGAACACAGGTGAAAGCAGCTCCGCTATCCGCCATCACTTCCAATGGTCGGTTGTTTACTTTCACCTCAATTGTTGGATCTTTTTCCGGTCCTGATGCTACCAGCTGACACCCCCCTTTCGGATCTTCTGGGCACCTCTAGAATCCTGGCTCTGGGCCCCTATAAGGGTTCACCGGTCCTCCAAATGATCTTGACTGGCCCCTGTATCTTCCTCTGAAATTTCCTCTGGTGTTTCCTCCTGGCCCATTACACTCACGGGCAAAGTGACCAACCTGTCCACAATTATAACACACTTCTGAAGATTGCTGGAAGTATGGATTAAATCTTCCTCCTCTTCCTCTTCCTAAGTCTTCTCGTCCTCTTCCTCTCCAATTCTGTGTCTGTCTGGAAACTGGCTGTGGATATGAAACAACTGGTACCACTAGTGGTGGCTGGGACAATTGCGGTTGGACCTAGTTCGGTTGAAGCTGTGGCAGTGATTGTTGATTTGGTGAACACTGATTCTGCATAACCAAAGCCTGTTTCTTCTCCGTCTTCTTATTCTCCACCAGTATTATTTGATTGAGTTTTCTGAGAGTTTCTTGGTCCTGTTCTTTCTGGTTGTGTTCCTTTTTCCTGTATAGATCCACTTGATGGGCTATATGATCTGTATAGATTCCTTTTGCCATGCTTCCATGTCCAACCACCTCTGCCAGTTTGCTCCTTACTGGTGGGGGCATCCCCATCTGCAGTTTAGCTCGCAAAATTGACTGCTCCATATGACTCACATCTGGATCATTTCCGGTAATATTTCTCCACACTTGATGAGCTCTTGACACATAGGCTCTCTGATTTTCTTGTTGTCCTAGTGGGTCAATCAGAATGTTGTCAGGATGCACCTTTGTTGGAAACATATCTTTCAGTGCTCTCCACAGCTGATTTCTACTTGCAGCTAACAACTCAGGATCATTCACCGCAGTCTCCACATATCGATTAAGTCCAGCTCTCTGAAAAATTTCTTCCATACCTGGAATCCCAAGGAGATTAGCCAAAAGTCTCTTAATGTCTCCTATGGCAGACTGTGTTCCCACCGTAATTTCTTCCAACTTTGAAATCCAAGGATGTGCTCCATCTTGAAGAGTAGGCAGCTTCTCAAGTATATCTGACATATCGGTATTCTGCAAAGGCTTATACTCCAGGTTCTGTCCTCGGATTATCACTGGCATCATCTTCTTACTTGTGCTCCCTTTTCTTGGCCGCAATGTATACTTCCTCTGAAATGTTTGGGATTCTTTTTTCAGCAGTTTTTCCTTCTGTATCTTCAGCTTCTCGAGTTGTTCTTCCAATTCTCTTACTTCTTCTAAATTATTCGACTTATTCAAGCATGATATGCATCGATCCATATCTCTTTCTATTTCTTCTGTGCTAGTCATTGTAGGATAAAATCCTCTTGAACATAAAGCACCTTTAATCTCCAAATCTTCATCGCTGTCTCCATCTTCACTTTCATCAGAGGTCAGATCTCTTGTATCCTTCTTCTTCCAACTTCCATCACCCCTTCTTTCCGCTCTGGCCAACCTCCGTCTGATCACAGGGTCATATCCACCCATGATCTCTTCTGAATCACTCTGATCATCATCATCATCTTCAAATTCCATCCTCCTGAACCTCACTCTACCCTTAGTTTCCAGACGTGTCGTTTTCTTCTTACTTTTGGAGTTTGGATTCATCTTTATGGTCGTTTCTGCTTATCCTCTCTCTATTATTCGTTCATCTTCATCTCTGATGCAATAATCACCCTCCTGAATGATCACTGGAAGCTGAGGATAGACGTCCTTAAACTCTACTTCTTCCTCGTAAGGTGGGGGTCTTTTTGCTGAATCCGTATGTGAGAAAGGTGTATTGACTTCTGCCATTAGTTTTTCTGTTACCTTCGCCTCTTTTGCCATTTTCTCTATACCTCTGTCTCTTTTATCTTTTGTATCTTTTATCAGTTTTTGTCCCTCATTTTCAAACAACTTAAGAACACCCAGCTCTCTTTGTCTATTTTCTTTACGTTGTTCCCCTTTTTTACCCTTCTTTTGATCTGCCTTATATGTGGACACAATCACTTGCATTATTTTAATTACGTCTGGGTTAAGAGTCCCTTCCACTGGCCATGGTTGTTCAATGTCAGGCCAACGTTTATGCCATTTTCCAGATAACCTTGCAATACCATTAACTAGAGCAGTCCTTCTCAAATAGTGGGGCGCGCCACCCTGGGGGGGCTCGGAGCAATGCCAGGGGGGGCGCGTGTGACCCCGGGGAAAAATATTTAACAGGGATGAAAAGAAAGGCGGAGAGAGATGGAGATGAGACAAACGTAAGTCTCCCGAAAGCTAAGACAAGGAAATATGACGAAGCGTATGTAGCACTTGGCTTCACTGCGACTACGGTGGGAGACGAGGAAAGACCGGTATGTTTACTGTGTCTAAAAATGTTGGCAGCGGACAGCATGAAGCCAAATAAATTAAGGCGTCACTTTTAAAGACATTACACCCCAATCACGCTGAAACACCCCAATCACCAGAACACTAAAAACAAGAGTATTCTCTGCTATCTGTGAGGAGATGGGAGCTGAACATCAAGCTGTGCTGTTTCACAGTGAAGCAAGGTGGCTGTCACGAGGAAAAGTCTTGTCCCAAGTTTTTTAGCTCAGAGAGCAGATAAGAATGTTTTCGGAGCAGGAGCACAAGTATGACCTCGCAGAAAAATTTAGTGATGAGAACTTCCTGGCAAAACTGGCCTCCCTGAGTGACATATTTGGAAAGCTAAATGAACTAAATCTACATTTTACATTTACATTTTAGTCATTTAGCAGACGCTCTTATCCAGAGCGACTTACAGTTAGTGAATACATTTTTTTTTTTTATACTGGCCCCCCGTGGGAATCGAACCCACAACCCTGGCGTTGCAAACGCCATGCTCTATCAACTGAGCTACATCCCTGCCGGCCATTCCCTCCCCTACCCTGGACGACGCTGGGCCAATTGTGCGCCGCCCATGAGTCTCCCGGTCACGGCCGGCTGCGACAGAGCCTGGATTCGAACCAGGATCTCTAGTGGCACAGTTAGCACTGCGATGCAGTGCCTTAGACCACTGCTTCAAGGGAAAGATAAACACCTCACGTCACAGACAAGATCAGCTCTTTCACTTGAACACTTGCAATGTGGGACAGGCGACTTTATGAAGGAAATACTAATTCATTCAAGAACCTGCATGAATTTGTTGACACTACTGACTATGATGCCACCTCAGTGATTCCATATATTAAGGAGCATATTTCATCACTGATGGGATTCTTTAAAAAGTACTTCCCTGAAAACAGTTCCCAATATGACTGGGTCAGAGATCCTTTCAATGCACCAGCTCCAACTGGTTTCAGCTCTGCAGAGGAGGACCAGTTCATTGATATGTCTGACTCCACATTGAGACTGAGGTTCACATCACAGACACTGAGTGAATTCTGGCTGAGTGTAGAGAGGCAGTATCCACTCTTAGGGCAGAGGGCCAAGGGCATTCTTCTTCCTTTTGCAACATCTTATCTTTGTGAGACAGGCTTCTCTGCTGTTGCTGCACTGAAGACCAAGTACAGGTCCCAGCTAAACATTGAGCAGGAGCTGAGAGTTGCAGTATCATGCTTCAAAACCCGCTTCGAAAAGCTGTGCACTGCAAAACGTGCTCATTGTAGCCATTAATCCTGACTTCCTCATTTTTATAAAAAAATCAGCACAAATTGTTTTATTCATTTTTGTTTTATAGGTCAAAGTGTTTAATATATTGTGCTCCTGAGTTAATGTTGCTGATCAATTTGAATGTATTATTATTTATTGATTATATTTAATTTTATTTTTCAGTATCAAATGGTCCAAAAAAATGTACAGTTTAAATAAGGTTTGAATTTTTTCTTTTATTTCAGGCAAATTGATGAACTTTAAGTATTTTCTGTTACAGACTAAAAACAATGTTAATAAAGTTAATATTTGTTGTAAGTTGATCTATATTACTTTCTTTTTTTCTTTTTGTGTTTTCTTTAATGTTAATAAGGATACAATGTTATGCAGAGGTGTACTTATAACAATTTTATAGACAAATGATACTATTTACTGTCGCGGCAGAGAGTTGGAGGGCGCGAAATGTTTACTTCTTCCTAGGGGGGGGGGGGGGGGGCGTAACAGAAAATAATTGAGAAGCACTGAACTAGAGGGTTACTCTTTTGTACTACATCAACAGGAGTAATTACTTTCATAGTTTTGATGTCCTTTTTTCGTATTGTAACAACTCTTTTATATTCCTTTATTGTGAATTATTTTATTATTATTATTATTTTAAACTAATTAATTTGTAAACCAAAAAATACTTTAAGCTATGTAGCTTATCTTTCCCTCCTATTTTTTTAATTTTTTTAAATTGTTTTTATTCTAGCAAATTATTGATTAGTGGCAATCTTACCACATCCGATAAAGAAAAGTAAAGGAAACTAGTCAACTTCAGAGCAATCAAAAAAGAAAGACTTGTAATCCAGCAACACTACAGCACCCACAAACCAATTGCTTAATAAGCACCCAATCACCTTAATTTTACAGAATAATCTCAGTGCTGGATTTTCAACACAACTCTAATCAAAACAACCCATGCACAAAGAAAACTTAAATGTGTAATTCTCAATTACATCAATTGATCAGTCTGTTGCCAAGTCCCCTGCTAAATGGTCACAACATGAAATATTTTAGGCATACACAAACAGATAAATGCCCTTTATCGAGAAATGTGTTTATAATATCCTGTAAGGGAAAGTACGTTTGTGGATAGAACAGTACTGGCCTTAATTGGACTGGATCCGGGACAGCACACGCTGTTGCGTGACGCACTGGTCAGCACCTCCTCTCTCTCTGTCTCCTCCTTCTCGTCTCTCACACCACAGGAGAACAAAAGAAACAGACAACAATTCAGTATTTTATGTACTCACTGGGTTATTTCAACCATACAATACAGATATTAAACTATTGGAGTAATCATCATATACAGTGGGGAGAACAAGTATTTGATTTTGCAGGTTTTCCTACTTACAAAGCATGTAGAGGTCTTTATCATAGGTACACTTCAACTGTGAGAGACGCAATCTAAAAGAAGCCCTCCTGTTCTCCACTCATTACCTGTATTAACTGCCCCTGTTTGAACTCGTTACCTGTATAAAAGACACCTGTCCACACACTCAATCAAACAGACTCCAACCTCTCCACAATGGCCAAGACCAGAGAGCTGTGTAAGGACATCAGGGATAAAATTGTAGCCCTGCACAAGGCTGGGATGGGCTACAGGACAATAGGCAAGCAGCTTGGTGAGAAGGCAACAACTGTTGGCGCAATTATTAGAAAATGGAAGAAGTTCAAGATGACGGTCAATCATCCTCAGTCTGGGGCTCCATGCAAGATCTCACCTCGTGGGGCATTAATGATCATGAGGAAGGTGAGGGATCAGCCCAGAACTACACGGCAGGACCTGGTCAATGACCTGAAGAGAGCTGGGACCACAGTCTCAAAGAAAAACATTAGTAACACACTATGCCGTCATGGATTAAAATCCTGCAGCGCACGCAAGGTCCCCCTGCTCAAGCCAGCGCATGTCCAGGCCCGTCTGAAGTTTGCCAATGACCATCTGGATGATCCAGAGGAGGAATGGGAGAAGGTCATGTGGTCTGATGAGACAAAAATAGAGCTTTTTGGTCTAAACTCCCCTCGCCGTGTTTGGAGGAAGAAGAAGGATGAGTACAACCCCAAGAACACCATCCCAACCGTGAAGCATGGAGGTGGAAACATCATTCTTTGGGGATGCTTTTCTGCAAAGGGGACAGGATGACTGCACCATATTGAGGGGAGGATGGATGGGGCCATGTATCGCGAGATCTTGGCCAACAACCTCCTTCCCTCAGTAAGAGCATTGAAGATGAGTCGTGGCTGGGTCTTCCAGCATGACAACGACCCGAAACACACAGCCAGGGCAACTAAGGAGTGGCTCCGTAAGAAGCATCTCAAGGTCCTGGAGTGGCCTAGCCAGTCTCCAGACCTGAACCCAATAGAAAATCTTTGGAGGGAGCTGAAAGTCCGTATTGCCCAGCGACAGCCCCGAAACCTGAAGGATCTGGAGAAGGTCTGTATGGAGGAGTGGGCCAAAATCCCTGCTGCAGTGTGTGCAAACCTGGTCAAGACCTACAGGAAACGTATAATCTCTGTAATTGCAGACAAAAGTTTATGTACCAAATATTAAGTTCTGCTTTTCTGATGTATCAAATACTTATGTCATGCAATAAAATGCAAATTAATTACTTAAAAATCATACAGTGTGATTTTCTGGATTTTTGTTTTAGATTGCGTCTCTCACAGTTGAAGTGTACCTATGATAAAAATTACAGACCTCTACATGCTTTGTAAGTAGGAAAACCTGCAAAATCGGCAGTGTATCAAATACTTGTTCTCCCCACTGTATGTTTTCTTAGTCAAGCACCAGCCGCTTAACAAACAGAATACTTTATTAATGTGTATTCAAATCTCCCCCTCCTTCTCTCTGCAGCTGTAAGTCTGCGTCCCACAGCAGCTCAGTGCAGGCAGGGGAGTGGCATAACGTTTTGTGTAACTGTAAACTCCTAGAACTCCACACATGCGCAGTTCATTTATTAGTGTGACTTCAGAGTGAGATGAGCACTCATTCAGGGACATGTTGAAAATGTCAATGACGACATTTGCCAGTTGGTCAGCGTGTGCTCGGAGTACATGTCCTGGTAATCCGTCTGGCCCCGCGGCCTTGTGAATGTTGACCTGCTTAAAAGTCTTACTCACATCGGCTACAGAGAGCGTGATCACATAGTCATCCGGAGCAGCTGATGCTCTCATGCATGCTTCAGTGTTGCTTGCCTCGAAGTGAGCATAGAAGTGATTTAGCTTGTCTGGTAGGCTTGTGTCACTGGGCAGCTCGTGGCTGTGCTTCCCTTTGTAGTCTGTAATAGTTTTCAAGCCCTGCCTCATCCGACGAGCATCAGAACCGGTGTAATACGATTCAATCTTAGTCCTGTATTGACTCTTTGCCTGTTTGATGGTTTGTCAGAGGGCATAGCGGGATTTCTTATAAGCGTCCGGGTTAGAGTCCCGCTCCTTGAAAGCGGCAGCTCTACCCTTTAGGTAAGTGCGGATGTTGCCTGTAATCCATGGCTTCTGGTTGGGTATATATGTACGATCACTGTGGGGATGACGTCATCGATGCACTTATTGATGAAGCCAGTGACTGATGTGGTGTACTCCTCAATTCCATCGGAAGAATCCCGGAACATATTCCAGTCTGTGCTAGCAAAACAGTCCTGTAGCTTAGCATCTGCATCATCTGACCACCTCCTTATTAACCAAGTCACTGGTGCTTCCTGCTTTAGTTTTTGCTTATAAGCAGGAATCAGGAGGATAGAGTTATGGTCAGATTTGCCAAATGGAGGGCGAGGGAGAGCTTTGTACGCGTCTCTGTGTTTGGAGTAAAGGTGGTCTAGAGTTTTTTTTCCTCTGGTTGCAAATTTAACATTCTGGTAGAAGTTAGGTAGAACGGATTTAAGTTTCCCTGCATAAAGTCCCGGCCACTAGGAGCACTGCCTCTGGATGAGTGTTTTCCTGTTTACTTATTGCCTTATACAGCTCATTTAGTGCAATCTTAGTGCCAGCATCGGATTATGGTGGTAAATAGACAGCTACGAAAAATATAGATGAAAACTCTTGGTAAATAGTGTGGTGTACAGCTTATCATTAGATACTCTACCTCAGGCGAGCAAAACCTCAAGACTTCCTTAGTATTAGGCATATAAGCAGACAATGAAAACCCTTACAATATTCAATGATTACATTTCTCTAAAACAGGCTATAGACTACATGTGCACCACCAAGTCAGAACAGTAGGCGAAATTAAGAGGGGGAAAAGGGACCAAATTATTACATGGGCTATTAACAGCTCACTACACAATATACACTTAGTATTACATTCTTAGCTACAGTATACATATCTCCCTGGCATATTACATCATTTATATAGCAACATACAAGACATTTTTGGACTCACCTTGTTGTGCTGTGCTCACTTGAACAGGAAGGTGGCGAGATGGTCCTTCGTTGGCAAATTTTCTCATCAAACTTTGTCTTCAAAGTCTGGCATTCTCTGGATTTATGGTGCTCTCAAGTCAACTGGGAACTCAGAAAAAAACAAGGTCGAATCATGATGACGTCAGTGATCTTCAGGTCGGAGCTCTAGAACGAGGCATGAGTTCCCGACTTGCAATTCCAAGTTGGATGACCGTTCAAAACGTATTTTCCCAGTCAGTGTTCCCAGTTGTCTTGAACTCACTGAAGTCAGATTTCCCAGTTCTGAGTTTCCAGTTGTTTTAAGTGCGGCTGAATTCATGCTGGATTGACAACATGGCCAATGTTGAATGTTTATCCTTTTAAACTTGGAAAAGAGACCCTTCAACCCAGACTTGGAACCACACACCCACTCCACTGAATAGCAGGCTAGCGATTGCTTTGCAATGCTTGCAGTTAGACACTAATTCCTTCCAATCCACTCATTGTTGAATTAGCGATTTCCAACTTGTTGTGTAATGTTTATGTCCAATGGCCGATGAGCACCGATACGTTTTATCTATAATTTCTCTTCATTGTTTCTCTTCATATGACAAGGATTTAAAAGCATTTGCCGATAGATTGTCGACTTGGATTCATGATGATGACTGCTAGCTTGCTAGCTAAGATTTTGAAAGTATGATGTTGACATGATCAGTCCAATCAAAGCTACTGTATGTGATTTGACGTAATTTTATCTGTGGCCAATGACCTTGAGCCTTCTTGGATGTGCACTTCTAATGTAACTCAATGGCAGCACCCAAGGACCTTCAATTTTCGAGCTCTACCCTTAGATTTGGCAGTGACGTAGTGGCCCCATGAGTGACAGAACACTGAGCCAATCATGGCGCAACTAGAAAACATTACCCAATCACGGCGCAACTAGAAACATTACCAATCCCTACTCTCCGTATTTTCCGCTGGCTGCCCCACCACCACAGAAAGCACTAAGCTAGGCTGCCCCACCTGCCCTGAAAGACGGGTCACCACTGTGTATCATACATATAATGTAAATTCGTAACATATTGTACGTTTGCAAAATTGTAATATATTGTACATTTTGCAAATTCTTAACATATAATACCAATTGTAATTCATAACACATCATGCAAAATGGGAGATGGACATCCACAAATGAATGCATATCATACGAAACGTAACATATCTTACTAAGTGGAGCTTCTCTGATTTACATACAGAATAATACAATATGCTCTGAGACCAGGTTGGGGACATCCTCAGGACATTCACAATGTTCCCTAGTGGTCCCTTGCTGGTCTTTCTGGAAAGTTGACTTGCCTCTCGAAAATAATAATAATAATTTATTGAACTTGTGTAGAGCTTTTCATTAGAGAAAATAATATCAAAGTGCATATGTAAAGTAAGGAATCATGTAATCTCTATTCTATATTACATGTCTATCTATATTTTCAGTATGTATTTTGGTGTTTTACATAACTGTCAGGAAATAGAAGGCATCAAGAGGGGTTTTGAAGCCAAATGATCCTATCAGCGGTTTATTCTGTCATGGAAGTTCCAGGCACAACCTTTGTGTATGTTTTAATGATACGGCTGGAAAATCTGCACAGTGGGAGGTCGTATTTCATTTCTGTACCTCCAGCTGAATAAAGCACTGGTTATCGGTGTGTGTGTGTGTGTGTGTGTGTGAGTGCATTTGTGCATGCATGAGAGAGTTTGTGTATGTGTGTGTGTGTGAGTGCATTTGTGCATGTGTGAGTGATTGAGTGAGTGTGTCTGTGTGTGTGTGAGTGTGTGTGAGTGCATTTGTGCATGCGTGAGTGAGTGTATGTGCATGTGCATGTGCATGGATAAGGATATGCATGTGTGTGCCTGCATGTGTGCCTGTGTGTGTGTGGCTGCGAAAGAGCAAAGTTGCACAGTCTCCTGAGTCAGCAGCCAATCCCTTTGGAATGCTAATCACTTAGCGTCTCTCTCCATCTGCACCCCTCTCTCTCTTTCTCTCTCTCTCTCTCTCTCTCTCTCTCTCACCCCATCACGTGTCTGTCTTCCCTTCTTTCTCTATTCCTCCCCTCCCTTCTCCCTTTTCATTCTTTCTCTTCCTCTCTATGTCCAACCCATATTCTCTATGTTTCTTTCTCTCCCTCTTCTTCCCCTTCCCATATATCCTCTCTCTCTCCTTCTCCCTCTCCCTCCCTCTCTCTGACATGTTTCTATGAAGTTGGTCTGTCTATTAGATGGCCCTGTTGCAGGTTCATGTTTGGTCCTCTGCAGCAGCGGTGGGTTGAGTCAGACATAGAAACGTGACTGATAGAATAACTTTACTTCTCCTCAGGCGAATTTATACAGAGCCTGGTAGCAGCCAGTCTGTTTAAAGATGGATTATAGGGAATAATATTATAGCATCTCTATGACATGATCTGTAGAGCCTGAGGTTAGTGCCCACCTCTCCTCCTCCTCCTACTCTTCCGCATTCCGTTCTCCGATCCCCCTTCGTCCATAGCTAGCCCCCAGACAGATGGAGGGACGTATGATGTTCTGCTCTGCTCGATGTTCTGTTCGACTGCAGTTGCTATGACGTCAGAGAGGGGAAGACAGCAGTGCTAGAGAGAGGGGGAGAGAAGAGAGGAAAGGAAGGGAAGAGTCAGGCTGACAGGGTTCACAGGGTTTGTTTTGGGATCTTTTCCATTCTTATAGACTAACAGTGAAAAGCTGACCTTTTCCAACAATGAAGAGTTAAAGATATATATATATATTTTAAAATAGAGAAATAGTGACACGAGGAATAATGAATAACAATAAAGAGTAAAAAAAAACATGGCGTACCAGTACAGAGTCGATGTGCAGGGTACCATGTGAACTTGTGGACCTGAGAGGGCTGTGGGAACACACACAATGACACTCACCACCACAGTCATATAGATTGTGGTCATATTGACCATGGTCATAACAGATCACATTCATATTCATTAGGATTAATCAGCAGGTTACTCTGTCATGAAATAGAAAAGAGGAGAAGAACATCTTACAGTGTTCAGTTCTCTCACAGATTCAATTCACTGCAGTCATGCAGTTATTCTATTGGACAGAAGAGAGCGCCTTTGGATAAATGAGGAAATGTGCGAGGAAGCTGTGTGTCTGTGTGCTGTAGTTGAGAAAGAGAGATGATTAGGTTGCGTGTAGGAATTTGTGTGTGTGTGTATGTTTGTGTATACAGTATGTATTCAAAAGTCCATTACACTTTTCATTGTGTATCTTTATCTTTGATCTTCACTTCACAGAAACCAGCACAGAACCATTGAAGATGTCCATGGACAGGACATCATAAGCTAATGATTCCACACATCCACTGGACCCCCTCACCAAGCCCAGAGACCGGATCCCAGTAGGGACAAATAGTGCAGAGTTGTGTAACATGCATGCTGAAGTCTTTCCTGGAGGCCACGTTACATCATTCACATGCAGGCAACGCTAGCTCCAGTCTCCAGGGGCCTTTCATGCTTCTGTTGCCCCACTCTGAATACCCTCTCCTTGGGTATGAAGGCTGAATGTAAGGGGCTGCTGTAAGATGCTATGGTTCTATGATCCTGCTCAGTGGTTGATTTAGTGTTTGGACAATTAAGGTCTGAGGCTGTTGGGGGTTTCTGTCTTGGACTCCATTTTTAGCAGGTCAAACATGTTGAAATAAAGCAGTGTTCCAGTGTTTTAAATGGTGATGCTTTTGATGCAGGTTGGGGGGGGGGGGGGGGGGGGGGGGGAACTGGGAAAAAAGAGAGAGAGGGATTTGACTTACAGGAGAGGCTCATGTAAGTCAAATCCCTCTCTCTCTTTTTTTCTTTCTTTCTCTCTCTCAGTTCTCAGAGCTTGTTCCATCGTTTATGGAGGTCAGGTCACTTGGGTACTGGTGCACAGAGACACTGAGCTAAAAAGGAGAGAGAGAAATTATTGAGAGAAGGAGACGAGAGAGAAGGAAAGGGGGATGGCGTGGAGTGATATACAGCTGGGGAGATTTACAGAGAGAAAGAGAGTAAGGTTCAGGACAGAGACAGATAGGCAGGCAGGCAGAGAGTGATATAGAGGGAGAGAGGAACCAACAGCGAGAGAGTGAGACAGAGTGAGAGAGGTCAAGAGAAAGAGAGAGGGAGTCAGAGAGACCAACAGAAAGGCAGATACACTCTCCAGTCCTGTTGCCACATCAGGTCACTATGGTAACAGCTATAGCAACCGATCCGTCATCATTAATGATCCATCATATGTCTCTATAATTCATGTTTATCATGCCCTGTGCTGGGACTGTACTGTACTGCTGATCTAAAAGTCATGTGGATAGTGAGGTGATAAACAGTTCAGCGCTTCGGCCATATTGCTTAAACCCCCAGACCCTTAGATCTGTCAACATCACAGAGTGTTTCTTCAATCAATCTTGGTAACTGAGTTTCTATAGCCTGGGTATCTGTTTCTGCATGTGTGTATCGGGCCAAACAGTCTGGAATAATTCAACGCAGCAGCATGACTTTGTGCAGAAACAGTAGGGTTTCTAAGCTAAAAATGGGATACTCAATTAAATCAAAACATCATTCTTCTTGCCCAGCATGAATGTACTTTTGAATTCATATTTTAATAAAAAGGGCTGACTGGTTAAAACAACAGGCAACTTAACGCCTCCTAAATCTAAATATGTTTTGCTTTGTTGTAATATTTCTTCACCCTAGGAAGCCAGTTCCAGGCTTTGCTTAAATGGGGCCCTGGGTTAGAGGCTGGGACAGGCTGTGTTACCAACCTCTGAACCATCCCATTACCATGTGATTATCATGGCCTTTAGGGAGCTTTACAGCTCAGTGCCTCCACTCCTTACATTATGTGTCCGTGGAGAACATAAATCATGGATGTGTGTGATGTAATTCTCTCTCCCCCTCCCACCTTTTCTCTGTGTCTAGTATGTGTGTGTGTGTCTGTGTCTGTGTGCGTGCATGCGTGTATGCATGTGTCTGTGCACATGCATTCTTGCATGTGTGTGTGTGTGTATGTGTGCATTTATCTTTCCACATGTGTGTAAGTCATACAAGTGTGTTATCATAAGCTCTCTTCCAGCCTGCAGAACAACCCAAAAATATGACCAGAATAACTTAATCCATCCTCTGCCTGTAGATTACAGCATTCACTGTTCAATATGTCTGTCTGTCTGGCCTGGCTTAATCTCCCGTGGGCAGATTCTGCGTGTATACAGAGAGAATCTGCCAGGACTAAATGGGATGCGTGAGATCCGAGCAACATTAGTTCCGTTTTTTGGGTTTTCGTCACTCTTTTTGGTGGAGACTTTGTTTTTGCCTGAACTCTTAATTTCTAACATGTACAGTATGAACACAGAAGTTAATCACTCAGCTGACCAAATTACTCAATATTTTACTTCTGGGTTAACCGAGATTAGGCCTGGTTGGGACACCCACTGAAACTCTAGGGCAGCAGGTAGCTTAGTGGTTAAGAGCGTCGTGCCAGTAACTGAAAGGTCGCTGGTTCTAATCCCGAGCCGACTAGGTGAAAAATCTGTTGATGTGCCCTTGAGCAAGGCACTTAACCCTAATTGCTCCTGTAAGTTGCTCTGGATAAGAGCGTCTGCTATAATGTAAACCACTCCTTTAGACCTCCCAGACACTCCATTGTGCATGGCATTCCAAATGACACCCTATTCCCTATTTAGTGCATTACCAGGGCCCATTTGGGACACAACCCATGTCACTATAAAGCTGGATTTTCACGAGCTATAGCTAGCTAGCTAGCACGGCGACAGGGAAAATGTTCAGGCCCTGGTTCTCTAAGCTGGCCTGACAGAACAGCCGGCAATGTCACTCTGACATCTCCTTTGATACGGACGTCAATTTAGATCTGCCGTAATAGAGAATTAGTGCTGGAGGAGGTTAGAGATCTGACACAGGAACTGGATGAGTGCATACAGGACAACAGGGCTAGCAGAGAAGGGCTATGGCACCATGCACACAAACATGCACACAGGCAAGCAAACACACACACATACACACGCATGCATGCCGACACACGCATATACGCACACGCACACACACACACACACACACACACAGTCCACATTATTATTCTGGCTCCTACTGCTCTTCAACCCTTTAAGCTAAACTTCAACTTAACCTTATCTAGACCAGATGAAGTCAATCATGTATTCACTTAATATACATTATTTATTGTCCAATGCTTGTCACATTTATTGTCATGTTTGCAATATTAAATGCCATATTAAATGTTTAAGCCATTGGGGCAGGTGTTTTGGCTTGGACCACGTGGGCTTCGTAGACAGCGGATGCATCCTCCACCTTGGTGGGCAGGGTCTGTGGGGACTCCAGCATGGGAAGCAGCTCAGAGTTTTCCAGCTCCACGAGCATGCCTGTGATTTCTGCCACCAGACTGGGGTGTGTGGTGTGAATCAGGAGGTAAAGGGTCTGACCTGGAGGGAGGGAGAGGAAAATAAACCATCATAAATGACCATGGAATGGAGGGTCACAAGTTCTTGAATGATGAAGTTAATTGAAAAGAGAGATGGATGCCAGACTCACACATACTTTATTTGTGGTTCTCAAGGGACAAGGTTGACAGCATGGAAGCAGTCAGAGGCTCCTGGATACAGACAGCAAGCTGTTGCATGTGGACCTGAAGCATGGCATTCATTTCCTGCTGAGAGGTTTTGTGAGGCATTGCTCACTATGGCTGCCTGGGTAGCTGGGGAGAAGTTATTCATGATCGAAGATGTGATGATGACATTAGCCAGCATTCTTCCAACTAAAGACATTCAAGGTAAATGGTATGGGAGCTGTAGCAAAAATGACTCCATCATTTACATATATGCTGCATCATCAGATGGGAGGATGAGGCACTCATGGTGCATGGATGCATGACACGAATATTCTGGACCATAATGGGGGGTGCAGGCTGGTTGGGGTTGATGATGATTGGGTTGGGGACAGCCATGAGGCTTTGTTCCAAAGCGGCAACACTCTTTCTGGAGATGATGACCGTCCCAGCTATCATCCAGATTCTTCACGTACAGGTTGACTCCGATAATGCGGCATTCTTCCTCTGCTCAATTCTGTATTTTAGCACCGTCTGACACTCGCATTTCCAGCCAGGTCACCGGTGGTACAAATCAGGATTAGACGTCCATCCATTTCTGAGGACATCAGGAGATGACGTAGAAACTGGCCACCTTTTAGATGTTTGTTTTAAGCCCATCTCAAACCTTAGCCCTTACCCTAACCATTCGCAGTTAATGCCTAATCTTAACAATTTGGAGTTAATGCCTAAACTTAACCTTAAACACTTTGATATTCTACGTTTGAGAAAATATGGATGAACGTCTAATTCTGACATGAGACTGTGAGAGCTTGTTGCGCCTTTCTTCTGGGCGCGGCCCACATAGATCCACCTCCCGTTCACCTCCATCCCATTCATCTGATCCACAGCCTAAAGAAGTCAGATACACTCCAATGAGACACTGGACTCCCAGACACTGAGCTCTGTACCACATCTAGACAGTGACAATAATGGATGGCATCTCTCAAGTTCTGTGCATCCTCATGCCTTTTGAAACTGAGGAAGCCGAATCCACTGGATTCGACTCTCTGTACCTGAAAAGGACAGAATCATCCTCAACTCAATAAAAAGGCCAACTAAACAGACACGAAACACAAGATAATATACCACAGTAGGCTACACAAGACACATCTGCCAAACACTCACCATGTCAACTATGCCTCGCTGTTGATGCCAAAGTTCTTGATGTACACAATGCTGAACTCCTTGGCCCTGGATCCAAATTCAGCCTCTCGCTGTTTGCATGATTTGAATGGTTCAATGCTCACTATTTCTTCAGCCAACATCTTACCATTCAATCTATTCTCTCTACTATTGTAATTCAGTCCAGTTGCGTTTCATATGAGGCCTGGTTGGTCCATACAGAACATCTGTGAGTGTCAGTGATGTATCTGTCCTGCCAGGGTTCTTGGAGAAGGTCTAGATTCTACACTAGACTCAGATGGTGACCCTTAGTTCATTTGTGAGTGTGTTGTACAGAAAGGACAGTGAGGCTATGAGAGATGAAAGATGAGAGGTAACATGCACATGTATAGCGGCTTGTTGGTCACAATGCGTGTGTATTAGTATGTAGGTGCATGCATGTGTGTGTCTGCATGTGTGTGCATGTGTGTGTGTCACTGAAATAATTGCATTGGTAAACACAGGGTCCATCCTCAGTGATTTCCACTACTCTTGCTCTTGACTCACACCGGCTCTGACGCTTGTCGGATGTGGCAGGGCTTGCAAACTATTACGGACTACAAAGGGAAGCACAGCCACGAACTGCCCAGTGACACGTGCCTACCAGACGAGCTAAATCACTTCTATGTTCTGCACTGAAGCATGCATGAGAGCATCAACTGTTTCCGGATGACTATGTGATCACGCTCTCCGTAGCCAATGTGAGTAAGACTTTTAAGCAGGTCAACATTCACAAGGCCGCAGGGCCAGACGGATTAACAGGACGTGTACTCCAAGCATGCGCTGACCAACTGGCAAGTGTCTTCACTGACATTGTCAACATTTCCCTGACTGAGTCTGTAATACCAACATGTTTCAAACAGACCATCATAGTCCCTTTGCCCAAGAACACTAATATAACCAGCCTAAATGACTACCGACCCGTTGCACTCACGTCTGTAGCCATGAAGTGCTTTGAAAGGCTGGTCATGGCTCACATTAACACCACTATCCCAGAAACCCTAGACCCACTCCAATTTGCATACCGCCCCAACAGATCCACAGAGGATGCAGTCTCTATTGCACTCCACATTGCCCTTTCCCACCTGGACAAGAGGAACACCTACGTGAGAATGCTATTCATTGACTACAGCTCAGCGTTCAACACCATAGTGCCCTCAAAGCTCATCACTAAGCTAAGGACCCTGGGACTAAACACCTCTCTCTACAACTGGATCCTGGACTTCCTGACGGGCCACCCCCAGGTGGTAAGGGTAGGTAATAACACATCTGCCACGCTGATCCTCAACACGGGGGCCCCTCAGGGGTGCGTGCTCAGTCCCCTCCTGTACTCCTTGTTCACCCATGACTGCATGGCCAGGCATGACACCAACACCATCATTAAGTTTGCCGACGACACAACAGTGCTAGGCCTGATCACCTACAATGATGAGACAGCCTATAGGGAGGAGGTCAGAGACATGGCCGTGTGGTGCCTGGATAACAACCTCTCCCTCAACGTAATCAAGACAAAGGAGATGATTGAGGACTACAGGACTGAGCACGCCCCCATTCTCATTGACGGGGCTGTAGTGGAACAGGTTGAGAGCTCCAAGTCCAAACACACCAAGACAGTCGTGAAGAGGGCACGACAAAGCCTATTCCCCCTCAGGAGACTGAAAAGATTTGGCATGGCTCCTCAGATCCTCAAAAAGTTAAACAGCTGCACCATCGAGAGCATCCTGACTGGTTGCATCACTGCCTGGTATGGCAAATGCTCGGCCTCCGACCACAAGGCACTACAGAGGGTAGTGCGTACGGCCCAGTACATTACTGGGGCCAAGCTTCCTGCCATCCAGGACCTCTATACCAGTCCCTAAAGAGGAAGGCCCTAAAAATGGTCAAAGACTCCAGCCACCCTAGTCATAGACTGTTCTCACTGCTACCACACGGCAAGTGGTACCGGAGCGCCAAGTCTAGGTCCAAAAGGCTTCTTAACAGCTTCTACCCCCAAGCCATAAGACTCCGGAACAGCTAATCATGGCTACCCAGACTATTTGCATTGTTCCCCCCCACCCCATCTTTTACGCTGCTGCTACTCTCTGTTTATTATCTATGCATATTCACTTTAACTCTACCCACATGTA
The DNA here is from genome assembly GCF_964263955.1 of Coregonus lavaretus. NCBI lineage: Eukaryota > Metazoa > Chordata > Actinopteri > Salmoniformes > Salmonidae > Coregonus > Coregonus lavaretus. The sequence continues at coordinate 28,036,584 of NC_140015.1, read as the reverse complement.
CATATTACCTCAATTACCTCGACTAACCTGTGCCTCCGCACATTGACTCTGTACCAGTACCCCCTTTACATAGCCTCCCTACTGTTTTAATTTTTACTTATGTTTTTACTCATCTATTTTTTACTCAACACTTATTTTTCTTAAAACTGTATTATTGTTTAAGGGCTTGTAAGTAAGCATTTCACTGTAAGGTCTACACCTGTTGTATTCGGTGCATGTGGCTACCCAGACTAGCAGACTATTTGCATTGTTCCCTCCCACCCCATCTTTTACGCTGCTGCTACTCTCTGATCACCGACAATGATGAGAGTAGCAGCAGCGTAAAATATGGGGTGGGGGGGAACAATGCAAATAGTCTGGGTAGCCATGATTAGCTGTTCAGGAGTCTTATGGCTTGGGGGTAGAAGCTGTTAAGAAGCATTTGGACCTAGACTTGGCGCTCCAGTACCGCTTGCCGTGCGGTAGCAGAGAGAACAGTCTATGACTAGGGTGGCTGGAGTCTTTGACAATTTTTAGGGCCTTCCTCTTTAGGGACTGGTATAGAGGTCCTGGATGGCAGGAAGCTTGGCCCCAGTGATGTACTGGGCCGTACGCACTACCCTCTGTAGTGCCTTGCGGTCGGAGGCCGAGCATTTGCCAGGCTCTGTCGTAGCCGGCCGTGACCGGGAGACCCATGGGGCGGCGCACAATTGGCCCAGCGTCGTCCAGGGTAGAGGAGGGAATGGCCGGCAGGGATGTAGCTCAGTTGATAGAGCATGGCATTTGCAACGCCAGGGTTGTGGGTTCGATTCCCACGGGGGGCCAGTATGAAACATAAATAATGTATGCACTCACTAACTGTAAGTCGCTCTGGATAAGAGCGTCTGCTAAATGACTTAAATGTAAATGTAAATTTGATTTGATAATAACACAATTCCCCACTGGGGACCTCTGGAAAGGTTAGTGTCACATGTGGCCATTATAGACCAAGATAAGCTTTTACCCTGCTACTGTATACCACCCCCACACACCCTCCTCTCCTCCACCTCTCTCCCTCTCCCTCAGTCGCTCTCACCATCCTGCATCAGTCTGCTCTCTAGCTCTCTCTTTCTATTGCTCTCTCCGTCACTCTCACCATCTTTCATCTATCCCCCTTGCTCTCTTTTCTCTGTGGAATTCCCTCGTCCTTCCCTTTATTCACTCTCCATCTTTCTCCCTCTCTCTCTCTTCCTCATTACCTCCTCTCTCTCCATTCCATGACATTTATTTCCTCACTCCCAGTTCCAGTCCCTTTTTCCCTTTCCCTTCACTGAGTGGACAAAACATTAAGAACACATGCTCTTTCCATGACATAGACTGACCAATCCAATTGAGACATGGATTCTGTATTTTTACATTTTACATTTTAGTCATTTAGCAGATGCTCTTATCCAGAGCGACTTACAGTTAGTGAGTGCATCCATTTTATTTTATTTTATATATATTGTTTTCACACTAACCGCAATAATATTTAATTGAATCCTCACATCCTCCCTCCTTCTCAAAGCACATTGGAGTGGATCTTAGGTTCCTCTCCTCTGATCTTCTCCTCCAATGCATTTTGAGAAGGAGGCAAGTAGAGGATGCGAGGAATCAAGGAAATACAATTAACATACACACCAGGAATTGGACTACTGTGAGGTCATCCTAGAGAACGAGGCTGGCTGACTATCCATATCTGTATGTGTGCCATTCAGAGGGTGAATGGGCAAGACAAAATATTTAAGTGCCTATGAACGGGGTATGGTAGTAGGGGCCAGGCACACCGGTTTGTGTCAAGAACTGCAACACTGCTGGGTTTTTCACGCTAAATAGTTTCCCGTGTGTATCAAGAATGGTCCTCCACCCAAAGGACATCCAGCCAACTTGACACAACCGTAGGAAGCATTGGTGTCAATATAGGCCAGGATCCCTGTGGAATGCTTTTGTCACCTTGTAGAGTCCATGCCCCGACGAATCGAGGGCAAAAGGGGGGGTTGCAACTCAATATTAGGAAGGTGTTCCTAATGTTTGGTACTCTGTGTATATCCCTCCAGTCTCACTCTAACACTCAGTTCTTTCCTTCTCTCTCTTTCTCTCTCTCTATATGTCCTGTTTCTACAGCACCCTGTTCTTCATCTCTCTGTCCCTACCACACTCCCTCTCTCCCTCACTCCCTCTCTCCATTTCTCTCCCTCTCATGTTTAATCAGTCTGTCAAGCTGCCTTCACTGCAGGGAGTCTGAATTATTGATCTCAAGGCCAGCATTAAAAGAAGGTGAAACTGCAGCGTGGAGAAGGAGCAGATAGATTACGAATAGACAGATGGAGAGACATTAAATGGATTCTATTTGAGATAGCTACAGTAGACTACAGAGGTGTTTATGATAGAGGGATATGCAAAGAGAGACCAGGAGTAGAGGAGAGAAAAGAGAAAAGAGGACAAGCCTGGGAGATGTAGAGAGGTGCTGTAGCAGCAGCCGACAGGCAGACAGACCGAAAGATAGAAAATTGTTGTTTTCCTTCTCTGTTTTGTCAGGCAGCTGTCTGATGTAATTAGCCACAGTGCTAACGCTAGCCTAGCATTAGCTTCCGATGGCTTGTTTCATCTCCGTACCCCCTGCCTGCATCCCCTCTGCGTAGAGCTGTAACCGTTAGCCGACGTTGATAACGACCCTTCATAGCATCAGCTAACAAACAATAAAAACAAAGGGATAGGGAGAGATAAGAGAGATTGAGAGAGAGGGAAGATGTTTCATGTCACACATCTCCTGACTAATGACCATCAGCTACAGAGGGAGAAGGGGAATACACAGATGTGTCATGTCACACAATGAAGACACAAACTCCCACTATCTGCCTGCTTCTATGGATATATAAACATGTCATACTGCACTGACTTCCTTCCTTTTTCTCTATTTCCTTCCTTCCTTCCTTCCTGTGATCGATGATGTGACATGACTGTGATATGACTACAGTGGAACCTTTGCTTTAACCTCTCCAATCATGTTGGATAATGGACATATGATTAAATAATTGCTCCATTGTCCCTTTTAAGAGTAGTGTTTGTGAATATTTTAGAATTCTCAAAAAAGTGTTGCATGTTCTGTCAGTTGTTTCTTATCCAGGTACTTCTGAGCCGTCTCAGATCATTCAATAAAAACAGGGACATGGGAGTGCTAGGGCATCAAGCAATTCGTTGGGAATCTAGGACACACCAACACGCACACGTACATGTACACGCACACACACACACACCAGCTACTACATTTCAGTAGAGGCAGAGAGAGATTAGCTGGTGTTCGACTGCACGCCTCAGTGCATTAACACCATAGTGCGTCCTGAGAGTGGAGAGTGGGTGATACAGAGGTAGGCTAGTATACTAATATCATTGACCAGACATGATGCTATTATGTTACTCCAAGTGGAAATAGAGGTCAGAGAGAGAGAGAGAGAGAGAGAGAGAGAGAGAGAGAGAGAAAATGAACAAGATAATGAGCAAATAAGGTGGACAGAGCGAGAGAGAGATAATGGGGAGAGAGGGAAGATAAGGAGAGATAATGAAGGATTAAAGTGGTAAGGTCACCAAGCCATAATGAAAGGAATAAAACCTCTCCGGGCAAAAGGTACAACAGAGGTCCCAGACCGGGATATTGCTTTCTGATGAATGTGGTGATTTTGCAAAATGCAATGTAGCATGGAGTATCCTGCTCATGTAGAATAAGAAAGACTCCTCCAGTCTTATTCAGTGCTCTGAGGCTGCAGCACCTTATCAGTGTGCAGACACAGTGGCCCATACCGACAAGGTACAAGCCTGAGAAGTCAAAAAATAAGATGGGTTAGGTGTGCTTGTTTGTCTGTCTGTCTGTCTGTCTGTCTGTCTGTCTGTCTGTCTGTCTGTCTGTCTGTCTGTCTGTCTGTCTGTCTGTGTGTGTGTCTGTGTGTCTGTGTGTCTGTGTGTGTGTGTGTGTGTGTGTGTGTGTGTGTGTGTGTGTGTGTGTGTGTGTGTGTGTGTGTGTGTGTGTGTGTGTGTGTGTGTGTGTGTGTGTGTGACTGCTGGGCTTTTCGTAGGTGTGGGTGGCAGGAATGGATGCTCCAGGGTTAGCCACACGCGGTCGATCGTGATGCCCAGAACAAGTGCTCATTCCTGGATTCAGTGACTTCTACCCCCTCAGCGCTATGGACCCTGATCCAAGTTCTCACTTTAAATCTAGCATACTGACACTATTACAGAACGTGTTAGTCATTTTCAGCCCTGTGAATGCCTGTATTGGCTGAAACCAGCCAATGTTCCTTTGAGACTTTCCTAATCCTTGGTTTTCAGTAAATAGTCTTGACAGCAGGCTCCATTGAATAGCAACAGGAACCTCCAACTTTCCAATAGCTCAGTCTGTCAAGGGAACACACACCCCACACCTCCGAACGGATACACTGACGCACGCACATGCATGCATGCACACACACAAACACACACACAAGCACCAATCTAAGCGGAGAGATAAACTGTACGTTGCATCTTAGCAAACAAACAATTAATAATGTATCCTCATGAAAACACTTAGTAATCACGTAACAACACACCATGAATTGTATCAGACCTACAAAAAAACATGATGATGCGTTTCCATGTTTTCAAAGCCAGCAAGGCCCTTAGCGGCAAATTTGACAGACAGTTGATAATTTAATGGATTTCATAGATGTCAAGGCTGAGGTGTATGTGGTGTGGGAGTCAGGCGCAGGACACCGAAGCTTAGTCCAACAAAGTTTACTGTGAAACCACTAGGCAAAGATACAGTAAACGGCCTCAAAACAAAACAGAGGCGAGCAATACGCAACCTATGCGTATTACACTAAACAACGAAACAGATACAAAAACACGCAGCACTACGGACAGGCGAAAAACAACACACAACCTAACCAATACAAAATAGGACACGTAATCAGACACAAACGGACACAGGTGTAAAAGACAGACAAAAGCAATCAAACATAGAAACATTCAACGGTGGCAGCTAGTACTCCGGGGACGACGAACGCCGAAGCCTGCCCGAACCAGGAGGAGGAGCAGCCTCGGCAGAATCCGTGACAATAGATCCTCAAATGGTGGGAGATAGAGACCCTGGGAGATTGTCTGACTAACTTTTGGAGAAGACAGGCTCTGATATTAATGTCAGTGAAGTTCCCTGGCTGTCTGGGACAACCTCACCAAATATGGCTGTTATCAAATATTCATGCCACTCACTTACATAATGTCTCTAGACTCCAGACCTGATAAGACTTGTTACAGTACCGTACAGAGGGTGAATCCCAGCATTGTTATACAGCATATAATATAAGCAAGATAAATGACAGGTTCCCTGTTTCAGGGCCTGACTTACGGGTTGGTCTGTCCAAACACAAACATGGAGCTGTAGGGGAGAATGTGTTTGTGTCCGTTCATCAGCTCCTACTCCAATTCCTTCTTCTTCTCATTCAGGGGGAGGCTCTCACAGTCTATGTTATTCAATATCAGACAGAGAGAGCGTGAGAGAGGACAAGAGACAACGGGAGAAAGAGAGAGAGAGAGATAGAGAGAGAGAGAGAGAGAGAGAGAGAGAGAGAGAGAGAGAGAGAGAGAGAGAGAGAGAGAGAGAGAGAGAGAGTGTGTGTATATTTGTGTGTGAATCTGTGTATGCCACAGTATTAAACACCTGTGCTGTAAAAATATCCAATAAGACAACAGTCAGTTACTCATCTTTTTTGAACAACACAGAGAGCGTCCCAGCCTGTCTCCTTACGCATATTTATGGAAGTGAAATGGCCCAGTAAAATCTACGGCCACACCGCCGCTTGACTGAGTGGGCGCAAATTGAAAAAGCAACATGAGGGTCTGCCACTTCAAATTCCCTCCTGCCTCGACAATATGAATCAAGATATGAGTGTGTGCGTGTGTGTGTGTCTGTGTGCGTGTGTGTGTATGCACACAGCCATGCGTGTGTGTGTGTGTGTGTGTGTGTGTGTGTGTGTGTTTGTGCGTGAGCATGCTTGCGTGTGTGCCTTCAAAACAAATGTCCAAAAGCAATTAGGGGATTAGTACTGTAACGATCACGGTGTTGGTGAGTGTCTGTCCATCCATTCATCTAGCCATGCAGCATCACTGGCAGCAGTCGATACAGTCAATTTAATTACCTTTCAAGAGGGTTAGAGTCCCACAGGATAGCCAGCCTCACCCTGCCTGTTCATTCACACCAGACCTGGGTTCAAATACTATTTGAAATAATTTCAAAAACTGTATTTGTGCTTAATTTAGCTTGCATGTTACAATGTCACCAATAGAAGTGTCTCAAAAGTGTAAACCCCAGGCAGGCTAAAGCAAACAATCAAAGCATTTTGAATAGTATTTGAACCCAGGTTTGCTTCACACAGGGATTGTTGATATCATTCTGCTCAGCAGGTATTGAGCTCATGATATTAAAGCCTTGTTTATGATCCGTACAGTTGGTAGATTTAATACAAAGACAGTTTAGATGCTGATTTGATTTCAAAGACATGCCACCCTTTGAGATCCAATCACTGTATATCAAATATCCCATTACAAATAAATGCACTTGTAAGTGGATACACTTCTGTTTAAGTTAACTACGTTATGCATTATCTTAGCTTAGGATAAGTCAAGGGACAAATAGCTTGCATACTGTAACGCTCAACACTCCTATGTGTGTGTGTGTGTGTGTGTGTGTGTGTGTGTGTGTGTGTGTGTGTGTGTGTGTGTGTGTGTGTGTGTGTGTGTGTATGTGTGTGTGTGTGTGTATGTGTGTGTGTGCAGTAGAGCCATTTCTGCCTGGTAGAATACTAGGACCAAAAAGGTTGGCAAGTATTATGTTTTACATCAATTGCACCTGCAAGAGGTTTTTCCCAGTTGTGAGAGTGCATCCCCTTTCAAGTCTCCCCAAACGTTCAATAGCAGCTTTCCTCCGTACTCAAAATCAAAGACTTTCAGAAAAAGAGCATTCACTGTTTTCCCCCACTCCCAAACCTGGAAGTCAAAACCTGCATATGCTCACACATTAACAAACAAACATGGTTAGCATGCTAATGTCATTTTAAATAATTTATCTCCATCATCCATATTGATGTTTGAGCTTTCTCTGACATACATTTACATACACATGAGGGTGTCACAATAGTTTTACCAAGTTAATTTACAGGCACTCTAGGGGAACTAAAGGTTGGTAGATGTAGTGTGCTACAGAGTGGCCTAGTTAACCACATGCTAACTCAGCACCTAGGCTCTGACTGGCCCCTGGGGCAGCAGAGAAGCAGGCAACACACACATTGCTGCTTCACTAGAGGTAATTACTTATGTGAGTGTGTGTGTTTATACTGTAGGCTTTCAATTGTATGTGTTTGTATGTATCCCTTCTTTCTTTTCTTTCCAAAACTATTGAGCGTGCCGTCTTTAGCCAACTCTCTTGCTATCTCTCTCAGAATTAACTTCTTGATCCAAACCAGTCAGGTTTCAAGACTGGTCATTCAACTGAGACTGCTCTTCTCTGTGTCACGGAGGCTCTCCGCACTGCTAAAGCTAACTCTCTCTCTGGTCCTAACTCTCTCTCTGGTCCTCTGTAGCTCAGCTGGTAGAGCACGGCGCTTATAACGCCAAGGTAGTGGGTTCGATCCCCGGGACCACCCATACACAAAAAAAAAAATGTATGCACGCATGACTGTAAGTCGCTTTGGATAAAAGCGTCTGCTAAATGGCATATTATATTATCATATAATATTAACTCTCTCTCTCCTCTGCTCTTGTCCTTCTAGACCTGTCTGCTGCCTTTGATACTGTGAACCATCAGATCCTCCTCTCCACCCTCTCCGAGTTGGGCATCTCCGGCGCGGCTCACTCTTGAATTGCGTCCTACCTGACCGGTCGCTCCTACCAAGTGGCGTGGCGAGAATCTGTCTCCGCACCACGTGCTCTCACCACTGGTGTCCCCCAGGGCTCAGTTCTAGGCCCTCTCCTATTCTCGCTATACACCAAGTCACTTGGCTCTGTCATATCCTCACATGGCCTCTCCTATCATTGCTACGCAGACGACACACAACTAATCTTCTCCTTTCCCCCTTCTGATAACCAGGTGGTGAATCGCATCTCTGCATGTCTGGCAGACATATCAGTGTGGATGACGGATCACCACCTCAAGCTGAACCTCGGCAAGACAGAGCTGCTCTTCCTCCCGGGGAAGTACTGCCCATTCCATGATCTCGCCATCACGGTTGACAACTCTGTTGTGTCCTCCTCCCAGAGTGCGAAGAGCCTTGGCGTGACCCTGGACAACACCCTGTCATTCTCCGCTAACATCAAGGCGGTGACCCGATCCTGTAGGTTCATGCTCTACAACATTCGGAGAGTACGACCCTGCCTTACACAGGAAGCGGCACAGGTCCTAATCCAGGCACTTGTCATCTCCCGTCTGGATTACTGCAACTCGCTGTTGGCTGGGCTCCCTGCCTGTGCCATTAAACCCCTACAACTCATCCAGAATGCCGCAGCCCATCTGGTGTTCAACCTTCCCAAGTTCTCTTACGTCACCCCGCTCCTCCGCACACTCCACTGGATTCCAGTTGAAGCTCGCATCTGCTACAAGACCATGGTGCTTGCCTACGGAGCTGTGAGGGGAACGGCACCTCCATACCTTCAGGCTCTGATCAGTCCCTACACCCAAACGAGGGCATTGCGTTCATCCACCTCTGGCCTGCTGGCCCCACTACCTCTGCGGAAGCACAGTTCCCGCTCAGCCCAGTCAAAACTGTTCGCTGCTCTGGCACCCCAATGGTGGAACAAGCTCCCTCACGACGCCAGGACAGCGGAGTCACTCACCACCTTCCGGAGACACTTGAAACCCCACCTCTTTAAGGAATACCTGGGATAGGATAAAGTAATCCTTCTTTACCCCACCCCAAAGAAAAAAAAAAAAAAAAACATATTGTAAAGTGGTTATCCCACTGGCTATAAGGTGAATGCACCAATTTGTAAGTCACTCTGGATAAGAGCGTCTGCTAAATGACGTAAATGTAAAATGTAAATGTATGCATGTGGATGGGGATGTGTATTTGTCTTTGTGTGCACGTGTGTGTTTGTGTGTTTGTGTGTGTGTGTGGGGGGAAGGGGGGCGTATTTGTGTGTGTAAGTGTTTAGATGAAGGGGAGGAGACAGGTTAAAGAAGGATTTTCAAGCCTTGAGACAATTGAGATATGGATTGTGTATGTGTGCTATTCAGAGGGTGAATGTGCAGGACAAAAGATTTAAGTGCCTTTGAACGGGGTATGGTAGTAGGTGCCATGCGCACCGGTTTGAGGGGGGGGGCCATGACCTGCAACGCTGCTGGGTTATTCATGTTCAACAGTTTCCAGTGTGTATCAAGAATGGTCCACCACCCAAAGGACATCCAGCCAACTTGACACAACTGTGGGAAGCATTGGAGTCAACATGGGCCAGCATCCCTGTGGAACGCTTTTGACACCTTGTAGAGTCCATGCCCCAACGAATTGAGGCTGTTCTGAGGGCAAAATGTTTTGTACACTCAGTGTATGTGTTTGTGTGCCACATCGCCCACACTTAAGTGTCAGAAAACGAATAACCAAGCTGTCCCGATCTCCTTCACACAAAACGCCTTCACCCCATCAGTCTCCTCCCTCCCTGTCCTCTCGCCCCTCATTCTCCATCTCTTTTCCTTTGCTCTGTGATTTCCATTTAAATGTAATTTACAACCTCTGCTCTCTCTCCTCCCACATCCATCGTTCACCACTGCCCTTTGTCCTCTCTGGTCATCTCTGCTGTCCTCCCTCCATCCATCTCTGTCTATATCAGTTCCACCCTAACCCTCTCCTCTTCTCATCCTTCTCTCCTCTTCTCCCCTGTAAGCGCACACACACACACACACGTGCACGCACGCACGCACGCTCACACACACACACACACACACACACACACACACACACACACACACACACACACACACACACACACACACACACTCACAATACCCCCTCCCCTTTAATCCACACAAACATACCACTTGAAAATGTCCTCAACATGTTTGATTAATCAGTGTTTTATCCTGACTCATCATGCTGTTGAGTATTTCCTGACACAAAACATTGCTAAAGCAGAGCCGCAGTCTGGGATAAGGCCTAGTGCACAACCCCAGGCAAACTTCACTTTCAATAGGAGTGCTGAAGCAGCGAGATACCACCATGAATAATGCCATAATTCATGTCAGGCTTAATATTATTGGTCAGGGAATTCAGGAAGTCCCTGAAATGCAATGGACAAGGCCGTATATCATATTACCATCAGAAGAAGTACCTGAAACCTTCAGCTGTGAATGTGCTTCCTATAGGTTTTTGCCGGTTAAAATACAGAACTCCGACAAAATCCTTCAAACACATCTGAGAAACTCTTCTGGCAAATTTATACCCATACCTCAGCCTTGCGAAATCGTCTTTTTGTTGCAGAAAGTTAGGATTTTTGATAGATGTTTTACCTCGAGGAAGAAGAAGGAATTGAAAGAAAGTATGCTTCATTCTCGCTGCAGAATCAATCCAAGCCCATCTGTCTACAGTCATTCTCATAAACCACATGTCTATGCAAATAGAAAATAAATGAAAAAGCTCTCTGAGGTTCTTCAGGTAAACAATATTCCCATCATGTCATCATGACACAATGGGATGATTATGAGCATGCTGAAGATACTGATGTGAGGCTAGTCTGACTGAATAGATGTTGACAGACAGGCAGGTCTCACACACAACACAACAACACAGTAACAGTGGATGAGTTGTATGGACATGTAAATGGATGGGTGTTACACCGGAACCATGGTAAACAGTAGGTAAGGTGTGTGGAACATCATTACGTGTGACATGCAATGTAACATGTATGCTACGCTAATGGATAAGTAAACTGACATTGTTACACCAGCACTCCTTTATTCAATCATGAGTAAGTATCTGCTCTCTCTCTAAAGGCTTGAGATCATACCAAACTGTGTCTCAATTGTCTCACTGTGTCTCATTGGCCAATGAAATGCACAATGTGACGTTATCTATGTCTCCCTGTGGATACAGACAGCATATCAAAAATCATCTCATTAAACGTGATATAAAACAGATCAATAAAACCTGTGAGTGACCTTTTGTAAATCAAAATGAACAGAGAATATAACTGTCACACCCTGATCTGTTTCACCTGTCTTGTGCTTGTCTACACCCCCCTCCAGGTGTCTCCCATTTTCCCCATTATCCCCTGTGCATTTATACCTGTTTGTCTGTTGCCAGTTCGTCTTGTCTCGTCAAGCCTACCAGAGTGTTTTTCCGTACGCCTGTGTCTCTAGTTCCTGTTTTCTAGTCCTCCCGGTTCCGACCATTTCTGCCTGCCCTGACCCTGAGCCTGGCTGCCGTACCATTCTGCCTGCCCTGACCCCGAGCCTGCCTGCCATCCTGTACCTATCTGACTCTGACCTGATTTATGAACTTCTGCATGTCCTGACCCTGAGCCTGCCTGCCGCCCTGTACCTATTGGACTCAGACCTGGTTATGAACCTCTGTCTGTCCTCGGCCTACCCTTTGCCTGCCCCCTGTGGTTTAATAAACTACTCTGTGTATTGAACCTTCCGTCTCCTGTGTCTGCATCTGGGTAATATCCTGAGGCGGGCTAATAACTTTGTTGATGTGTTTAAAAACATCTCATTAAAAACATGTGATGGATAGTTTTGAATGGACACACTCTGTAAACTGTCTCACTGTTCACATCTTAAAGATTAGCTTGACCAATCACTTCTGGATTGGATTTCACTTGACGACCCGTTTTAGCAACAGACACCCCAGTCCTGCTCTGTTCTAATGATGAGCTTCGTACAAGGCTGCTTTCAACACTTTCCACATCGTTAGCCAATGACCTCACTCGACCTTTAAAAATACACAAAGTTTTACATCTAATTGATCTTTAAAACTCACCCAGTGGCTGTCTGTAGTCCCTGCCCAGCATGCCTTCACAAGCCTTTCAAAATTCCAGAATCTAAGAGTGAGAGGTGCAGTGGCTTTGAATGGTTGAGTGTTGAGAGAATTCATGGAAGAATTGACCTATTGCTTTAAACTTGTTCGCCTCTACTATTATAGAAATAGGATTTGCTGTCTAAATCTTTCCTTTAACATGGAGAGTTCAATAATGGTAGCTAACCTCGGCTGACCTTACCTTTTAGAACTATTGATTATTAGACTTTTTCACTTTAGTTTCTTCTGAAAACTAAAAGGCTTTATTTCTATAATAGATATAGACTTGGCCACTAAAAGTAATTATCGGATTATAGGTGTGTGAAATGGGTGACCAATTGAAACGAAAGTACACTACCAGTCAAAAGTTTAGACACACCTACTCACTCAAGGGTTTTTCTTTAGTTTTACTATTTTCTACATTGTAGAATAATAGTGAAGACATTAAAACTATGAAATAACAGATATGGAATCATGTAGTAACCAAAAATGTGTTAAACAAATCAAAATATATTTTATATTTGAGATTCTTCAAATAGCCTCCCTTTGCCTTTGACAGCTTTGCACACGCATGGCATTCTCTCAACCAGCTTCATGAGGTAGTCACCTGGAATGCATTTCAATTAACAGGTGTGCCTTCCTAAAAGTTAATTTGTGGAATTTATTTCCTTCTTAATGTGTTTTAGCCAATCAGTTATGTTGTGACAAGGTAGTGGGGGTATACAGAAGATAGCCCTATTTGGTAAAAGACCAAGTCCATATTATGGCAAGAACAGCTCAAATAATCAAAGAGAAACGACAGTCCATCATTACTTTAAGACATGAAGGTCAGTCAATACGGAACATTTCAAGAACTTTGAAAGTTTCTTCAAGTGCAGTCGCAAAAACCATCAAGCGCTATGATGAAACTGGCTCTCATGAGAACCGCTACAGGAATGAAAGTCCCAGAGTTACCTCTGCTGCAGAGGATACGTTTATTAGAGTTACCAGCCTCAGAAATTGCAGCCCAAATGAATGATTCAGTGGGGTGCCAAGAGTGTGCAAAGCTGTCATCAAGGCAAAGGGTGGCTATTTGAAGAATCTCAAATATAAAATATATTTTGATTTGTTTAACACTTTTTTGGTTACAACATGATTCCATATATGTTATTTCATAGTTTATGTCTTCACTATTATTCTACAATGTAAAAAATAGTAAAAATAAAGAAAAACCCTAGAATGAGTAGGTGTGTCCAAACTCTTGACTGGTACTGTATGTTCCTGCTCAATTGCGGCTGTTTCAGTCTCTACTCTGTGACAAGGGAAATTACTCTTCCTCATTGTGATACATTTACTGATTCAGTGGGGTGCTGGCAGAGTGGAATTTCATATTTTATTCACTGTATCTGACATCATTGTGTAGATACGACTCCAGTTCTCTCTGTTCTAAAGACAAGTGGAGGTGAAAAGAGCGAGGCAATAATGAAGGAAAGAGAGAGGAAGAACACAAAGAGAGTAGGTAGAGCAGACCTGGGTTCAAATACAGTGCCTTGCAAAAGTATTCAACCCCCTTGGTGTTTTTCCTATTTTGTTGCATTACAACCTGTAACTTAAATTGATTTTTATTTGGATTTCATGTAATGGACTTACACAAAATAGTCCAAATTGGTGAAGTGAAATGAAAAAAAAAACTTGTTTCAAAAAATTCAAAAAAATAAAAGTGGTGCGTGCATATGTATTCACCCCTTTGCTATGAAGCCCCTAAATAAGATCTGGTGCAACCAATTACCTTCAGAAGTCACATAATTAGTTAAATAAAGTCCACCTGTGTGCAATCTAAGTGTCACATGATCTCAGTATATATACACCTGTTCTGAAAGGCCCCAGAGTCTGCAACACCACTAAGCAAGGGGCACCACCAAGCAAGCGGCACCATGAAGACCAAGGAGCTCTCCAAACAGGTCAGGGTCAAAGTTGTGGAGAAGTACAGATCAGGGTTGCGTTATAAAACAATATCAGAAACTTTGAACATCTCACGGAGCACCATTAAATCCATTATTAAAAATGGAAAGAATATGGGACCACAACAAACCTGCCAAGAGAGGGCTGCCCACCAAAACTCACGGACCAGGCAAGGAGGGCATTAATTAGAGAGGCAACAAAGAGACCAAAGATAACCCTGAAGGAGCTGCAAAGCTCCACAGCGGAGATTGGAGTATCTGTCCAAAGGACCACTTTAAGCCGTACACTCCACAGAGCTGGGCTTTACGGAAGATGGCCAGAAAAAAGACATTGCTTAAAGAAAAAAATAAGCAAACACGTTTTGTGTTCGCCAAAAGCCATGTGGGAGACTCCCCAAACATATGTAAGAAGGTACTCTGGTCAGATGAGACTAAAATTGAGCTTTTTGGCCATCAAGGAAAACGCTATGTCAAGCGCAAACCCAACACTTCTCATCACCCAGAGAACACCATCCCATGTTTTTCATCGGCAGGGACTGGGAAACTGGTCAGAATTGAAGGAATGATGGATGGCGCTAAATACAGGGAAATTCTTGAAGGAAACCTGTTTCAGTCTTCCAGAGATTTGAGACTGGGACGGAGGTTCACCTTCCAGCAGGACAATGACCTTAAGCATACTGCTAAAGCAACACTTGAGTGGTTTAAGGGAAAACATTTAAATGTATTGGAATGGCCTAGTCAAAGCCCAGACCTCAATCCAATTGAGAATCTGTGGTATGACTTAAAGATTGCTGTACACCAGCGGAACCCATCCAACTTGAAGGAGCTGGAGCAGAAGAATGGGCAAAAATCCCAGTGGCTAGATGCGCCAAGCTTATAGAGACATACGCCAAGAGACTTGCAGCTGTAATTGCTGCAAAGGGTGGCTCTACAAAGTATTGACTTTGGGGGGATGAATAGTTATGCACGCTCAAGTGTTAGTTTTTTTGTCTTATTTCTTGTTTGTTTCACTAGAAAAAATATGTTGCATCTCCAAAGTGGTAGGCATGTTGTGTAAATCAAATGATACAAACCCCCAAAAAATCAATTTTAATTCCAGGTTGTAAGGCAACAAAATAGGAAAAATGCCAGGGGGGTGAATACTTTCGCAAGCCACTGTACTATTTGAAAAACATATAATATGTAAAATAGCTGTGCTTGATTGACCTTGCCTGTTGCACAAGAACCAATAGAAAGTCCCAAATGTACAAACCCCTGGCACTCTACACAGGCAAACGCTCAAGGTATTTGAACCTAGATCTGGTACAGAGGGTGGGGGACAGAAAGGACAGAGAGAGGATGGTGATGGTGATAGTAATGTGGCGATGTGGAGTGGACAGATCAGGGAGCTAGGGACATAGATAAGAGGAAGGGAAGAATTCTACAAGATGTGTACGCAATCACAAAGGGAGAAGAGGGACAATGTTTTTCAGCTAAGAATGAGGAAGAGAAGAACAAAGCGAATGTCAACAGGGGAGATGGGAGGGGAGAGGAGAGGAGGAGAGGGGAGGAGAGGAACCATGGCAGAGAGACTCCTCTGGGGTGTAATTAAGACTCCAAATCCTGTTTTCTACTGACCGCTGAGAGAGAGAGAGAGAGAGAGAGAGAGAGAGAGAGAGAGAGAGAGAGAGAGAGAGAGAGAGAAAGATACCTACCGTATAGCAATGTAGAGACTGAGGGAGCAAAAACGAGAGTCAGTGAGGGGGAAGAGAGAGAAGGAGAGAGAGCGAAAGCAAGGGAAAAGGAGTGAGAGCGGCCTGTATTCTTTAATCAGTGTGCCACCGCTCTAGGGATCTGGCTGACATTAGTTGCTGTGACTGATGTAATGTCTTTCATTCTTATCTTTCATATCTCTCCCCTTCCTCTCTCCTCTCCCATCTTGCCTCTGCTTTAACAGTCCTCTATTTTTCTCTCACTCTTTCTCCTCTCCGTCTTCCCCCAGTCTTCTCTCCCCTATTCCTTACATCTCTAATGGTCTCTCCCCTATTCCTTACATCTCTAATGGTCTCTCCCATATTCCTTACATCTCTAATGGTCTCTCCCCTATTCCTTACATCTCTAATGATCTCTCCCCTATTCCTTACATATCTAATGGTCTCTCCCCTATTCCTTACATCTCTAATGGTCTCTCCCATATTCCTTACATCTCTAATGGTCTCTCCCATATTCTTTACATATCTAATGGTCTCTCCCCTATCCCTTACATCTCTAATGGTCTCTCCCATATTCCTTACATCTCTAATGGTCTCTCCCCTGACTTTAGCCTAGACTCTCTCGTTGATTTTCTCTTTACTCCTTGATTTAGTTAGTCACCCTTTCACTTACATTGCCAATCTCCACAACTATATAGACTATTACTTGGCTATAATGTTTCTTTACAGTAGCTATTACATGTTCCACCTAGAAGCCCTAAGGGTCTCTGTTGTCAAAGAGGTAAAAACGTGGGGGCACGGTGTCCATATTAGGACAGCCTAAGACTGAGGCTGTCCTAATATGGACACCATAGTGGTCGATAGAAGATGGGTGTAAAGCTATGAAGCTTTTCTCTGTAGCCATTTTCCCATTGGTGTTGTTGCTTCCCTAAGGACTGTTTCTCCTTGAACTGGATTCACTAACATACATAACATGAATGACACATATAGCACATATGTGACAGACCGGCTCGATTCGGTCTTACGTAGCAAAATGTGAAATTGTGTTTTTTAACATTGGATAAAAGTAGAGACTCAGAGCTAGAAAATGGTATATCATACACTACAGTTGAGGAACAATAGGAAAGTAATTCTGCTTTGAAAGTGAATAAACTTGTAATCTCACTTTTGAGAAAATGACCCTTGAATGTTCTTCTTTGTCTACACCCATTCAGCATCGTTCACACCCTCTTAAGCCTTAGCCCCACCCATCTCTTTAAGGATTCACGTGAGGCCATAATACTGAACAATGAGTACTATAGTGTACAACCAAAGATGTCAGGAATAAAGGCTGGTTTATGCTACGTCTATCGACATGTCTGTATACAGTTGACGCAGTGACATCATGAACATTCTATTGTCATCCGACATCAAACTTGTTGTTGTCGTTATTAAAAAGTATAAATACAAAAACGACCAAAATAGCATAACTGGTGTATTTTAACACCAATAAACCCATCTGTTTAAAAATGTATTTAGTAAATGTCAATCTAGCAAACCAGGCAACTAAAAGCAACTTTCTAAACAATGTTTTTGTTTGTTTCTAGCTTTAGCTAATTTGTATTCATTATTACAGGAAAATTAAAACTCACAACAAGATAATTATTTACAAGTTAACATCTTAAGGATCGCACCCTTTTTTTCCCATTTTCGCCTAAAATGACATACCCAAATCTAACTGCCTGTAGCTCAGGATCTGAAGCAAGGATATGCATATGCTTGATACCATTAGAAAGGAAACACTTTGAAGTTTGTGGAAATGTGAAATTAATGTAGGAGAATATAACACATTAGATCTGGTAAAACATAATACAAACAACAAAACATGCGTTTTCTTTAGTTTTTTTTTATCATCTTTGAAGCGCAAGAGAAAGGCCACAATATAAAATTGCAGTTTAGGCGCAATTTAGATGTTGGCCACTAGATGGCAGCAGTGTGTGTGCAAAGTTTCTGATTGATCCAGTGAAGCATTGCAATACTGGACTATTTTGTATCAAGTCTGCCCAAATGTGCCGAATTGGTCAATTGATACATTTTCAAGTACATAACTATAGAGAACATACAAAAATGTTATGGTAATATAAAATGTAAGTTTACACACTCACAGGAATGTCATACATGATGGAACATTAGCTTATTCACTAACTTTCACACATCTAGATGGCCGAGCGGGGTGGGTGTGGAGCCAGAGACATTAGGGGTTCAAACTGTAGAACCCAGTTCCTACATTTGAATATAAAAATTGATTGATCAAACAAAGCTATGCTGCATTTTATCTCTGGGACCCTTAGGATGACAAATCGGAGCAAGATTACTCAATGTAAGTACATTATTTACATTGAGAGGTGAGTGTATCCAATCGTGCTAAGTTTTTTGTTGCCGTGATAAGTTTTTCGTTGTTGTGCACTCTCCTCAAACAATAGCATGGTATTTTTTCACTGTAATAGCTACTGTAAATTGGACAGTGCAGTTAGATTAACAAGAATTTAAGCTTTCTGCCCATATAAGACATGTCTATGTCCTGGAAAGTTATTACTTACAACAGTCATGCTAATCACATTAGCGCGAGTTAGCTCAACCGTCACGTATATGGGACACCGATCCCGTAGAGGTTAATGGCAAGCTAATTACAGAAAATAGCTTATGGTTGTGAGTGTGACGAAATAAAAGCAGGGCATTCTACCGGATAATTTTAGAACTTGGACACTGTCTCATTGGCCTAAAGTTATATCCTAATTTGACTTTGGTTCAGGTCATGTTGTTCTTCACATTACCATCTCTTGTAAACACACCATATCAAACAAAATCGAAGTGTATTTGTCACATGCACAGGATATAGATGGTGTAAACGGTACAGTGAAATGGTGACTTGCAAGTCTTTTGTTTAGACATATAGCTAGCTAGCTAAACAATGACCTCATAACATTACTACCCTGCATGAATCTGCAGGTAGCTAAAGCTAACAAACTAGCTAGGTTCAATGTTAGCTAGCTAACATTAGGCTATAACTAGCAATGCAAATGGCTCTGAGATACGAATAATATTACTACACAGATCATACACGTAATGTTAGCTAGCGAGCCAACCAGCCAGCCAGCCAGCTTACGTTAGCAAGCTAGCTAACAGTATGCTTTAACTTGCAATGAAAACTACTTTCTGACAAAATTAGAAACATAATATCTGAAAATGTAGCTAGCTAGACTCTTTTACCCGTATACATGGATGAACGCTTCTCCCTCTCTGTCACGGATGCCATGGTTGCCATGGTTGCCCTTAGTTTGAAGATATAATCCGGAGACAGGTGTTTTATACAACAACATTCTGTGTTCTCTTTTCGACTCCCTCTGCATTTGCAATCAAACGCCTGGATTTTCTCCATCTCCTTAGCTATCATACTCTGCTTCCACCGGGCATTCCACTGATTTCAAAACTCGGTCCTCCAGAAAGTGGAGAGCCTTAGCAACACTTTTGCAGTTCTTCTTGATATATTTTTAAAAACTGCTTTAGAAAGGATTACCTACACATACTAAGCAGCTCATGTTAAAGACAGAAGCGTGCTACATGGCAGACCAATCCGAGCTCATGTCACGGTGTATCAATGGTGTGGTGTGGAATCAGGCGCAGAAGCAGATGTACAGTCCAACAAGACTTTACTAGTGAGAGCAAAAATAATCCAAAAACGGCCTGAGGCCAAACAGACGCACACAGGCGTCAAACACGAGCGCACAAACACAGGGCGCAAAACTCTCCTCAACCGAGGAGGAAGCTAATCGTAACTGGCGTACCGAAACACGGGTAACGCACAAACACCTGACACGAAACAATTACACACAACACTACACTAACAACAAGGAAACTAAATAGGGTGCTTAACGAGACATAACACAAGACAGGTGTGGCTAACAGACAAAACTAATCAAACAGGAAACATGGAACATACAACGGTGGCAGCTAGAATTCCGGAGACGACGAACGCCGAAACCTGCCCGAACAAGGGAGAGAGGCAGCCTCGGCCGAAACCGTGACAGTACCCCCCCCTTGACGCGCGGCTCCAGACGTGCGCCGACTCCGGCCTTGGGGACGACCCGGAGGACGTGGAGCAGGGCGCGTCGGATACCCCCGATGGAATTCCGTCAGGAGCGACGGGTCCAAAATGTCTCTCCTCGGCACCCAGCACCGCTCCTCCGGACCGTACCCCTCCCACTCCACTAGATACTGGAGACCCCCCATCCGCCCCCTCGATGTCCAATGGGGGCGGGGGAGTCTCCCTTATCTCATTTTCTTGGAGCGGGCCCGCTACCACCGGCCTGAGAAGGGACACATGGAACGAGGGGTTAATACACTTATACTCCACAGGTAGCTGTAATCTATAACATACCTCGTTCAACCTTCTCAGGACTTTAAATGGCCCTACAAACCGCCGACCCAGTTTCCGACAGGGCAGGCGGAGGGGCAGGTTTCTGGTAGAGAGCCAGACTCGATCACCAGGTGCGTACACCGGTGCCTCACTGCGGTGGAGATCAGCGCTCGCCTTCTGACGTCGGAGGGCCCGCTGCAGGTGGACGTGTGCAGCGTTCCAAGTCTCCTCCGAGCGCCGCGCCCACTCATCCACCGCAGGAGCGTCGATCTGGCTCTGCTGCCAGGGTGCCAGAACCGGCTGGTAACCTAACACACATTGAAATGGAGTTAGGTTAGTGGAGGAATGGCGTAGGGAATTCTGGGCCATCTCGGCCCAGGGAACGTACCTTGACCACTCCTCCGGCCGGTCCTGGCAGTATGTTCTGAGAAACCTACCCACATCCTGGTTTACGCGTTCCACCTGCCCATTACTCTCCGGGTGGTACCCCGAGGTGAGGCTCACCGAGACCCCCAACCGCTCCATAAACGCTCTCCAGACTCTGGAGGTGAATTGGGGACCCCGATCAGCCACAATGTCCTCGGGTACCCCGTAGTGCCGGAACACATGGGTGAACAGTGCCTCGGCAGTTTGTAGGGCAGTAGGAAGACCCGGCATGGGGAGCAAACGACAGGCCTTAGAGAACCGGTCCACAACGACCAGGATGGTAGTATTCCCTTGGGAGAGGGGAAGGTCTGTTATAAAGTCCACAGAGAGGTGGGACCATGGTCGTTGTGGAACGGGCAGGGGTAGCAACTTACCCCTAGGCAGATGTCTAGGCGCCTTACACTGGGCGCACACCGAGCAGGAGGAAACATAAACCCTCACATCCCTTGCCAACGTGGGCCACCAGTACTTGGCACTAAGACAGTGCACTGTCCGGCCGATACCCGGATGTCCAGAGGAGGGTGACGTGTGAGCCCAATAGATCAATCGATCCCGAACCTCGAGCGGAACGTACTTCCGACCCTCCGGGCACTGTGGTGGACTAGGGTCGGTGCGTAACGCCCGCTCGAGTTCAGTATCGACCTCCCACACTACCGGTGCCACCAGACACGACTCAGGCAGTATGGGAGTGGGCTCCACGGACCTCTCCTCCGTGTCATACCGCAGAGACAGCGCATCTGCCTTGCCATTCTGTGACCCAGGGATGTACGTGATCTTAAAAGTAAACCTGGTCAAGAACATACTCCATCTTGCCTGGCGAGGGTTTAGCCTCCTCGCCGCCCGGATGTACTCCAGGTTACGGTGGTCCGTCAAAATGAGGAAAGGGTGTTGAGCCCCCTCAAGCCAGTGCCTCCACACCTTTAGAGCCTGTACCACGGCTAACAGCTCCCTGTCCCCTACGTCATAGTTCCGCTCCGCCGGACTGAGCTTCTTAGAATAAAAAGCACAGGGGCGGAGTTTAGGTGGCGCGCCAGACCGTTGTGAAAGCACGGCTCCTAAACCGGCCTCTGACGCGTCCACCTCTACCTGGAACGGCAAAGAGGGATCCGGATGCGCCAGCACCGGGGCCGAGGTAAACAGGTCCTTCAGCCTCCCAAACGCCCTGTCCGCCTCGGCCGACCACTGCAGATGCACCGGACCCCCCTTCAACAGAGACGTGATGGGAGCTGCCACCTGTCCAAAACCCCGGATAAACCTCCTGTAGTAATTTGCAAACCCCAAAAACTGCTGCACCTCCTTCACAGTGGTTGGTGTTTGCCAATTACGCACGGCCGACACCCGATCTACCTCCATCTTCACCCCTGACGCAGACAACTGATAACCCAAAAAGGAGACCGACTCCTGGAAAAACAGACACTTCTCTGCCTTCACATACAGGTCGTGCTCCACCAGCCTCCGCAACACTCTACGCACCAGGACCACATGCTCGACACGGGTAGGCGAGTACACGAGAATGTCATCAATGTACACAACCACCCCCTGCCCCTGCATGTCCCTGAAGATCTCATCCACGAATGATTGGAAAACTGACGGAGCGTTCATCAACCCGTATGGCATGACCAGATACTCGTAATGGCCCGAGGTGGTACTAAAGGCTGTCTTCCATTCATCACCCTCCCTGATGCGCACCAAGTTGTACGCGCTCCTGAGATCTAATTTCGTGAAGAAACGCGCCCCATGCAATGACTCAGTCATGGTCGCAATCAGCGGGAGTGGATAACTGTACTTCACCGTAATCTGATTGAGACCACGGTAATCGATGCACGGGCGCAAACCACCATCCTTTTTCTTCACAAAAAAGAAACTCGAGGACGCAGGGGAAGTGGAAGGCCGTATGTATCCTTGTCTCAGAGATTCGTCTATGTAAATCTCCATAGCTTTCTTCTCCTCCTGAGACAGAGGATACACATGGCTCCGTGGGAGCGCAGCTCCTGCCTGGAGGTCTATCGCACAATCTCCCTGCCTATGGGGTGGCAACCGCGTCGCCCTCGCCTTACTAAACGCAATAGCCAAATCCCCATACTCAGGGGGAACGTGCAATGCGGGCACCTGGTTTGGACTCTCCACCGAGGTAGCCCCTACGGAAACGCCCAAACATCTACCCACACACTGAGCAGACCACTCCATCAGAGCCCTCTCCTGCCACGAAATAGTTGGGTTATGGGTACTCAACCAGGGCATGCCCAGCACCACCGGATACGCAGGAGAGTCAATCAGGAACAGCTGAATCATCTCCTGATGATCCCCCTGCGCACACATCCTAAGTGGCGCCGTGACCTCCCTGATTAAGCCCGTACCCAAAGGACGACTATCTAGGGCATGAACGGGGAAAGGAACATCAACAGGAATAAGGGGAATCCCTAACGCTAAACAAAACTTTTTATCAATAAAATTCCCAGCCGCGCCTGAATCTACCAGCGCCTTATGCTGGGAATGAGGTGCTACCTGTGGAAAACGCACAGGCATCCAAAAATGGGCAACAGTGAGCTCTGGGTGAGTGGGGCGCCTACTCACCTGGAGGGAATCCCCAGTGCGGGACCTGTCGTCATCCTCCCTAGGAGGCCATCCCCAGCACCTAGCCGCGGTGTGTCCTCCCCGACCACAGTTGGTGCAGTGGATGGACCCCCTAACCAACCGACTCCTCCTCTCTCTAGCGCCAGCGCCCCCGAGCTCCATAGGACACGGCTCGGAGGCGCTGGAGGGTGAAATGGACGGACCCCCCTCAGGACGTCCGCGGGTGGCCAATAGGTTATCCAGCCTGATGGACATGTCGACCAGCTGGTCGAAAGAGAGACTGGTGTCCCTACAAGCCAGCTCCCGACGGACGTCCTCTCGTAGGCTACATCTGTATAGATCGACGAGGGCCCGCTCATTCCACCCTGCATCTGCCGCTAGAGTACGGAATTCAAGAGCGAATTCTTGGGCACTCCTCCTCCCCTGCCGGAGGAAGACCAGACGCTCCCCCGCCGCTTTCCCCTCCGGGGGATGGTCAAACACCGCCCTAAAGCGGCGGGAGAACTCGTTGTAGGTGATCGTCTCGGCGTCGATCTTCCTCCACTCCGCGTTGGCCCATTCCAACGCCTTCCCGGACAGGCAGGAGATCAGGGCGGACACGCTCTCATGCCCCGAGGGTGCCGGGTGTACGGTGGCCAGGTACAGCTCCACCTGGAGGAGAAATCCCTGACACCCAGCCGTGGTTCCGTCGTAGGCCCTCGGGAGAGAGAGTCGGATTCCTCGGGGTTCTGGCGCTGGAATGGGCGGACTGGCCGATGGTGCTGGCAGGGAGGGAGGTGGTGGAGGCGCTCCCCAGCCTCGGAGCGTGGTGATCACCTCCTGCAGGGCGGTCCCCATCTGCTGTATCTGGTCCTGTTGTTCCCGAACCTGGACCTCCAGTCTCGTCGGGGCTGCTTCGGCTCCTGCTGATTCCATGAAAGGTGTGTAATTCTGTCACGGTGTATCAATGGTGTGGTGTGGAATCAGGCGCAGAAGCAGATGTACAGTCCAACAAAACTTTACTAGTGAGAGCAAAAATAATCCAAAAACGGCCTGAGGCCAAACAGACGCACACAGGCGTCAAACACGAGCGCACAAACACAGGGCGCAAAACTCTCCTCAACCGAGGAGGAAGCTAATCGTAACTGGCGTACCGAAACACGGGTAACGCACAAACACCTGACACGAAACAATTACACACAACACTACACTAACAACAAGGAAACTAAATAGGGTGCTTAACGAGACATAACACAAGACAGGTGTGGCTAACAGACAAAACTAATCAAACAGGAAACATGGAACATACAACGGTGGCAGCTAGAATTCCGGAGACGACGAACGCCGAAACCTGCCCGAACAAGGGAGAGAGGCAGCCTCGGCCGAAACCGTGACAGCTCAGCTCTCGGCATGTCCAGCCCATCCATTATCTCAGCCAATCATGGCTAGCGGGAAGGTTCCTTTCTTTTCCGTGGCTAAACCAACTAGGTTCTTAATGTAATAGTTGTATTCGTATTTATAGATGGCATACAAGTTTGTTATTAAGGCACATGAGAGTTCATACATTCCAGAAGGCATTTCTGCCAAAAAACGCATTTGGATTTAAAATAAATCACATTCAAATGCCTCTCCTGTGAAGTAGTGACGCGCAACATATGCCTAGTTTCCTGAAATGAGTCCCATATGACATAATGTGACATATTGTATATGACAGGTGTGACAGGTATGACAAATGCCTCATTAACTCTCTCTTGCCACCACGCAATTTACCCTCCAGCAAACCTGTCAATGTCAACAACATTGTGATAGAGCTGCAATACAACAGGTCAAAACCAAAACACCCAAAATAGTAATAACGAGAATTAGTTATGAAAGCAGATTTCAGGCTGACTCAGATGAGTGCTGAAAGTGTAGAAAGCTTTAGATGAATTTGATGTGCTGTGGTCTCATGGGGTTTGTTGGCGATGTAGTGATTTCTGATGTTAGGCTCCCTAGGGAGACATGGTGAGTCAGGTTGCCTGTCTAAACTCATTCTCTATCACACGGATACGCTCTAGGGACTGCATGACTGATCCTGTGTGTGTGTGTGTGTGTGTGTGTGTGTGTGTGAATGATGAATCAGCTCTGTATATATCATATATGTATAGTACATTACATGTTCCCAAAACACTGGCATGTTGCTTAGGCTTACATTTTCTAAAGTATACTTTTATACAATAAAATATTTTTAAGTGCCTATAAATGCCTATAGCTTTTAAAGCATTTTGCAAGCTTTTGCGCTTTGTTGTGCTGTGTGTGAATGAATGCGTGTGACTAAAGTACTTGTGTGTACAGTGTCTGAATGTGCGTTTGTGTTTTTCATGTGTGTGTGTGTGTGTGTGTGTGTGTGTGTACACTCAGCTCACCGTCAATCTGTATCTATCTCTCAATACATCTCTCTGCTCTCCACATAACCACAGAGGTTAAACTACAACTAATAAACTCCACATACAGCTCCTCCTGTCCCTCTTCCCCCCCTTGTCCTCCTCCCTCTCATTTTACTGCATTGCTCTCAGTTCATTCCATCTTCATTCTCCATTCCTTCCTGATGAGTCTGTGGTGGAATCCATTTTGTATGTTATAAGACAGCATGTAATTGGCCAAGAGCACCAACGGCTGCACAGTAATACACTCTAAAACAGGCTAACAGAGGTCCTATGAGTAATCAGTAGTATTTCAGAATGCCCTTTGTAAGCAGCAGAGATCAGAGTGAAAAGAGGCCCTGTGACTGTGTTGACAGCAGAGGAGAGAAAGCCTAGAATGTTCTCATGTGCTCCTCTCCTTAATTCTCACTCTTTCTCACACTTTTAAAGAAAGCACTCAGCCAGCAAATTGTCTCTCAAGAAATGCTTATCTTAGAGAAGAGGGGGACAGAGAGAGAAAGAGAGAGAGTGGGGAAAGAAGGATTTAGAAAAGAGGAGGGAAGAAGGCTGTAGCAATGGAGTGAGATCTATTGCCCCAATCCACCACAACAAAACATACCCAAGGCCTTGTATTTATCATAGTAGAGCTCACAGCCCCTCTTCTTTACTGATGACAACAGTAAATGTTTCTTCCCTTCTCTTAGAATCTAGGAGAGGGAGAGGAAAATCGATAAAGTGTTGAGACGAATCTCCACTGTTGCATCATTATACCTGCCAATGTATTTGATTTGTATGCTGAAGCAGTGTGTGTGTGTGTGTGTGTGTGTGTGTGCGCACGCGTGTTTGCGTGCATGTTTGCGGGCACGTGTGTGTTTCCTGTGTGTGTGTGTGTGTGTATGATGTATAATTATGTCCGTTGGTTACAATTTGTTAAAGCCTGCAAGTTCAAATACTAAGTCGATACTGTGTGTTTGGAAGTGTGTGTGGATAATAAGGTTTCATATTGTCCTAAGATTACATATACACTCTACCATAGAGTCTTCTACTCTGATTGCATCATTTCATCATTTTCATGACAGAGAGTGTGTGTGTTCTCGTTCTCTCTCATTCTCTCTCGTGTATTTTCACATTATTTTGAATTTATTCTGTACATAATGTTTCTGCCACTGTCTCTTATGACCAAAAAGAGCTTCTGGATATCAGGACAGCGATTACTCACCTCGTATTGGACGAAGATTTTTTATTCAACGAGTCGGACGCGAAGGATATTCTACCCGACAAGGCCCAAATCCCCGTCATTCACATGAGAAAGAGATGTAGATATCGTGAACGTAGGTCGGGTGCCTTGTGAGGATCCGACGGCGAGCGAGTAAACTGCCTCTTCCATCAATCCTATTAGCCAACGTTCAATCATTTGAAAATAAATTGGACGACCTAAGATCAAGGTTATCCTACCAACGGGACATAAAAAACTGTAATATACGCTACATCGGCAGGATAGAACGGCTGACTCCGGTAAGACAAGGGGTCTGTGTATATTTGTAAACAACAGCTGGTGCATAAAATTTAATACTAAGGAAGTCTCTAGGTTTTGCTCACCTGAGGTAGAGTATCTCATGATAAGCTGTAGACCACACTATTTACCAAGAGAGTTTTAATCTATATTTTTCGTAGCTGTCTATTTACCAACACAAACTGATGCTGGCACTAAGATTGCACTCAATGAGCTGTATATGGCCATAAGCAAACAGGAAAACGCTCATCAAGAGGCAGCGCTCCTAGTGGCCGGGGAATTTAATGCAGGGAAACTTAAATCCGTTCTACCTAATTTCTACCAGTATGTTAAATGTGCAACCTGAGGAAAAAAAACTCTAGACCACCTTTACTCCACACACAGAGAGGCAAACAAAGCTCTCCCTCGCCCTCCATTTGGAAAATCTGACCATAACTCTATCCTCCTGATTCCTGCTTATAAGCAAAAACTAAAGCAGGAAGCACCAGTGACTCGGTTAATAAGGAAGTGGTCAGACGACGCCGATGCTAAGCTACAGGACTGTTTTGCTAGCACAGACTGGAATATGTTCCGGGATTCTTCCAATAGCATTGAGGAGTACACCACATCTGTCACTGGCTTCATCAATAAGTGCATTGATTACGTCGTCCCCACAGTGACCGTACGTACACCCCCCAACCAGAAGCCATGGATTACAGGCAACATCCGCACTGAGCTAAAGGGTAGAGCTGCCGCTTTCAAGGAGTGGGACTAACCCGGATGCTTATAAGAAATCCCGTTTATAAGAAATCCCTGCCCTCCGACGAACCATCAAACAGGCAAAGTCAATACAGGACTAAGATTGAATTGTATTACACCGGCTCCGATGCTCATTGGATGTGGCAGGGCTTGCAAACTATTACAGACTACAAAGAGAAGCACAGCCGTGAGCTGCCCAGTGACACAAGCCTACCAGACGAGCTAAATCACTTCTATGCTCACTTCGAGGCAAGCAACACTGAAGCATGCATGAGAGCATCAGCTGCTCCGGATGACTATGTGATCACGCTCTCCGTAGCCGATGTAAGACTATTAAGCAGGTCAACATTCACAAGGACGCATGGCCAGAGGGATTAACAGGACGTGTACTCCGAGCATGCGCTGACCAACTGGCAAGTGTCTTCACTAACATTTTCAACATGTCCCTGACTGAGTCTGTAATACCAACATGTTTGAAGCATACACCATAGTCCCTGTGCCCAAGAACACTAAGATAACCTGCCTAAATGACTACCAACCCGTAACACTCACATCTGTAGCCATGAAGTCCCTTGAAAGGCTGGTCATGGCTCATATCAACACCATTATCCCAGAAACCCTAGACCCACTCCGATTTGCATACCGCCCCAACAGATCCACAGATGACGCAATCTCTATTGCACTCCACACTGCCCTTTCCCACCTGGACAAGAGGAACACCTACGTGAGAATGCTATTCATTGACTACAGCTCAGCGTTCAACACCATAGTGCCCTCAAAGCTCATCACTAAGCTAAGGACCCTGGGACTAAACACCTCCCTCTGCAACTGGATCCTGGACTTCCTGACTGGACCCCCCAAGGTGGTAAGGGTAGGTAACAACACATCTGCCACGCTGATCCTCAACATGGGGACTCCTCAGGGGTGCGTGCTCAGTCCCCTCCTGTACTCCCTGTTCACCCATGACTGCATGGCCAGGCACGACTCCAACACCATCATTAAGTTTGCAGACGACACAACAGTGGTAGGCCTGATCACCAACAACGATGAGACAGCCTATAGGGAGGAGGTCAGGGACCTGGCCGTGTGGTGCCAGGATAACAACCTCTCCCTCAACGTGATCAAGACAAAGGAGATGATTGTGGACTACAGGAAAAAAAAGAGGACTGAGCACACTCCCATTCTCATCGACAGGGTTGTAGTGGAACAGGTTGAGAGCTTCAAGTTCCTTGGTGTCCATATCACCAACAAACTATCATGGTCGAAACACACCAAGACAATCGTGAAGAGGGCACGACAAAGCCTATTCCCCCTCAGGAGACTGAAAAGACTTGGCATGGGTCCTTAGATCCTCAAAAAGTTATACAGCTGCATCATCGAGAGCATCCTGACTGGTTGCATCAACGCGTGGTATGGCAACTGATCAGCCTCCGACCGCAAGGCACTACAGAGGGTGGTGTGTATGGCCCAGTACATCACTGGGGCCAAGCTTCCTGCCATCCAAGACCTTTATACTAGGAGGTGTCAGAGGAAGGCCCTAAAAATTGTCAAAGACTCCAGCCACCCTAGCCATAGACTGTTCTCTCTGCTATCGCACAGCAAGCGGTACCGGAGCGCCAAGTCTAGATCCAAAAGGCTTCTTAACAGCTTCTACCCCCAAGCAATAAGACTCCTGAACAGCTAATCATGGCTACCCAGGCTATTTGCATTGTATTTTACTGCTGCATGTCACGACTTCCTCCGAGGCTGCCTCCTCGCCTTGTTCGGACAGGCTTTGGTGTTCGTCGTCACCTAGCCACTGCCGCTCCTCATCTCATCATTCCATTTGTTTTGTCTTGTTTATTACACACACCTGGTTCATATCCCCTCATCAGTACCTGTATAAGTGTTCCCTCTGCCCCCTTGTCTTAGCTCGGTGGAGCTCTTTGTTATTTTGTATCACCGGGTTATTTTCACCCGTGTGCTTCGTTGTTCCCAGTGCGCCTGTTTTTCCGCACTGAAGTGTTTGACGCATTGCTGCGTAGTACTGTGTTCATAATAAACCTTTTATTCTGTGATTTGCCCTCCTGTGCCTGACTCCTTTAAATCACCCATCATAGAATCGCAGACCCGACATGGAGTCAGTAGGAGACAAACATGCCAGGAGTCGTGGGACGGGTTCGAGAGCATTCTGATATGCTAGCCAGCTTGGGAGAAGCGATGGATCGGGTTCTCCAGGGCGTCCAATGCCTGGAGAGGAGAGGACCTGATCTTTCGAGACCAGCTGAGCGACCGGATCCAACCACCCACATCCCAGCACCCAGAGGGATTCAACTATCCCGACCAAGGGAGTATGATGGGACAGCTGCCCGCTGCCAGGGATTCCTCCTGCAACTGGACCTCTACTTCACAACCGTCAGCCCGGCTCCATCGGAGCGGGTGAAGGTGTCCGCCCTCGTCTCCCATCTCTCGGGGAAAGCCCTGGAGTGGGCCAACGCGGTTTGGAGTGAAGGAGGAGCCGCGTTGGAGAACTACAGGGAGTTCGCTCGCCTCTTTCGGGCAGTCTTCGACCACCCGCCCGAAGGTAGAGAGGCGGGCGAACGGCTGGTCCACCTGAGGCAGGGGACGAGGACCGCGCAGGACTTCGCCCTGGAGTTTCGGACTATAGCGGCTGGGTCCGGGTGGACCGAGCGGGCCCTCATCGACCACTTACCGGTGCCAGCTACGAGAGGACGTCCGAAGGGAGCTAGCCTGCCGGTGTTGGGTATTTTTTCAGTAGACCAAACAGAGCTATGGTACCGAGTGGTACCCAAGGTTAGACCATAGGTTAAAAATAGTAAATCATTCTAGACTATAAAGATTAAAATATAGCTAATTATATAGACAAGCAGTGGTACAGAGTGGTACAGAGGATGAGGCAATAAGACTAAGTGATGTGGAGTGTGGTACCGAGTGGTACACAAGGAAGGAGTCTGAGCCAGAGTCAGGAAATGGCTCTTGATTGATTATACTGTTACGTATGAGGCAATGCATTAGGAATGTCTTAAATGTATATGGTTGAGAATGGGTTATGGATCTGCTATGTTTTAACCATATTTAAGTATCAATTGATATGTTTTGGAATAAACAGAGCAGAGCCAGGTGGTGGCTCTGTTATTTTTTACATGAGAAAGTTTGGTTTGGCCACGATTGTATCCAAACGAAATAAAATTAGGAGAGTGGGCGGAGCGGTCAAAAGATGAAAGTTTGGAGACAATGGTGGAGAAACTGAACTGGGAGGTTTTTAAGCTAAAAAGTATGTAAAACGAGCAGGAATGGACATTGTAAATAAACTGAGGGTCGAGTGTTGTGAATTAGTTGCTCTGCAGACCAGCTCGGCTTTTGTTGCTCTATGTAATAAAGTCTAACTTGATTCTACAAAAACTCTGGAAGAACTGATTTTTAATAAGTATAGTGATAATTTTCCACGACACCGGGACACCACGTTGTCTTTCGATCAACTGGTGGACATGGCCATCCGGTTGGACAACCTGCTGGCTTCTAGAGGACGTCCTGGAAGGGGCCTGCCCGTTCTACCCCCCCCCCCCTCACCTGGATCACAGAATGATGGAGTTGGGTGGAGCGGCGATCTGGGAGAGCGGAGGACGACAGCGCCAGTGTCACTCTTGTGGCACGGGAGGACATTCTGCTGCACGCTGTCGTCTGCGTTCTTTTGGGTCTGGAGGCGGCAGGCAGGGCACTCTCGCGTCACCCCAGGTATCAAACACCTACACTCGTTCAGAGCGCTCTGCTGTGCACTGTACCCTACCCATCCACTTTCCTCATTACACGGTAGTTCCCTAGTGTAAGGCTCTGGTCGATTCAGGCGCAGCTGGGAACTTTATGAACAGGTCATTTGCACATAGTCTAGGCATTACATTGGTTCCCCTATCTATTCCACTCCCCATCAGAGCACTTGACAGTCGACCATTAGGGTCCGGGTTCGTTAGGGAGGTTACAGCACCAGTCACTATGGTTACGCACGAGATTCATCGAGAGCCAGTCACTTTTTTAAATTATTGAGTCTCCTGATTTCCCTGTTGTGTTAGGTCTTCCCTGGTTAGCACTACACAACCCCACCTTTTCATGGCTGCAGAGGGTTCTCACAGGGTGGTCGCAAGAGTGTCAGGGTAGGTGTCTAGGTGTTTCCGTTGGTGCAACCATGGTGGAAAGTCCAGACACTACCTTCACCGTGCGCATTCCCCCCGAATACCTCGAATTGGCGCACGCGTTTTCCAAAACACAGGCGAACAAATTACCACCTCATTGGGCGGGGGATTGCGCAATAAACCTCAGGGTAGACGCTGTGCCTCCCAGGAGTTATGTGTATCCCCTGTCACAGGCTGAAATGGAGGCTATGGAGACATACGTCCCCGAGTCCCTACGCCAGGGGTTCATATGTCCCTCCACTTCGCCCGCTTCCTCAAGTTGATTTTTTGTGAAGAAGAAAGACGGAGTTCTGCGACCTTGCATTGATTACCGAGCACTGAACAAGGGGACAATACGTTATAGTTATCCTCTACCCCTCATTCCATCTGTGATCGAGTCAATGCATGGGGCGCGCTTCTTCACAAAATTAGATCTCCTGAGTGCATACAACCTGGTGCGTGTCCGAGAGGGGGACGAGTGGAAGACAGCATTCAGCACAACCACGGGGCATTACGAATACCTGGTGATGCCTTACGGTTTGATGAATGCTCCATCCGTCTTCCAGTCCTTTGTGAATTAGGTGTTTCGGGACATGCTTGGTCGCGGTATAGTGGTCTACATCGATGACATTCTGGTGTATTCTGCTACGCGCACCGAGCATGTGTCCCTGGTTCGCAAAGTTCTGGCCCGACTGTTGGAACATGACCTTTATGCCAAGGAAGAAAAGTGTCTGTTTTTCCAACAGTCCATCTCCTTTCTCGGATACCGCATTACCACCTCAGGTGTGGAGATGGAGGGAGATCGCATTTCAGCCATGCGTAATTGGCCGACTCCAACCACGGTTAGGGAGGTGCAGTGCTTTATTGGCTTTGCCAACTACTATCTGAGGTTTATCCGGGGCTTTGGCAAGGTCGCAGCTCCCATCACATCACTGTTGAAGGTTAGGCCATCCTGGCTCCGCTGGTCTGCTGAGGCTGACAGAGCCTTCAGTAACCTGAGGGTTCTGTTCACCTCAGCCCCGGTACTGGCCCATCCCGATCCATCATTACCGTTCGTAGTGGAGGTGGATGCGTCCGAGGTAAGGATGGGCGCTGTCCTATCTCAATGCTCGGACATGCCACCCAAGCTCCGTTCCTGTGCCTTCTTCTCCAAGAAGCTCAGCCCGGCGGAGCAGAACTACGACGTTGGTGATCGAGAGCTGTTGGCTGTTGTCCGAGACCTGACCGTGTGGAGGAAACTGTCTCGAACACCCTTTCCTCGTCTGGACGGACCACTATAACCTGGAGTACATCCGGGCAGCGTGGAGGCTGAACCCTCTTCAGGCCAGGTGGGCCCTATTCTACATCCTGGGTACGAAGATCGTGAAGGAAGACACACTGTCACGGCTGTATGACCCAGAGGAGAGGCCCATAGACAACAGCCCCATACTCCCGGCCTCCTGCATTGTGGCGCCGGTAGTATGGGCGATGGACGCGGACATAGAGCGGGCATTACGCACAGAGCCATCTCCACCTCAGTGTCCAGCTGGGCTGCAGTACGTGCCTGCTCTTGTCCGTGACTGTCTGATCTATTGGGTACACACGTCCCCCTCCTCTGGTCACCCAGGTATCGGTCGTACAGTGCGCTGCCTGACCGGAAAGTACTGGTGGCCTACCTTGGCTAAGGACGTGAGGGTGTATGTCTCCTCCTGCTCGGTGTGCGCCCAGAGTAAGGCACCTAGGCACCTCCCAGCGGGTAAGTTACAGCCCTTACCAGTTCCACAACGGCCATGGTCCCACTTGAGTATTGACTTCCTTACTGATCTTCCCCTCTCTCAAGGTAACATCACCATCCTGGTCGTTGTGGACAGCTTTTCCAAAGCCTGCAGCCTCCTTCCTCTGCCCGGTCTCCCCACGGCCCTGCAGACTGCGGAGGCCCTGTTTACACACGTCTTCCGGCACTATGGGGTGCCAGAGGACATAGTGTCTGACCGGGGTCCCCAGTTCATATCCAGGGTCTGGAAGGCGTTCATGGAACGTTTGGGGGTCTCGGTCAGCCTGACATCTGGTTTTCACCCCGAGTCTAATGGGCAGGTGGAACGGGTGAATCAGGATGTGGGTAGGTTCCTGCGGTCCTACTGCCAGGACTGGCCGGGGGAGTGGTCGGTGTTCTTGCCATGGGCCGAATATGCCCAGAACGCTCTCCGCCACTCCTCCACTAACCTAACGCCATTTCAATGTGTTTTAGGTTATCAGCCGGTTCTGGCACCATGGCAACAGAGCCAGACCGAGGCTCCTGTGGTGGATGATTGGTTTCGGTGCGCGGAGGAGACGTGGAACGCTGTTCACGTCCACCTCCAATGCGCTGTGCGTCGCCAGAAGGCCAACGCTGACCGCCACCGCAGTGAGGCCTCGGTCTTTGTACCGGGTGATCGGGTCTGGCTCTCGACCCGGAATCTGCCCCTCCGCCTGCCCTGCCGGAAGCTGAGCCCAAGGTTGTTGGGGCCGTTCAAAGTCCTGAGGAGAATAAACAAGGTTACTTATAGGTTACTACTCCAGATTACCGCATTAACCCCTCGTTCCATGTGTCTCTCTTCAGGCCGGTGGTGGCTGGTCCACTCCAGGAGTCTGAGGTGCGGGAGGTCCCTCCGCCTCCTCTGGACATCGAGGGGGCCCCGGCGTACTCCATCCGTTCCGTCCTGGATTTGAGGCGTCGGGTGGGGGGCCTTCAGTACCTTGTGGAGTGAGAGGGGTACGGTCCAGAGTAGCGGTGCTGGGTCCCGGTGAGGGATATCCTCGATCCCTCCCTGTTGCGGGATTTCCACCGTCGCCATCCGGCTCGCCCTGCTCCGCGTCCTCCTGGTCGTCCCCGAGGCCGGTGTTGGCGCGCTGTTGGAGCTGCGCGTCAAGGGGGGGGTACTGTCATGACTTCCTCCGAGGCTGCCTCCTCGCCTTGTTCGGGCAGGCTTCGGCATTCGTCGTCACCGGCCTTCTGGCCACTGCCGCTCCTCATCTCATCATTCCATTTGTTTTGTCTTGTTTATTACACACACCTGGTTCATATCCCCTCATCAGTACCTGTATAAGTGTTCCCTCTGCCCCCTTGTTTTTGTGTGTGATTGTTTATTATGGAGTTTGGATTAGCTCGGTGGAGCTCTTTGTTATTTGGAATCGCCGGGTTATTTTCACCCGTGTGCTTCATTGTTTCCAGTGCGCCTGTTTTTCCGCACTGAAGTGTTTGACGCATTGCTGCGGACTACTGTGTTCAGAATAAACCTTTTATTCTGTGATTTTCCCTCCTGCGCCTGACTTACCCATCACACTGCTCTTTAATTATTTGCTATTTTTATTTTTTACTTGTATATTTTTTACTTAACACTTATTTTCTTTTCTTAAAACTGCATTGTTGGTTAAGGGCTTGTAAGTAAGCATTTCACTGTAAGGTCTACACCTGTTGTATTCGGCGCATGTGGCAAATAACATATGATTTGATTAGATTTGTGTGTGCTGTCTCTCTCTTTCTGTGTGTGTGCGCTGTCTCTCTCTCTTTCTGTGTGTGTGCTGTCTCTCTCTCTTTCTGTGTGTGTGCGCTGTCTCTTTCTGTGTGTGTGTGTACTGTCTCTCTCTCTTTTACAAGTGATAAGGCAAACATGTCTTAAGGCCACCGTTTGCGTTTACCCTCCTCCCTAGCTTGTGCGTGTGTGCTTGCGTGTGTGGGTGGGTATGTGTGTGTGGGTATGTGCATGTGTGTGGGTGGGTGGGTGGGTGGTTATGTGTGTGTGCTTGGGTATGTGTGTGTGTGTGTGTGTTGCAGCGTATGCCTCTGTTCTCTCAAAGTGCACCTTGAACGGTGTTAAATAAACATGTTGATGTTCTGAGTGCTGATCCTTTCCATCTGCATTTTTCTTCCCCATTACCCATTCATCTATTCTCCTCCTATCTCCCTACCTTCCCTATCTTCTCCTGGCCTTGCAGCACTAAGACGTATACATTAAATATTCAGCCAGCCACTCTGAGAGGTTATTCAACACTGAAACATTTATAGCTCCTCTGGGTACACCCTCAGGATCAGAGGTGGGATGTATATACACTGAGTATACCAAAAATTAGGAATACCTTCCTAATATTGAGTTGCACCCCCCTTCTGCCCTCAGAACAGCCTCAATTCGTCGGGGCATGGAATCTACAAGGTGTCGAAAGCGTTCCACAGGGATGCTGGCCCATGTTAACTCCAATGCTTCCCACAGTTGTTTCAAGTTGGCTGGATGTCCTTTGGGTGATGGACCATTCTTGATTAACATGGGAAACTGTTGAGCGTGAAAAACCCAGCAGCGTTGCAGTTCTTGACACAAATCTGTGCGTCTGGCACCTACTACCATACCCCGTTCAAAGGCACTTAAATATTTTGTCTGGCCCATTCAACCTCTGAATGCTACCTGTCTCCTCCCCTTTATCTACACTCATTGAAGTGGATTTAACAAGTGACATCAATAAGGGATCATAGCTTTCACCTGGATTCACCTGGTCAGTCTATGTCATGTTCTTAATGTTTTGTATTTGTATTTGGGGTCAATAGGTAGGTAGGGTGTTAGAGATGTGATTGTATAGTTATCCTGTGTCAGCCCTCATGATCAGAGGTGGGACAGGTGGGGGTGGAAGAGGTGAGAGAGTTGTATTCGGCGCATGTGGCAAATATTTGCACATTGTTACAACACTGTATATATACATAATATGACATTTGAAATGTCTTTATTCTTTTGAAACTTCTGAGTGTAATGTTTACTGTTAATATTTATTGTTTATTTCACTTTTGTTTACTATCTACTTCACTTGCTTTGGCAATGTTAACACACGTTTCCCATGCCAATAAAGCCCTTAAATTGAAATTGGGTTGGGAGAGGTGGGGGTGGAAGAGGTGGAGGAGGTGTGAGAGGTGGGAGGGGTGGAAGAGGTGGGGGTGGAAGAGGTGGGAGAGGTGGGGGAGGTGGGGGTGGAAGAGGTGGGGAAGGTAGGAAGGTGGGAGGGGTGGGGGAGGTGGGTGATGTGATAGAGGTAGGAGAGGTGGGAGAGGTGGAAAAGGTGGGAGAGATGGGAGAGGTGGAAGAGGTGGGAGATGTGGGGGAGGGAGAGGTGGAATTGGAGAGGTGGGTGAGTTGGGGGTGGGAGAGATGTGTCAGGTAGGGGTTAATAGGTAGGCAGGGGGGTGTGGTCGGACAGAGGAGGCTGGTGGGCTGTAGATTACAGAGGGGGCTGGTGGCTGTAGGTTGAAGGAGGGGGCTGGTGGGCTGTAGGTTGAGGGAGGAGATGGGTTGCTTTATTGTGCTAAATAAATGGAAACTGAACTGTCATATTGTTGACCCACTGCCTCTCAGTGTGGAAAGAAGACGGTTTTGGTGTGACTGATACGTGACCAACGGAACTGTTGCCGGTTGTCGATGACCTTTACAATATCTTTCTTAACAGTGTCCTTTCTTGTCATGAGCGTCACAACAAACCTTATCACGACACGCAGAACATGACAACGGAATGATGGCTTTATTCGCTGCCACAGCAATCTGTCAGAGCATGAGTTTGGGACTCTCCCCTAATGAACTCGGGGGGGGGGGGGTGAAAGAGAGTGGGGAAGGAGAGAAGGATAGTCTTCAATAATACTATTGTAAATGCACCAATAAGCCAAATTCTCCCGATCGGCCCAATGCCTTTCCCTTGTCAAATTACCTGTTGATTACTAACTAGTCTAACTGACTCTGGGAAGGATCTGGGGTCTAATTCTGTGTGACCTGGAGCCATGGGAATCCACAGAAAACGGGCCACATCATAATTGGCTAATTGTAACTGTGGCTTGGGGGGTCTTCCTGTGAAAACAGAATCCAGACAAAATTAATGGATCAAAAGGAAAACAGAGCAGCAAATGAGCTGCAGGGCTATCAGTACTAAAGCATGGGGGAATTTAATCAAACAGAAACGCTGCTCCCATTTCTCTGTTTCTGCCTGCAGTAAGGCCTTACCATTGGTGTGTTGCTTTCGTAAACCCATAACCTTCTTTTGTGGCAGTTTGGGGACAGTATCACACAATTAATGTAACTCAGCTGCAAGTGGCACATTTGAGTAATAAAACTGTATAGGAATAAGTGCTAAGTGCTTTCAAACAGGATTCGCACAGTCACGACTCAGACTCAAGGTAAAACCAACCCAAGGTTACCCTGAGTAATGAAATATGGATGTGAGTGATGATCAGCGCTAGTCCCCTGGAGAGAAAGAGCATAATAACCTAGTGATTATATTCCTGCTAGTTCATGGCCAAATGGGTGTGTTAGCATGGCTTAGCAACGTATTGTCTGACCTACAGTATCTCTAAACACACAGGCACGTGCGCACAATCACATGTGCTAGGGGTCCAGTATTGTATGCATTACATCAGCTAAAAGCTAAACTACATTCTTGGGGTTACTTTGGCTGAACCATCTGCTAAGAGTCCTCCCAATTGAACATTACATTGACTGTGCTAAATGCTAGCAAACCAATGGACCTAATAATGTAAATGTGCATGACACGGGCTAAGCTTGGGGGCTATACTGTCTTTGCATTACATTTGCTTGAGCTATCTGCCGGTAGCGGAACTATCTGCATGTGGTCCACTGCGTGCATTGCTATGCTCCAGCTCTTAGCTCAGGGTTTGATATGTACAGCACTGTGGCTGAGTTGACACCTCTGGGTTCGGTCTGTCTGGGTCTCTATGGCTGAACTGTCAGCTCTAGGCCTTGTGTCTGTTTCACATTGTGGCTGGCCACATTTCTCAGGCACCAGATAGATGCCAGTCTGTGTGTGCATGTGGTGTGTGTTTGTGTGTGCGGGTGGTGTGTGCGCGTGGTGTTTGTGTGTGTGTGTGTGTGTGTGTGGTTGGAGCTCTGTCCATCCCGTGGCATTGGTGACATTATTGTGGTCCAGTGATCTATGGGGTTCCCGAGGCCAATAACTGCTGCCTTACTCCTTATATCACTGGCATCACCACAGACCTATTACAGCCAAACAGCATCTGGGCAGATACAGGACACACACACGTTGAAAAACACATCCAACATTTATTAATGCCATTCATATTTAAGCAAAATTAATAAAACATCAAGAAAAGCAAATGCTCATTTGACATAAACAAGATATAGACACTGCCATCAGGTCTTTAATGAGCCTGATTGGTTGACTCAGCAAGCAGCTTCTGCCTCTCCAGAATTACACAGTAAAATCTTATTAGTGACCGTCTCCAGTCTGTAATGAAATAGAGAGAATCTGTATGTGTGCATGCATGTGTGTGTGTGTGTGTGCCTGTATGTGTGTATTAATTTATATTCAAGAACCATCTCCACTGCACAGTTATTATTCCATCCTAATAGTGGTGACAGCAGTGCTAGCTGTAGTATGATTAACTTCAGGAATTACAATAAAAACCTAGCAATTATCATACAAGCATGAGGAACACGCTGGCATGTGTTGAGCTATTATTACCTCCAGTATTAACCACAGTAGTCATGATGATGACTGGGCGTGTCACAGCTGTAAACTAATGACAGGTGACTGGGCGTGGTCTAGGAACTGAGATTAATTTGACCGGGGGCCTGTTCAGGAGGATGTAAATTTTACTGAGCGTTCAGATAGGAACATATTGTAGAACAGATAGGATTGTCTGTCATGTGGAATAGGGAATCGTGTTAGCTCTATTAATTGTATTTCCATCTGCAACATTCAGATCGTTTTATGTTCTGACTGTTACTCTTGTTCTAGAGGTCCACAGTGTATAACTGCAGGGATGAATACAGGGCCTTGTGGGCTGTGTGACGTCACTGGGTGACCAGAAAAGCCCTTGATATGTTGAAACAGGTGTGTTTTTGCTGGGCTGGAACAAAAACCTGCACCTGTCTGTGGTTCCCCAGGACCAGGATTTAAAGTATGCTACCTGAAATACCAAATGAGTCAGAAACAGGCCTTCCATTCCTAGAGGATACAGCAATTCAACTATTCTTAGAGAGCAAGTTCAATCATGTTCATGTCATGGTCAAATATTAAGCAGAATGGGAATGCATGAAGTGATAATGTAGAAACACTGGTCCTGCCCTCTAAGTGCACAACTACAGCAGTGGAGGATGCTGAGGGGAGGACGGCTGGAACGGAGCAAATGGAATGGCATCAAATACATGGCAACCATGTGTTTGATGTATTTGATACCATTTCACTTATTCCGCTCCAGCCATTACCACGAGCCCGTCCTCCCTAATAAGGTGCCACCAACCTCCTGCGATCTACAGTAACATGGACTTAATGGATAACAGTGGATACATTGGCTCTTGATAACCTACATTAGCACAGTCTACCACCCATCACTGGGACATCTCAGTAAGAAGAGCTCAGAGACATCCACTCATTCCACTGTTGCTATGGAACCTTGGTGTTCCGGAACTGTGAGTATTATTATTTAATATCATATGCTACAGAACAACATTTGTATAGCATATAAACTATGTGTAAGATTAGCAAAGCAGATCTTATCATAATATACAGTAAATTATACAGTGCATTCAGAAAGTATTCAGACCCCTTGACTTTTTCCACATTTTGTTAGGTTACAGCCTTACACTAAAATTTATTAAATTGTTTTTTTCCCTCATCAATCTACACACAATAACCCATAATGTCAAAGCAAAAACAGGTTTTTAGAAATTGTTGCAAATTCATTAAAAATAAAATTATCACATTTACATAAGTATTCAGACCCTTTACTCAGTACTTTGTTGAAGCACCTTTGGCAGCAATTACAGCCTCAAGTCTTCTTGGGTATGACGCTACAATGAGTTTCTCCCATTCTTCTCTGCAGAACCTCTCAAGCTCTCTCAGGTTGGATGGGGAGCGTTGCTGTACAGCTATTTTCAGGTCTCTCCAGAGATGTTCGATCGGGTTCAAGTCCGGGCTCTGGCTGGGCCACTCAAGGACATTCAGAAACTTGTCTCGAAGCCACTCCTGCGTTGTCTTGGCTGTGTGCATAGGGTCGTTGTCCTGTTGGAAGGTGAACATTCGCCCCAGTCTGAGGTCCTGAGTGTTCTGGAGCAGGTTTTTATCAAGGATCTCTCTGTACTTTGTGCCTTTCATCTTTGCCTCAATCCTGACTAGTCCCTGCCGCTGAAAAACACCCCCAAAGCATGATGCTACCACCACCATGACTCACCGTAAGGATCGTGCCAGGTTTCCTCCAGACGTGACGCTTGGCAAAGAGTTCAATCTTGGTTTCATCAGACCAGAGAATCTTGTTTCTCATGGTCTGAGAGTCTTTAGGTGCCTTATGGCAAACTCCAAGCGGGCTGTCATGTGCATTTTACTGAGGAGTGGCTTCCGTCTGGCCACTCTACAATAAAGGCCTGATTGGTGAAGTGCTGAAGAGATGGTTGTCCTTCTGGAAGGTTCTCCCATCTCCACGGAGGAACTCTAGAGCTCTGTCGGAGTGACCATGAGGTTCTTGGTCACCTC
This sequence comes from Coregonus lavaretus, assembly GCF_964263955.1. NCBI lineage: Eukaryota > Metazoa > Chordata > Actinopteri > Salmoniformes > Salmonidae > Coregonus > Coregonus lavaretus. Next base: position 27,995,241 of record NC_140015.1, on the reverse strand, counting down.
CCTGACCAAGGTCCTTCTCCCCCGATTGCTCAGTTTGGCCAGGCGGCCAGCTCTAGGAAGAGTCTTTGTGGTTACAAACTTCTTCCATTTAAGATTGATGGAGGCCACTGTGTTCTTGGGGACCTTCAATGCTGCAGAAATGTGTTGGTACCCTTCCCCAGATCTGTGCCTCGACACAATCCTGTCTCGGAGCTCTATGGACAATTGCTTCGACCTCATGGCTTGGTTTTTGCTCTGACATGCACTGTCAACTGTGGACAGGTGTGCCAAATCATGTCCAATCAATTGAATTTACCACAGGTGGACTCCAATCAAGTTGTAGAAAGATCTCAAGGAAGATCAATGGAAACAGGATGCACCTGAGCTCAATTTAGTGTCTCATAGAAAAGTGTCTGAATACTTATGTAAATGAGGTATTTCTGTTTTTTAATTTTAATACATTTGCAAAAATTTCTAAAAACCTGTTTTCACTTTGCCATTATGGGGTATTGTGTGTATATTACTGAGTTTTCTTTTTTATTTAATCCGTTTTAGAATAAGGCTGTAACGTCACAAAATGTGTAAAAAGTCAAGGGTGTGAATATTTTCCGAATGCACTGTATAATTATATTACTGTACAGTATCACCAAAGTTAATTTATTAGATCGTATTAAATCAGTTAACATCATAAGCAGCTAGGCTGGCAGGCACTGCCTGGTCTGTTAATGCTTGGCACTCTAATGTTTGGGTAGGGACATGAACCTTCAAAACTGCTCTTAAGGAACCGGGCCAATCGGGCTTCAGCTGTCAGTCACACACACACACACACACACACACACACACACACACACACACACACACACACACACACACACACACACACACACACACACACACACACACACACACACACACACAGAGAGAGAGAAAGAGAGAATACGAGAAAGCTCGAAAGAGAAGGTGGGTGCAGATGAGGGATAAAGATGTACATAAGACAGAAAGGGAAAAAAATTTAGCGAAAAAAAAGAGCATGGATTCTCCATTAGGAGTGGTCCACTCAACAACCAAACGTACATGGAGAAAGCCAAAGGAGGTGGTGCAGAGGGAGAAAGAGAGAGGAGGAACAGTGGAGGGATTAGAGAACGGAAGAGAGAGAGGAAGGAATGAGAGGGTTTAAACGAGAGCTAATAGTTTTATAACTGTGGCCGTGAATCTTGACATGCTTTCAATGGGCCGGACTGAGATGACACATAATATGCAGCATAATTACATGGTGTCATTTAGGCTTTTCAAGCAGAGCAGCGGGAACTCTCTGTGCTGCTCTGCTCTGCTCTGGTCTGTCAGAGAGAGAAGAGGAGAGGAGGTGGGGGAAGCGGAGAGGAGGGCAGAGGAGGGGAGGGGAGTGGAGAGGAGGGCAGGGGAGTGGAGAGGAGGGCAGGGGAGTGGAGAGGAGGGCAGGGGAGAGGAGAGGAGAGGAGAGGAGAGGAGAGGAGAGGAGAGGAGAGGAGAGGAGGGAAGGGAAGAGGAGAGGAGAGGAGAGGAGAGGAGAGGAGAGGAGAGGAGAGGAGAAAATAAAATAAAATAAAAGAGAAGAAGAGGGTTAACTGTGGTGGCTGCGTAACCTCACACCAACACCATTAACATCTAATTGAACCAATGAGGCTGCAGGCTTTCAATTCAATTTTTAAGGGCTTTATTGGCATGGGAAACGTATGTTAACATTGCCAAAGCAAGTGAAGTAGATAGTAAACAAAAGTAAAATAAACAATAAATATTAACAGTAAACATTACACTCAAAAGTTCCAAAAGAATAAAGACATTTCAAATGTCATATTATTTATATATACAGTGTTGTAACAATGTGCAAATAGTTAAAGTACAAATGGGAAAATAAATAAACATAAATATGGGTTGTATTTACAATGGTGTTTGTTCTTCACTGGTTGCCCTTTTCTTGTGGCAAAAGGTCACTAATCTTGCTGCTGTGATGGCACACTGTGGTTTTTCACCCAGTAGATAAAGGAGCTTTCTCTGATGCATCCCTACCTCCATAGCTGTACACAACATGTGTTGTTTCCAGGTTGGAAGCTAGGGATGAGCCTGGAGCCTGTTACATGTTTTCATGAGCCTATTTAGTACCCATCACTGCACTCCACTCTTTTGTTAATGCTAAAACAACTCAGTGATTATATGCAAGACCATGCACTGAACATGTCAGAATGTAAAACAGATTTAAAGTGCAACCTCAACCTCAACATATTTCTCCAACCTGAAACAGAAAATATAATTGATATTGCATGTTCCTAGTCCGTATGCTGCCTACTACATTTAACTAAATAAAGGTGCCGGATGCATCCTGAGTGCTTTCAAACTCTTGCTTAAAATCAAATGGATATTTGAATGCAGTAAAGTTGCACCCTTCTCTTCTATTCCCTCCCTGAAAGTCATTCCTATTTCTGACCCAAAAAGGTCCCACGGAGAAAGACAAAGATCATACATATTTAACACATATTTTCCAAACTTCTCCTTTCCTCACCTATCCCTCCTTGTTTACACCCAGACTGTTTAAATATTAAAAGCTTATGAGTAGTACCATCTCAAAATGGCTGGCAGTTTTTGGATGGGGAACTCTTTTTTACGGATACATTTTCTGTCTCCACATCCCAACACCTGAAGTACTACAGGGTGGTGGAGCTGTTCATTTAGTGGGGCAGGAAGAAATACACCCTGGAGGGTGATCTAAGGACTATATTGTGCTTATGTGCTCCATGGAGTGTAAATCAGCGTCATGGACAGCACCTACATGCTCTGGTTCTACTGCTAGAAGATCAGCGTCATGGACAGCAACTATGTGCTCTGGTTCTACTGCTAGAAGATCAGCACCATGGACAGCACCTACATGCTCTCATTCTACTGCTAGAAGATCAGCACCATGGACAGCACCTACAAGCTCTGGTTCTACTGCTAGAAGATCAGCACCATGGACAGCACCTACAAGCTCTGGTTGTAGGGCTACAAGCAGTGGTGTAGTGAAGGTAAACACAGGTAAATGCCATTTGAGCACCTTTTCTATTTTGCACAATCATTTACCCACCTTTTGCAGAAAAATGCATTGAAAGTATAGGAAGTGATCAGTGTTTACCCATCTGTTTTGTTTTTAACACTACATCACTGGCTACGAGATCAGCTTCATAGGGAGCATCTACAAGATCAGTACCATTGTCAGAATCTACAAGATCTATTTTTTTTTAGTGCTACTAGAATAGTTGAATCTGGTTAGGTTATAATCAGTGTTAGTGCTGGAAAAAAAGCATGCACAGTCTGTCCAGGACCATTTGGTGACCTCTGCCCTATGTGTTGAGTTGACTGACTCACCCTGCAATGTTGTCTCCGTCCAACTACGCAGTGGGCTGATTCACACATGCACACATCTTTAATAGAGACGGTTAATTGGTTCATGATGTAACAACAAGCCCTACGGATGATGAATCATCGAGTCCACAACCCCAGAAGGCCTAGAGAGAAGAGAGAGACACGATAGTTCAAACATGCATGTTTACAAACAAGCAAGCATCCAACATGTAATCATTACGCACACGCAGGGCCCAATACACATGACATGCAAAATGGTATGCCCATGCATACAAAAGCATGTACTCACACACATAATCCCTCTCTCTCCTGCTCAAAGAAACACATGCATACGTGCAGACAAGCATGCACACAAACACACACTCTCTCACACAAACACACACGTAATCTTTTCTTACATGCCTCTCAATTCATTATAGTCACTCTGTTCCTTTACACAGCAAACACTGCTGCTGACGATGTGTGCTTGGAGAGCTTGTTATCCAAGTTTTCCCCACAAAAGTTTGTGTGTGTGTGTGTCAGGTCACAGGGTGTTCGTGTTCATCTCTGTTCAATAAAAGCTGAGAGAGCATCAGTTCCCACAGTAGTTGGAGGTCAACTCTGCTCTAGTCCTCCATCTATCCGCCTCTCTCTACCTCTCCCTTCGCATCACTTCATTCTCTGTCATTCTCACATCCCTTTCTCTCTACTCATCTCTCTCTCACACAAACTCCTCCTGTCTCTCTTCTTCCATTGGGGTTACACTATCCATTTCTCCTGGGATTATAAGAGGGTGGAGATAGAGAGTGACTGAGAATGAAGTACAGTAAAGACTTTACAGGTAATGTTGTTTCTGATAAGAGAGAGAGAGAGAGAGTATGACAGATAGAGAGAGTGTGACAGACAGCGAGTGTGTGACAGTGAAACATCTTGCCAGCTGTGGGCAGCTGAGCTTCTCTGAGCGCTGGCACACTGACATTTCCCCAAGGAGGGCAGGACAGAAAGGCTGTGTACATGTGGCTCTCACTTCTCTCTCTCTCTCCTCTCTATCCTTCCTCTCTCGCCTCCCTTCCTGACTCTCACCTCTCTCTCTCCCCCTTTCTGTTCTCTCTCTCCCTCATCCCTCTCTCACCTCACAGGACAAACTGAGTTGACGTCACTTTGATGAAGGAAAAAAGCAGGTGAGAAAGCAACACATCTCTTCAGGGATTGGCTAAGCTGACAGTGAAGTCAGAGAAACATAAGTACCTGTGGGTCAGAGGTTGAGTTTCTGTTGCTGATCACATTGTGTTCTAACTCTGTATTAGGTGAGGTGATTCAGTCTTATGAATGACAGTGGTCTGAGTGCTATACAGTGGGGAAAAAAAGTATTTAGTCAGCCACCAATTGTGCAAGTTCTCCCACTTAAAAAGATGAGAGAGGCCTGTACTTTTCATCATAGGTACACGTCAACTATAACAGACAAATTGAGAAAAGAAAATCCAGAAAATCACATTGTAGGATTTTTTATGAATTTATTTGCAAATTATGGTGGAAAATAAGTATTTGGTCAATAACAAAAGTTTTTCAATACTTTGTTATATACCCTTTGTTGGCAATGACACAGGTCAAACGTTTTCTGTAAGTCTTCACAAGGTTTTCACACACTGTTGCTGGTATTTTGGCCCATTCCTCCATGCAGATCTCCTCTAGAGCAGTGATGTTTTGGGGCTGTCGCTGGGCAACACAGACTTTCAGCTCCCTCCAAAGATTTTCTATGGGGTTGAGATCTGGAGACTGGCTAGGCCACTCCAGGACCTTGAAATGCTTCTTACGAAGCCACTCCTTCGTTGCCCGGGCGGTGTGTTTGGGATCATTGTCATGCTGAAAGACCCAGCCACGTTTCATCTTCAATGCCCTTGCTGATGGAAGGAGATTTTCACTCAAAATCTCACGATACATGGCCCCATTCATTCTTTCCTTTACACGGATCAGTCGTCCTGGTCCCTTTGCAGAAAAACTGCCCCAAAGCATGATGTTTCCACCCCCATGCTTCACAGTAGGTATGGTGTTCTTTGGATGCAACTCAGCATTCTTTGTCCTCCAAACACGACGAGTTGAGTTTTTACCAAAAAGTTATATTTTGGTTTCATCTGACCATATGACATTCTCACAATCCTCTTCTGGATCATCCAAATGCATTCTAGAAAACTTCATACGGGCCTGGCTTAAGCAGGGGGACACGTCTGGCACTGCAGGATTTGAGTCCCTGGCGGCGTAGTGTGTTACTGATGGTAGGCTTTGTTACTTTGGTCCCAGCTCTCTGCAGGTCATTCACTAGGTCCCCCCGTGTGGTTCTGTGATTTTTGCTCACCGTTCTTGTGATCATTTTGACCCCACGGGGTGAGATCTTGCGTGGAGCCCCAGATCGAGGGAGATTATCAGTGGTCTTGTATGTCTTCCATTTCCTAATAATTGCTCCCACAGTTGATTTCTTCAAACCAAGCTGCTTACCTATTGCAGATTCAGTCTTCCCAGCCTGGTGCAGGTCTACAATTTTGTTTCTGGTGTCCTTTGACAGCTCTTTGGTCTTGGCCATAGTGGAGTTTGGAGTGTGACTGTTTGAGGTTGTGGACAGGTGTCTTTTATACTGATAACAACTTCAAACAGGTGCCATTAATACAGCTAACCAGTGGAGGACAGAGGAGCCTCTTAAAGAAGAATTTACAGGTCTGTGAGAGCCAGAAATCTTGCTTGTTTGTAGGTGACCAAATACTTATTTTCCACCATAATTTGCAAATAAATTCATAAAAAATCCTACAATGTGATTTTCTGGATTTTTTTCCCTCATTTTGTCTGTCATAGTTGACGTGTACCTATGATGAAAATTACAGGCCTCTCTCATCTTTTTAAGTGGGAGAACTTGCACAATTGGTGGCTGACTAAATACTTTTTTTCCCCACTGTATGTGTAAGCCTGTACATAGAGTGAGTTAGTCCTGTTTGTTATTTTGGTGAGTCAGAGAGGTTGAGGTTTTTTCTCATCCTGAGTGCCCACCTGCTTTCCTTTCTCTGAACCAGACCATCACAATGGAAGCTTTTAGTCAGGAGGACAAGTGGCCCATCTGTGCGTGTGTGCGTGTGTGTATATGAGTGTGTGGGGGGGGGGGGGGGGGGGACTCCCTGGCCACTCAAAGCAGTCAATCAGGGTGCTCACAGCTGCTCTCAGCAAGTGAATGATTCAATAAGGGCTGAAAAGAGTGGGGCACACACACACACACACACACACACACACAGTGTAACCCTTTTCTAATACTACTAGGCTCTAATTTCAATGCAATCAATATTTGAGCATTTTATCAAATCAAATGCAATGAATATTGCCTAATCATGTCATATCAAAACATCATAACTCAATCTACAGTATCTGTAGCTTCAATCGATCAAATAAAGTGTGTTGAATTAAATTTGAGCCTGACACAAAAACAATCATCTAACTCAGTGAAGAAAAACAGAGAAGCCAACACAGTGTCATCATTTTTAATTACAAATGTATTGCAAATATAGAAATAGATCTTTTGTACAGAAATTGTGAGGATAAAACTTGAATGTTGTCATCAGCAACATAAGATGAAGAGAGAGAGTAATACAATGATTTCTCTTCAAACCACAATATCTCTATCACCCTTAGGACCTCACTTTGGCAAAGTGAAGGAAGGAGAAGAACACTAGAGATATTAGAGATCACTGTATACTGGCAGATTACACTGTTTAGAACCATTGATACTGTGGTTAGAACAGTTTAGTCTGACCATGACCGGTTAAACACGGTTGAGGGCAGTTCCATTTGATGTCCAGTCAGGTAAGAGATTGTATTGTAAGTCCATGTTCAATTTATTTCTGTTGGATTGGATTTGGAATTTCTCCATTGGAATACAATGACCCAAAACCATGACCACTTCAACCATATGACCTGTTAGACCATGATGACCTGTTAGACCACGAGATGTTAAACCATGTCACTGTAAAGTAATAGAACAAGAGGACAGCTTTAAGACCCAGCACACATTGTTAGTACTCGGAGTACACAATGTCTTGTTGATAATGTTTGGGTTGCTATGGAAAAAACCTTCAAAAAGAAAGAAAAAAAATTCACTGAAATAGTAAAGAGATAGAAAGAGCGAGAATAATTCAAAACCTAAAATAAACATGCACTCTCTCTAAAAATAAGTACTGTATTTGTCTCGAGTGTGTTCTAAATATACCTTCAGCGTTTACGGAGGTCAGACAGTCGCCTATCTTCAGTATAAAAGAGCCACAGTACTTCAGCCAAGTCAGCGCTGCAGGAAGTGACATCGCAGGGTGAATGACATCACGCAGTGGCGGCCAATCATAACTGGATAACACATCAGGCAGGGGCTTAGTGAACTGGGAGAAACATTCAGAGCGTTGTTAATAGAAACCTAATTACATAGAATGGGACACCATTTTCTTCTTCACAGTACACATTATAGAAAGCTGTGTTCCATTCTTTTCAATACATTTCTACCTGCAGTGTTTCTATCAGAAGCTGGTCTCCACTCTGGGAGCGCTCAGAGAGAGCAAGGATGTGATTGGCTTTTCTGTCTAACCACCTCATTCTGTCCGTTAAAGACCTGGAGCATCTCCATCCAGTGCTCCGATCGATCCCGGACATTTAATTTCCTGAATGAGGTGAGAATGGCGCTCCTGCCTGGCCCTATATCCGAGGACCGCCGCCGGTGTTCCGAAGCCTCTGAGCTTATCCCTCTGCCAAGAACTATCCTAACATATCCTACTGGCATCAGGCATACCGCTGTATCAGATTATGTATTCGGAATGCCAACCAGTCAACCTGGTGTCTATGAGCACAGAGAGCATTAGCATCGATTGGAATGCTGCCATCGCCGCTGCTACTGTTGAATGTGCCCTGCCAGCAAACAAACAGGGATTCTCCACTGGAGCTGCAGGGGCGGTTACTGTGGACACCATAGATTAGCTATCGGAGCTAATGGACTATTTACTGATCTGATTAGCATAGTGATTCATTTCAACTTATAAAACAAGATGAGGACAAATAAGAAACCCGCACACTTACAAAACAACAAAACAACCAAACAAAATGGCCACCGGGCATGAAATAGCACTTCTGCTGAGCTAGCAAACCCCCAGTCAAGAGGTTAATTCGTTTCATTTGTCTGTGTAATTGATGCGGGACAGCCTCTTATGTTTTTGGCACAGGTTCACCCTTATAGATAGATCCGCTGTGTAGAAATGTAAACATGTTTGAGTTATGGACTGCTGTCACAGTGAGGAGATAATGGGGAGCTGGACCAGCGAACTAACACGTCATTGACTCACGGCCAAGAAATGAAATGCACTCAACTCCCTCTGCTCCTGTTCTGCTCTGGCTGCTCACACCACTAACGACAGACTCAGGATCAGCTCTAAGACTACTACTCCCTATGGTTACATTTACCTGGAGCCATGACCATGGGAAGAGATCACCTTAGTGTATTGAGCCTGCATGTAGAACATGCCTGTAGATCTAATAGCTGAGCTAGCACGGCGTGGGGTGAGTGGGAGGGGAGAGGACGCTGTATTGATTTCCCCATGACTCATAATGGATGAATTAGGATTGACAGACTAATACCCTAATAGGACCCTAATGTTTCAATGGTCTGCCTAACCTTTCTCATGTGCAGAGGGTATGTGTGTGTGTGGTGTGTGTGGGCACACACTTGCATCTCCTTAGTAAACACACCCTCTCTCAAGCACACACATTGCTACTGTAATCATAGATAATCACAACAGAAGCAGAGATTTAGCTTGAACCAAGGGGGATGGAGTTACTGCTGTCCATAGGAGAGAATAATCAGTGTAATAGAGAGAAAGAGAGAACATTGCAGCTTTCCAAACAAATGGATGTTAACAACCCACAGGCCTGAAGGTTTTTTCCATAGCACACAACTCAACCAGCCTCTGGCCAGAAACAATACGATAAATATAGCAATGCTAACTACAGTCAGTAGAAAATACATTAGGCTGAAACTTAAAACCAGAAAACCAGATAAAGATTAATGCAACTATTCAACATCAGAGAGATTTAAAAAGAAAGTCATCCTTAACCTAAATCTTAGAAATTAGTTTGACAAATACTGTATTTCAGTCCCTACGGTTTTGTTTGTTTTCAACATACATCCACTCGTTAAACACAACAATATATTTCTTCTCTTGAAAAATACAGGAAATCATGCAAATATAACTTTGTTTCTTTGTTTAAATTCACTTGTTAAACTTCTCTATTCTTTAAACTCTTTAGGACATAGATAATCAAGTACTTAAAACTGTCGTCCCTTGATCCCGAAACCCCAACCCGAACAGAAGAAACAACCCACCAAAAAGAAACACGCAGACAGATCAAGCTCAGTAGACAAAAAGCCATAGAATCATATTTTTGTTTTCCAAATATTATTTTTTTACAGTCAGTACAAAATTCACAGATATTTCACAGATTCTTTTAAATCCATACCTTCTCTTTGGGAACCAAACTTTGAAAAATGTAATATATATACACTACCAGTCAAAAGTTTGGACACACCTACTCATTCAAGGGTTTTTCTTTATTTTTACTATATTTAACATTGTAGAATAAAAGTGAAGACATCAAAACTATGAAATAACACATATGGAATCATGCAGTAAACAAAAAAGTGTTAAACAAATCAAAATATTTTTTATATTTGAGATTCTTCAAATAGCCACCCTTTGCCTTGATGACAGCTTTGCACACTCTTGGCATTCTCTCAACCAGCTTCACCTGGAATGCTTTTCCAACAGTCTTGAAAGAGTTCCCACATATGCTGAGCACTTGTTGGCTGCTTTTCCTTCACTCTGCGGTCCAACTCATCCCAAACCATCTAAATTGGGTTGAGGTCGGGGGATTGTGGAGGCCAGGTCATCTGATACAGCACTCTCCTTCTTGGTAAAATAGCCCTTACACAGTCTGGATGTCATTGTCCTGTTGAAAAACAAATGATAGTCCCACTAAGCCCAAACCAGATGGGATGGCATATCGCTGTAGAATGCTGTGGTAGCCATGCTGGTTAAGTGTGCCTTGAATTCTAAATAAATCACAGACAGTGTCACTAGCAAAGCACCCCCACACCGTAACACCTCCTCCTCCATGCTTTACTGTGGGAAATACACATGCAGAGATTATCCGTTCACCCACACCGCGTCTCACAAAGACACGGCAGTTGGAACCAAAAATCTCCAATTTAGACTCCAGACCGAAGGACAAATTTCCACCGGTCTAATGTCCATTGCTCGTGTTTCTTGGCCCAAGCAGGTCTCTTCTTCTTATTGGTGTCCTTTAGTAGTGGTTTCTTTGCAGTAATTCGACCATGAAGGACTGATACACACAGTCCCCTCTGAACAGTTGATGTTGAGATGTGTCTGTTACTTGAACTCTGTGAAGCATTTATTTGGGCTGCAATTTCTGAGGCTGGTAACTCTAATGAACTTATCCTCTGCAGCAGAGGTAACTCTGGGTATTCCATTCCTGTGGCGGTCCTCATGAGAGCCAGTTTCATCATAGCGCTTGATGGTTTTTGCGACTGCACTTGAAGAAACTTTAAAAGTTCTTGAAATGTTCCGTATTGACTGACCTCCATGTCTCAAAGTAATGATGGACTGTCGTTTCTCTTTGCTTATTTGAGCTGTTCTTGCCATAATATGGACTTGGTCTTTTACCAAATAGGACTATCTTCTACCTTGTGACAACACAACTGATTGGCTCAAATGCATTAAGGAAAGAAATAACACAAATTAACTTTTAAGAAGGCACACCTGTTAATTGAAATGCATTCCAGGTGACTACCTCATGAAGCGGGTTGAGAGAATGCCAAGAGTGTGTAAAGCTGTCATCAAGGCAAAGGGTGGCTATTTGAAGAATCTCAAATATAAAATATATTTTGATTTGTTTAACCATTTTTTGGTTACTACATAATTCCATTTGTGTTATTTCATAGTTTTGATGTCTTCACTATTATTCTACAATGTAGAAAATAGTAAAAATAAAGAAAAACCCTGGAATGAGTAGGTGTGTCCAAACCTTTGACTGGTACTGTATGTGCACATGGAGAAAACAAATATTTTTTTTATGGTATCATCATAATAAATTATACAAGATAATTGTCTTGGACATTCCTGAGCCTTGATTTAAGACAGGTATTAAAGCTCTGTGTAGTGCTCTCCTGCTCATGGATCTGAACAAGCAACCCTGCAGTGTAGGGCCTTCTGTGCCATAGCGATTCAGACCTCTTGGCAGAGGCCTAGCATGCTTCCATACAGGGGCTACAAAGTATGAACAGTATAACTGGGTGCCCAACCAGACAGATAGTAAAGAAGAATATAATCATAAACATATTTGACAATTAATCAAATCCCGGCTGTGATAATTGTTGCTCAGACAGTTGATGTGAACTCCTGACCCTCACTTGCCAAGGACTTTGGTCTATTATTTGATAGGCTAGACAAATTAATCAGGCATCCGCAAAACTTTGCCAAGAAAGATCTTTCTGATCATTTAACAGAGTTATCAGTCTTATCAATCTTGCGTCGTTAATATCCTCTTTCAAACAAGGAACACTGCCAAAATCAAAACCAAATCCATATCCATTCTCTGTTCCCCCCATCCCACAAGCAACGCTACTCCGAAAAGGATAACATAATTATCAAATTGAACTAAGCTCAACTCTCAGTATGAAGACGCCCAGCCTACAAAGACTCCCACACAGCCATGTGAGCTATAGCTCAGAATAGCACCGTGGAGGCAGAAACAGTGCTAGTGTGGTTGTTGTTCCTATACAAGTTGTCCAACAACAGACTTCTTAGCAACCACACGTGTCAGACACAAACAGTTGAAGCTCAGTAATGATACAGACCTCTATTTGTTCAGTTTGTACTGAAGACATTCAGCCTGAAAGGCAGAGTGAGAGGGATGGTTTTCATTTAAAGGACAAATGTAAGAAAAGAGTGTTGTTTGTTGCCTTGCAAAATGAACATTTCATGAAGTAGTAGTACTTTATTCCATGGCACATCTTTGAACAAATCAAACCGATTATTCCCCATCATGGACTAATGTTGGAATTAACCCAATCATGATAACAAAACCATTTAACTCTTTAGGCTGGCTATAATAACAGTGACATCAGCCATTATGCTGATGGCCTAAAGCATTTTAGGATCCTCAGTTGGACCTCAGGGAAGCCAGTGTCATGGTTAACAATGGAGCCAGGCTAAGATAAGGCTGAAATGAGGCCTGCTATTGTCTGAGGATAATTATGATGGAGTAGATCGGAGAAAGCTAGTGGGAACGTGAGCAGGATTTTACTATCTGTTCTCAGACCTGTTCTATACCAGAGAGGCGTGCCAATGATTCTGAGTAGCCTCTGTTCTGTAGTGCTGTCCTCTTCCCACGCCTCTCTCTCTCTGTGTGTGTGTTCAGTATTCTGTTGGTCCATGTAAGCAGTCAGTTGACAGATTCCTGATCAAAGTTGTTAGAGGCTTCCTGCTGAGGCTCTGGGATCATCTCCCCTCTAGAGAGTACTTGTTTCTGGAAATCCTTATTTCCGTCTCTCCCTCTCTGAAGAGCCCATCATTACCTGCTGTTCAGGACATGGCTCACTTCTGTTTAATCATACTTCTTTGTCTCTCTCTCTCACTCTCACTCTTACTCTTACTCTTACTCTTCTCTACTCTACGGTCTGAACACTGTGTCTCTCAGGCAGATAAACAGATTAGTATAGCCTGAGGAAATGAGTGGACTAGCAGCAAGAGGCCTGAGGGGCTGCAAGCTGGCTGCCTACCATGCTTCCCCTTATCTCCTCAATACACTCCCAGCCCCCAGCCGTAGGACTGTTCTCACATTCAGAGAGAGAAAGAGGTACACACTAAACGTATACTAAACTCAGAGTAAAAATCATCCCTATTTCACATTTAAGTGCAGTAACAACTGTACGTGAAAACATTGCCTCTTAAACTACAAGTGGAAACCTAGTGACTGAAATATTCATGCAGCGGGTCAAAAAAGTCTTTCAACTGCATGTGAATCGAGTTGTATGACTATAAACTAGCAAAACAGTGCTGTATTTCAAATGTTTTGTATTTTCTGCTTTTGCTTTTCAATATCAGTCAATTATCGTTTATAAAATACTCTTTATTTAAATCCATTAAAAGGTCCATTAGACAGTAATTCATCCAAAGTAATAAACTATGGGTAAACATTAATACTGTGTCAATAGTCGTAGCTTCTAAATTAATTGTGCTTTTCAGAGACAGTTGGCCAAAGATATACAGGATCTTAATATGACCTATATTGTCACAGCAAAATAATCCTGCAGCAACAGGATTTGAACATTTAGTCCATAATGTTCCTTGATCGGTGCTTAGACTATTAGCTGGCCAAAAGTAGGCTACATGAAAAGTACAATACTGTTAATACAACCATGTGTTAGTGTGGGTTTCCAGTGAATTTATGTAAATCACAAAGCTGATATGCATTTCCTGCGGTGCAGGAAAATTCTCAGCAACAAAAGAGTGATCAAATTAAGATCCTATATCTGTAACCCCTGCTTTTTCCATAATAGAGATTGAGACAAAATGTGAAATTAAGCCCCATTTTCAGCCGTAAAGCTGCTGTCCTCCTGCCTCTCTGGCCCAGTGTTATAGCAGTTAGAGGTCCTAATGCTTGGAGGGAGATAAAGAGCTTAGAAAGAGGTGGAGAAAACTTCCATGGAAAAGTAATCCACTTTATGCTTTTTGTAATGTGGCTGCAAACTGACAATGATTAATGTCACACCATGTTCTCGCTACAGCTTATTTTCTGCCTGCCTCTTAAAAGGCGCTGCATGGTCAATCCAACGTCTGCATTGGCCGTGCAGAATTTACGGTGATATGGCCTCTGCAGAAGTCAGGACCTTTATACTTCTTGTGCTTCGCAGAGCAGCGCTGAGCTGTTGTGAAGGAAGTTGTCAAAGAAGTGAGTATGTGTTTATACCGGACCTCCCGCCCTCACCTACCGTCAACCAATCATGTAATTGCGGAGCTATACTATATTGAGCCCTCCGCATTGTTACAAAACTTAAGAGGCGCCCAGTGATGCAGTACAGAGCTACATTTGGCCTTTCCATGCCTCCGGAGGCTCCGCAATTGCGTCACACCATCCATATGGAGCCTCCGACCACATTTTGGGATCAAGCATAAACGGGCTCTTAGCTTCCTATAGCTTATTTTCCATTGGTGCAGTCAGGCTCTGCTGTCAGGCTGTCTTATCGTCATCCTTCTGTCCTCTCTGTCTCTCTCTCCAGATAGCTTCCATTCCTTCCTTCCATACAGCCAGCCTGTCACTAGCCTCTGTCTCTCTCTCTTTCTGTTTCCATCCCCCTCTTGCTATTTTCTTCTATGCAGCGTCTATATAGTCAGTGTCTGCTACAACCAGTCTCTTTCTCTCTCTTTCTTTCTGCTACACTACAGTCACAGCTCAGTAGCCTTCTGTTCCATACAGCTTTGGGGTAGACGATCACTGATCAAAGTGAACAGCACGATTAGAGAGCCATTGACTTATCTTCATTATCTGTTGTCTGCAGTCTACACACACAGTCCATCTGCAGTCTGCACACACAGTCCATCTGTAGTCTACACACACAGTCCATCCATGTGAAGAGAGGGCCGCTGGGGCACAACTAGAGACATCACTGGGCCTTTCAACCCATTCTCTGAGAGATGGAAAACTCTTCAAATACTCACACTGTTCCACCATGTCATGAAGCACAGCATCCAACATAAAGCATGGATTTCATGGCCGCCTGAATGGCTGTTGATATCTGTCTCTCTACGTCGCAAATGGCACCCTCTTGCCTACATAGTGCACTACTTTTGACCAGAGCCATATGGGCCCTGGTCAAAAGTAGTGCAAAGTAGTGCACTATATAGGGAATAGGGTGCCATTTGGGACGTAGAATCTCTGTCTCTAGGCGGGCTTTAGATGTCAGAAACAGGGCCTCATGGAAAGTATAGAGGCGGATAAGTAGGTATTACAAACTCAATGTAAAAAGTGTGTGATCTTTCACACAAAGTGCTGAGGTAGAGATAGACCCAACCTTAACAACAGGATTAGACTATAACAACACTGTTAAAAGCCTTTTTCAGCATCTGTAGATGCTTCCCAGGGATCTGCTGAGGCAACGAGGACGCAACAACAAAGATGGAGGAATACAGTAGCTAACAGAGTAGGCTTCAAACTCTTATTGGTTTTAGGCAGTGACTCTTGTGAGTACTATGAAAAAAGTGGGTCCGATCTATGTTTATATTTTTAATGCTTATTGGGGTCCCCATAGAGGTGATGCCATGCTTTTTTAAATTGTTGTGGAGTACCTAGTCTCCCTAGGTACAGTACACAAGGTACAAGGTATACACTCCAACCTGCTATGGAAAACAAACCAAGCCCAAAGGCTCCATGTAGGCCACCAATGTCCTCTTAACTACTTTAGGTCAGTGCTATAGAATACAGTCTTCCATGTTCTATATCCAGCATCCAGCCTCTCCTCTGGTGTTTCCAACCTCTATGCCCCAATATGCCCCCAAACACAGCTCTGTTCTGCTAAATATCTCATAAGCCCAAACAAATGCCACTTAACACAACAGCTCGTCTAAACCACAACCATTACAACGCTCGCTGGGAGTTAGCAGGGAAACCATGTATTATTTAAACACAGACAACAGCAGTGAGTTATTTTAGAACGTAAAACTTTGACCATTCCTGTTGACTTAGTGGAGGGAGATTAGTATATCTGGGTTATGTCTCAAATGACACCCTATTCACTATATTGTGCATCTTATTCACAATGTAGTGCACTAGTTTTGACCAAAGACCCTCCTTGGTATGTCCAGTGCAGAGTTGAAAGAATTGATTAGATCAAAATAGCTTTGAAATGTTGGACTAATGAGGCATAGGCAACATGAGAGTAAAACCATTGCAAGAGCTCTCGTAAAAACCGTTGTGCAAGCAAGCTGAGAGCCCCCACATTGTAAAATTTTTAAATTACAAAATACAAATATAATTGCCACTGTATTTGGCTAAAGGACAATTTTACAAATGGGCAAACGTTGCTATGACGTTACAGACGCACTCAGGGAACGTTGTGGAAACTGTGTGTTGATCGAGGAAGGTCCTTGAGCAGGAGAGCACTTGAATGAGCTTCAGTCTTACTCCTCCTAGTGATTTATACATCCTATTTAGCATTTTAGAATAGAACAACTAATCAATGGCAAATTGAGTCAAACAGTTGACAATTTAGAATAGAAAACAAACCAATGGCAAATTGAGTCGTAAAAACATCTGAAACGTATGAAACTGTAGTATGAAACAACCAAACCAAACGTCTTTTTTTGTCACATTGTACTTCGAACACACTCAAAATGGTGGCAGTTGTAATGGTTGTATGTATGGGCACTGATTGTACAGATGAAATTCCTTTCACAGTTTTGTCAACCATTTGAGTCTTTTTGAAGGGGCAGGATACTTTCTCACACGTGTCAATGTCTGTAAACTTACATTAGGAGTTCAGGGATTTGGAGCCAAAATTACAAAAAAGTCACCTTTCCGAGCGTGTGTTTTTAAACGTTCTCGCCAGGTTCCTTGAGAATCCCTCAGTGTGTGAATGGTGAAGGGCAGAGTCAGTCACAGTTAGCCTCCGGTAGCATAGCAGTTCCTCTGTAGAGTTTTCAAGTGTAGTGTCTTTAAATCCCCATAATTGTTTGTTTGTTGTAGCTGTTTCATTCAGGAAGACTGGAGAGTCTGGAAAGAGTTCTGTAAATCCAGTGAGATTTCCCCTTTCCTCTTTCACTGAGATAGCTGGCATTGTGACTGTTTCCTTCCATTACCTTGTTGGTTCCAATGGAAAACAAAAATGGCGGCACTATGGATCTGTATGGAATCTGACCTTTGACCTCGGATCAGTCTCACATCATAAACCAATCATAACCCAACACTACTTCAACCAGAGCGAGCTGTGGGAACCGAAAAAAACACCCCTTGTAACGTCCAGGTAACATATATATAACATTTACTCATTTTAACCACTCTCACACACTCACAGACTGGTTTGTACTAATCATGCATTATTTCATCACAGGTGAAACAAGATGACATACTTGGAAAAAAGAAAAAGAAGGGAACATCAAGAGGGAGAGAAAGTGGAAAAGGAGGAGAGCTAATACAATCCCCCTGTCGGAGGAAGGTCATTTCCAGCTAGGTGGACAGGTGTTATGCTGCTGAGGCCCATGCAGAGATGTCGTGTTCGATCGCTACACACTGCTGAAGCCACATTCCCATTAGGCCCAGGCGCTGAGAGGCGTGTGTGTGTGTGTGTGTGTGTGTGTGTGTGTGTGTGTGTGTGTGTGTGTGTGTGTGTGTGTGTGTGTGTGTGTGTACAGCGTGGAAGAGTGAACACTCATACAAGATGAGATAGAGAGTGAATAAGCGAGGGAAAGAGAGAGAGGTACTGAAATTCACTTCATTTCGGAACATGTTCTGCTTATGGAAAGTATTTCCTTGGCTACCACATTACATCACACTACAACACTGTTGCTATTGATAGAAACGTACCCTATTGACCCCTATTCAAAATAACATCTATCAGTTAATTCAATGCACTATGATGCTGTATGTAAGTCATATCGGCCTATCTAACCTGGGAGAATTCAGCACAGGATATCCTGTTTGCCATTTCTCTAGAGAAGTGACTCTACACCCTATCAGTGTGTCCTTGACAGTGTTGGGGAAGCTACTCTGAAAATATAGTTTACCAAGTTACCAATTACTTCACACTGGAAGAAGTTATGCTACATATAAATCAACCCTTAAGAAATTGTTTATAGTTTACCTTACTAAAGTTACTTTTAAAAGCAGTTCACTACATCCAAACTACTTCATGAAAAATTATATCTAAATCTGAAATGTCATAGAATACAAATAGCAAGAACAGATCACTCTGTAGTCAGATGTTAACAGAATGTGTAATTTATCCTATTAAACACAAAAATGATGTTTCAAGTGAGAATTAGGCAGATCTGATGCCATATTTCCTTTTCTTTTTGCAAAAAACGTAGTGCGTAGTTCCAGTAGTTAGCTAGACCGCTACATGGCAGAAAAGTAATTAACTACTGAAAACTACTGAATTTAATTCAACTACCACCAAGCTACTGCAAAATGTAGTTGAATTACTAGTTGGACTACATGTAGTTCACTACTCCCCAACACTGGTCCTTGATAAGCAGCCAGCTGTTACAATGTCAGACTACCTCCTATAGGATTAATATTTACAGGTCACTCCACTGAAAAGGTTAACAGCTGGATCATGCATTGAAGTGGATTAGGTGAATGTGCCCTCTCTATATATCTGTGTGTGTGTGTGTGGGTGTGTGTGTGTGTGTGTAGGTGGATATGAGCTGTTCTGTCCTTGTTTGTGCATTTCTCCACACTTGCCTGTCAATATTCCAATCCCATATTGTGGATAACTTGGCCTCGGATCGATAGGCTACAGAAGGTCAATGACCCTAAGGGCATAAAACAACAGACTCCTAATCAACTTTCGAGCCAGGCAGGCAGATCTAATTCAATTAGCTTAGATTAAACACTCTACACACAACCCACCGATGCATATTGACCGACCCTATACACACACGCACGAGCGTGCGTGCGTGCACACACACACACACACACACACACACACACACACACACACACACACACACACACACAACCTCCCCATGACAGAGTCTTGTTTAATTGCTAATTAGTGTGTCTAATTAAAGTGGACATTCATGGTGTTAATATCCAAAAAGAGGTGTTGGTGTTAATTAAAGGTATACCTTCTTTCTCCGCCCCTCATTCAGTTTCTATGAAATAAGAGGGACAGTATTCCCGTGAGCTATAACTGCTGTACAGTGTAACTGTGTGTGTAAACGTGTGTGAAGTGAGTCGCCAGTGAAAGACAATGATCCATTTTAGATCACATTATTAAACGTGGCGTGGACGTTTCAAGCCACATTCATCGAGACAAAAGGATTGCCAGCAGCACACAAAGTGCTCACATCAAATGATGCAAATGGTTTGTATTTTAGCTCTGTTAAACCACATTAATCTGCTTACATGAATATGCACAATACGCAGAATGTATCTCTCTCCCCTCTCTCTTTTTTACTGTCTTTTTATCTCTCTCTGTGTTTGTCGGTCTCTCCATCTCTCTCTTTATCTGTCAATAGAACCTTGTGAGTTACAGCGACCCCTACCCCAGATACCAATAACAACAATACAGCTTTTCACAATATGATTCACATTCACAGGGTCCAGGTTAAATGTCTGATCATAGATCAACATGTAGGGCCAAATACCTCCTACTCCTCCCTATTGCTCCTAGCTGCATGTCTCTGCTCTTGGGGCGGGGCTACTGTTTAACACTCCTGTGTAAATTCCCTATCTTCACAGGAGGTTACAGATGGCCTGTATCACAGTACATTACCCTGCCTCCCTGGTTGGCTAGTCCTGTGCTGTGGCTGACTGAAGACCCTAAGGCTGCATCCCAAATGGCAGCCTATTCCCCATAGGCCCTGGTTAAAAGTAGTGCACTGTACAGGGAATAGGATGGCATTTGAGACACAACCAAAGCCTGCATCCTCACACCGTACAGCCTCCTTCAGTGTTTTCAGCTTTTCCTTTTTATTCCTCTCCGCTTGCTGTGTGACTGTGTGACTGTGACAGCCACTATTGAAATGCAAATGGTTGTGCAGTATCCAATAGTAGGGCGGATCTTAGGGATAGGAGGGAGAGACTGCTTGACAGCTTTGTTCAAAATCAGCATGTTTTCCCCCATTTGTATCTCTCTCTCTCTCTCTCTCTCTCTCTCTCTTTCTCTCTCTCTGGGTATATTATCTCACTGTGTTTCTGTCTCACCAACACAGACACACACATTATCTCCGTGCCCTACATGCGCCAAAAACATGTGTAGGAGTTTAGACTGACTCAAACACACCACACACACACACTCACATACAGTACACTCGATGTCACATGCATACACTCGACGCAGACACAAACATGCGTTACTTCATCTGAGTTCCCGTCGCTACACACAGATGAAAGCGTGGCACAGAGAATGACACTCCAACAGGTGAATTCCACATGAAGTGTTCACTGAATACTGATTGGATGGTTGGCCTGGGCACCCTGTCTCTAATTATAACTGCAAAGAGGATGAGAAGGTTCCAGAAGTAGTGCTACTGTCCACTCCATTCACTGTCACAATGACCCTGCTGTACTATCATCTCTCTCAGCTCTGGTCCTGCTGATGTTTACACGGATAAATGAAACCTACTGTAAATGAATCAGGCTCCGTCAGACTCAACTTATCTCTTTCATCACCCTCATTCATTTCATTTTCTCTCTTTCCTTTCGGCTGTCATCTCAAATTGGCAGTTCACCGGGATCAACAAGAGAATCATTACTCAAAACTCAATTTCCCACAATGTCTCACTTCCTGTCTTCCTTTTAAAGCTTCTGCTGGGCTGACACGCCCTTCCAGTAGTCAAGGATGTCGTGGAGGTCCTCCCCTTTGGCGAACTGCACCTTCTTCCTTAAGGCGTTCCCGGCCGTGACGTAGCACGACTCATCCCGCTGGCCCTTCCTGTAGGGCCGGAACCTCTCCCAGATCCTCAGGGAGCTCTCCGAGGAATACTCAGGGCTGGAGGAGTACCCAGAGTAGTTTTGGTGGCGGGAGGGTGAGAGCTGCGAGTAGGAGGCGGCGTCACGGCGGGAGCGGGTTAGGGGCTTGAGGAAGGAGGCCCTCTGGTGCGGCGAACCCTGGTGGGAGCCCTCGTAGTACAGTGCCGGGACGGAATGGCGGTGCTCTGAGCAGTGGAAGTCCTCCTGCTGCCCCTGCCCCTGTCCCTGTCCCTGCTGCTGCTGCTGCTGGTTGGTAATACCATCAACACCACCACCACCACCACCTCCACTACCACACCCACCACCACCCCCACCTCCTCCCCCGCCGCTCCCCACCAGAGGCAGCCGCTCCAGGGGCTCTCCACACCCCACGGGGCTGCCTCTCTCTCCTGGGTACTGCTGGCAGGGGTCCGGACTGCGGGGCTCGTGGACGTCCAGGCTGTAGACCCGGCCTCCTCCTCCGGTCCCTCGTTCCCGGTCACGTCCCATGGAGTTGCAGGATGAGGTACTGCACTGCTTCTTCACGGCGCTGATCACCACCACAGCGTCAGCGCTCATCTGCCTCTGGACGGGGCGCACAGCAGACGCAGGGGGAGGGGGCCGGTAGGGGGGCGACACAAACCCTCCGCCGCTGATCCCCGGACGCTCCGAGAGAGGGACGGAGAAGGGGAGCGGCGGTGGAGGGGGGATCTTGGTTGTAGGGGCGGGCAGGCCCGGGCAGGTCTCAGTTACGCCGGGGGAGAGGGGGATGAGGCCACGGGTCAAGGAGGAAGTGCAGGTGGGCGGAGGTGAGGTGGGGTAGGAGGTGGTGGTGGTGGCGGAAGAGGCGGTGGAGGAGGCGGCCATGACAGAGTCCAGCTTCAGGGCGTCGATGCAGTTATTGATGATCTGGTTGACCTTATCCACCTCCATGGCGATGGTGGAGATCTCCGAAGCCGAGCCTCGCCCGTCGTCGTCGTCCGAATCCTCCCCCACGTCCGTCCCGTCCTCCTCTCTTAGATCCTCATCCCTCATCCCTCCCTGTCCTCCTCCAATCCCTCCATCTCTCATCACCCCCTCCATCCTCACGTCCATGTAGGTACCTTTGCTGGTCAGCATGGTCTCGGAGAAGGCCGTGGCCATCTTATCCTGAGGGATGGAGGAGAGTCTGGAGGAAGAGGTGTTGGCGGAGTGGAGCATGCCCGAGGAGGAGGAGGCAGACATTGGCAGCTTGCCCCCGTGCGTGTGGTGCTGGTACTGGTGGTGGCCCTGACCCTGGGCCTGCTCCTGGAGCTTCTGCACCGCAGACGGGTCGTTCCCCACGGCCGCCGCCACCTCCGGACCATACCTCATTTCTAGAATCGTCTTCTTCACACAGATGGACTTCTGCTTCTCCTCATGCCTCCTCTTCTTCCTCAGACAAAAGTAAACGAGGCCCAGGATGCAGAGCATCCCGAAGAGGCAGCCCACAATGGTCAATATGTAGTGGGTGGTGATGGAAGGTGTTGGCGGTATGTCGTCGGGGTTCTGGCCTCGGGTGGAGAACTGGAGGCAGGTGTGGTTGTAGCGTTGGGAGGTCCGGATGGAGGCCACGCAGAAGGTGTAGTTGGTGTGTGGCTTCAGCTTGTTCAGCGTGATCATCTCCTTTTTGAGCTTCAGGTTCATTACGTCAGAGACAAAGGTGTTGTTGTACTGCACCAGGATGTACATCTTGCTGTAAGGTCTGGGGATCTGGACCATGATAGAGGCCGTGACGAGGGACACGTGGTGGAGCTTGATGCTGGGGCTGAAGCTGTGCTCCGTGGAGGAAGACGAGGTGGTGGGCTGGTGGTACGGACCCACGCGGTCCAACATGTCCGGGCCCATTCCGGAGGAATCTGAGTCTGGCGGGAGAGACGTCATCCCGGGGATAAAGACCCCGTCCCGGCAGACAGAGGACAGAATCGTCCGAGCGTTATGCCCGACGATGCCGGACGCAATGGGACTCAGGAGTGGGTAGCCAAACATCTCCCTGGGGGTCTCGCACTGCAGCCGGTCGTAGGTGTGTGTGACGTTATTGAAGGCCTCCAACCAGGTGAGGAAGTTGTACAAGTCACAGCCACAGTGGAAGGGGTTCCCAGCCAGCTCACACACCATGAGGCGGTTCAAAATGGTAAAGGTGGACGGTTCGAGGCGGGCCAGCTTATTGGACGACAGGTCAATGCTGTTGAGACTGAGGCACTCATCCAATGCATTGTTGCCAATGACCTTGATGAGAACGGAGAGAGACAGAAAGCAATATATTAAAAAACAAATCTGAACCATGTTGTACATACAGAATAATATAAATGTATCTTTAGTAAATAGTAGCACTGAAATATTTTAAAACTACATAACTAAACAAAACTCAACCAATGCCACACCTCTATGAGGTTGTGCTGGAGGAAGAGGCACTGCAGCCGTCCCAGGCCCCTCATCATGGCTTCTGTCAGGTTGGTCAGCTTGTTGTAGCCCAGCTGGAGGACCTAGGAGAGAACCACAAAGGATTACGTCAAGATTGAATCAATCAACCAATCAACCAACCAATCAATCCTCCCACCCACCCACCACCCAGTGTACCTGTAGGTTGGCCTGTTGAGCAAAGGCCCCATCCTCGATGTAGGAGATCTCGTTCTTGGTGAGGTTGAGGTCCGTGAGGTTGGTGAAGCGGTACATGGAGGTGTAGGGGATCATCTTGAGCTTGTTCTCGTTGAGCCTCAGGTCGTGGACCGTGTTATTGATGTGCTGGGGGATGGTCTCGTATGGAGGCTGGTTCTGGCTGCAGATGGCTAGCCACACGTAGCCCTTGTCCCCCTCGATCAGCCAGCAGTCCCCCCAGACCAGGCTCGGGAGGTGGAGGAAGAGGAGGAGAGAGAGAAGGATGAGGAGGATGGGGGTGGATGGAGAGGAGGTGGAGGAGGAGGAGGAGGAGGAGGAGTGAGAGCGAAGCCTGCTGAGCATGATGGAAGGAGGAGGAGGACGAATGAAGAGGGAGGTTGTGTTAAGATGGAGGAAACGTGGGATTGAAATAAGGGATGGAGAGGTTTTAAAGGAGAAAGAGCGTGGATGATGGACTGGGGTAGCTAGGTTGTCCTCAGAAAGGGGAGAGGGGTTTAGCTTGGGTGTAGAAAAAGAGGGAGGGGCTTCACACAGCCAGTCACAGCTGTATGGTCATCATGGTGATTAGCAGAGTCCCCATGTCTTGTCACTTCCTGTTGGACTGCCGTGGTGAGTGAAACAGCTATTCCTCATACTCTTACTCTCTACGACGGGAGGTCTTGTTGATTGATCTGTTAGAAAGTAACAGGATCTGCTGGAGAGATGTGAGTCTGTGGAAAAGAAGAGAGGAAAACCGTGAGGCAACAATAGAGTGGCAAATGACAATAATAACATGGAATGTACATGGACTGTAGCAAACAATATAGAACACAAAAGGCTAGTGTTGCATACAGATGGAGGGTTTTCATTTGAGCACCCTGTTGCAGGAGAACTTTCCTGCAATGCAGGAAATGTTAAACGTGTAATGTACACTGCTCAAAAAAATAAAGAGAACACTTAAACAACACAATGTAACTCCAAGTCAATCACACTTCTGTGAAATCAAACTGTCCACTTAGGAAGCAACACTGATTGACAATAGATTTCACATGCTGTTGTGCAAATGGAATAGACAACAGGTGAAAATTATAGGCAATTAGCAAGACACCCCCAATAAAGGACTGGTTTTGCAGGTGGTGACCACAGACCACTTCTCAGTTCCTATGCTTCCTGGCTGATGTTTTGGTCACTTTTGAATGCTGGCGGTGCTTTCACTCTAGTGGTAGCATGAGACGGAGTCTATAACCCACACAAGTGGCTCAGGTAGTGCAGCTCATCCAGGATGGCACATCAATGCGAGCTGTGGCAAGAAGGTTTGCTGTGTCTGTCAGCGTAGTGTCCAGAGCATGGAGGCGCTACCAGGAGACAGGCCAGTACATCAGGAGATGTGGAGGAGGCCGTAGGAGGGCAACAACCCAGCAGCAGGACTGCTACCTCTGCCTTAGTGCAAGGAGGAGCAGGAGGAGCACTGCCAGAGCTCTGCAAAATGACCTCCAGCAGGCCACAAATGTGCATGTGTCTGCTCAAACGGTCAGAAACAGACTCCATGAGGGTGGTATGAGGGCCCGACGTCCACAGGTGGGGGTTGTGCTTACAGCCCAACACCGTGCAGGGCGTTTGGCATTTGCCAGAGAACACCAAGATTGGCAAATTCGCCACTGGCGCCCTGTGCTCTTCACAGATGAAAGCAGGTTCACACTGAGCACATGTGACAGACGTGACAGAGTCTGGAGACGCCGTGGAAAACGTTCTGCTGCCTGCAACATCCTCCAGCATGACCGGTTTGGCGGTGGGTCAGTCATGGTGTGGGGTGGCATTTCTTTGGGGGGCCGCACAGCCCTCCATGTGCTCGCCAGAGGTAGCCTGACTGCCATTAGGTACCGAGATGAGATCCTCAGACCCCTTGTGAGACCATATGCTGGTGCGGTTGGCCCTGGGTTCCTCCTAATGCAAGACAATACTAGACCTCATATGGCTGGAGTGTGTCAGCAGTTCCTGCAAGAGGAAGGCATTGATGCTATGGACTGGCCCGTCCGTTCCCCAGACCTGAATCCAATTGAGTACATCTGGGACATCATGTCTCGCTTCATCCACCAACGCCACGTTGCACCACAGACTGTCCTGGAGTTGGCGGATGCTTTAGTCCAGGTCTGGGAGGAGATCCCTCAGGAGACCATCCGCCACCTCATCAGGAGCATGCCCAGGCGTTGTAGGGAGATCATACAGGCACATGGAGGCCACACACACTACTGAGCCTCATTTTGACTTGTTTTAAGGACATTACATCAAAGTTGGATCAGCCTGTAGTGTGGTTTTCCACTTTAATTTTGAGGGTGACTCCAAATCCATACCTCCATGGGTTGATAAATTTGATTTCCATTGATAATTTTTGTGTGATTTTGTTGTCAGCACATTCAACTATGTAAAGAAAAAAGTATTTAATAAGATTATTTCATTCATTCAGATCTAGGATGTGTTAAAAAGGCTTCTGAAGTTTGTAATTTTCACTTTGACATTTTTGACTTGATTTCCCCAAAAATGTATCAACCCCTACAAAAATGCCCATTAATTATAATCCACATAATAATTCACATTTCCTGTTGCTGCAGGATTATTTTCCTGCTGTAGCAAACTGGCTCAAATTAAGATCCTACATCTGTATAAAAACCATAATCACATGGGAAAGCTATGAAACCAGGTGCAATTTTAGAAAACGATGATTTAAAGTGGCACTATGATGTAGGAGACTATTCCTATAAAAGCACACACATCCTCATTCCTCAAAAAGCAATAAATGTGAATACACATCCTGAATGGGAGTCGGAAAATGTACTGTTTAACACACACCAGCATAACCCCTTTCTCTCTGACAGCCACTCTCTGCAAAGAGAACAGATGCTTATTCATGACCATCATGTGTGACCAGAAAACAGCACTCGGAAATAAAGTGCCCTGCATAAAACCTCAACACAGAAACCCAGCCCATGAATACATGATGTTCGTTTACAACATGCCTCATACTGGCTTCGGCGCTAATATCTGTGCATCTTAAATCTTGTGCATGTGACACTCAAGGTTTATGGCTCCGCCGTGGATTAATCTGACAAGTGACACCTCATACCTTCCACATCTATCATTCCAGTGTTAATACTAATTGTAATTATTTTGCACTATAGCCTATTTATTGCCTTACCTCCATAACTTGCTACATTTGCACACACTGTATATATATTTTCTGTTGTATTTTTTGACTTTATGTTTTTTTACCCCATATGTAACTCTGTGTTGTTGTTTTTATCGCACTGCTTTGCTTTATCTTGGCCAGGTCGCAGTTGTAAATGAGAACTTGTTCTCAACTGGCTTACCTGGTTAAATAAAGGTGAAACAAATAAATAAAATAAAAATACAGTCTCTCCACCATAAGCCCCAGGAATCTTCTCTAGCCAGGGGACCTCACCACACAATGTTATCACGATACTTAGGTGACGATACGATATGTATTGTGATTCTCACGATTCTTACGATTCTATATGCATTGCGATTCAATACTGTGATTTTATTGCGATAACATATTGCTCACCATATATCTGCTGCAGAGGGACAAGAGAGAGACATGAGAAAACAAGTTTTCATTAGTCATGGAAATAAAAGTTCTGAAAACAAATTGGCTGCCTATTTAAAAATAAGATGGAGAACAAGCTATGAAGGAAAAATACTGTTTTGGTGCAGGTACAGCTAACCAGCGTAAAAACAACATTGCGATATTGTCAAAACGATACGATATATTGTCAAAAATAATATCCCACTATGTAACTGCATCGATTTTTTCCCCCATCGCTAGTATGTACGTGATTTAAAGGATCATTAAAATATGTGTTGTGTGTCTAAATGAGATGCGAATGGCACACCAAGTTAAAACGCCCTCTTCCCTACATTTAAAACAAGACAAAGGGAAGGAGTGATGGGAAGAAGAAAGGACAGTAGGATGGAAAGAAAATAGGAAGGAAGGGAGGAAGGAAATAAGGAAGAAATGAAGGAAGTAAGTAAGGTGGAGAGAAAGTAGGAAAGAATATAGGGAGAAAGGGAAAAGGAACGATGGAAAGAAACTGAGCTGAGGATGACGAGACAACCTTCCTCTCCACAGGGTGCCATCCACTCAGACTAAGTTTCTGTCCCTGACTTTCATTTGTCCTCATCATGTTAAACTATTCACGCTGTGAGAAAGCTCCTAGTCCCACCACTCCTGTGTCTGCACTTCCTGGATCCCTAGGTAGGAGAGCCCCCTGTAGGAGGCCATCCATCTCACCCTGACACCCATCTATCAACCTGTCCCTGTCAGTCTCTGTAGAGGAGATAGGAGTGTCACACACCATGCTACATTAATCACCTCAACATCCGAGACTTCTCGATCTCTCCCTGTTGACTCACCTGTCACATTATTACACACATATACATAAACGTACTTATACACACACACTGGTTTGCATGCATGCAGGTACACACACACACGCACACCACCCTAACGACTGTACCTATGACAGTCAGTTCATCTTTCTATAGACTCTCTAGTCACATCATACAATCCTTCACCATCGGCTCTCTATTCAATCTGCATGTCATTTGAACGCTAGTCACATAGTTATACAAGCCAGGATTATCAGTATATTTTGTGTTGTGACAGACAATGTCTTCCTCTCGCTATAGCTGACAGTCAGAAAGCTCTCTCTCTCTCCATGGAACCAGAGAATTACTGAACAGTCCTAGTTCCACTTTTCTCAATTCTCTATTCCGATGGAGAATTGGAACTCATTCCAGTCTATTCTAGTCAATATTCCCAAATGGTGAGAGCCAAGTATCTGGTCCAATTTCCCACTCCGTTTTCTGATTACTGCTGAAAATGGGAATACCAAAGCACTTAGGATATAATACATCATCAGCACCTCATACTGATTAGAGTTGTGGGCTGTTGCCACTGGAATATTCCCTTTAGGGGATGTCTCTATGAAAACATGCTAGTGTAGTCAAAGGTTGTAGCCTATTTAGCACGTACTATGTGTATCAAGACAGTTAGTCTCTCTCTCTCTCTCTCTCTCTCTCTCTCTCTCTCTCTCTCCTCTCTCTCTCTCATCTCTCTCTCTCTCTCTCTCTCTCTCTCTCTCTCTCTCTCTCTCTCTCTCTCTCTCTCTCTCTCTCTCTCTCTCTCTCTCTCTCTCTCTCTCTCTCTCTCTCTCTCTCTCTCTCTCTCTCTCTCTCTCTCTCTCTCTCTCTCTCTCTCTCTCTCTCTCTCTCTCTCTCTCTCTCTCTCTCTCTCTCTCTCTCTCTCTCTCTCTCTCTCTCTCTCTCTCTCTCTCTCTCTCTCTCTCTCTCTCTCTCTCTCTCTCTCTCTCTCTCTCTCTCTCTCTCTCTCTCTCTCTCTCTCTCTCTCTCTCTCTCTCTCTCTCTCTCTCTCTCTCTCTCTCTCTCTCTCTCTCTCTCTCTCTCTCTCTCTCTCTCTCTCTCTCTCTCTCTCTCTCTCTCTCTCTCAGACCTGACTCCATTAGTGCTCCATATAGGGAACCGAGAGGAGAAGTAGCGAACGAGGGGTGGGGGTATATCATTACGACTAGGTAGGTAACGGAGATGGGGCCACCTTATCAATGATAGGGGAGAAAGAGCAGGTTCCTGGTTGCAAAACAGATGTACAATGCATTTGCCACAATGGCTGTGATACAATAGATATGTTTGGTAAGTTTGTCTGCACAAAATGCTTTACATAACCATTGTGTGGTGTACCAGAACTATAATAGCTACAGGTAACTGTCAAAATAATGGAAACATTACGTGAGTAAATTAGGGATACAAAGTATATTGAAAGTAGGTGCTTCCACACAGGTGTGGTTCCTGCGTTAATTAAGCTATTAACATCCCAGCATGCTTAGGGTCATGTATCCTGGGCAGGCAATTATTTTGGCTACCATGGCTATGCCCCCATAGGATGACAATGCCCCCATCAACAGGGCATGAGTGGTCACTGAATGGTTTGATGAGCATGAAAACGATGTAAAACATATGCCATGGCAATCTCAGTCACCAGATATCAACCCATTTTAACACTTATGGGAGATTCTGAAGCGGAGCCTGAGACAGCATTTTCCACCACCATCAACAAAACAACAAATTATGAAAGTTCTAATGGAAGAATGGTGTCACATCCCTCCAATAGAGTTCTAGACACTTGTAGAATCTATGCCAACGTGCATTGAAGCTGTTCTGGCTTGTGGTGGCCCAACGCCCTATCAAGACACTTTATGTTGGTGTTTCCTTTATTTTGGCAGTTACCTGTAGATGTGGGTCACATTGCAAAGAAGTTTGAGAACTACAGGCTTCCAGGTAGGTAACAGG
>NC_140015.1:27819802-27964954 GCF_964263955.1 Coregonus lavaretus | reverse complement strand
GGACAAAGAATGCTGAGTTGCACCCAAAGAACACCATACCTACTGTGACGCATGGGGGTGGAAACATCATGCTTTGGGGCTGTTTTTCTGCAAAGGGACCAGGACGACTGATCCGTGTAAAGGAAAGAATGAATGGGGCCATGTATCGTGAGATTTTGAGTGAAAACTTCCTTCCATCAGCAAGGGCATTGAAGATGAAACGTGGCTGGGTCTTTCAGCATGACAATGATCCCAAACACACCGCCCGGGCAATGAAGGAGTGGCTTCGTAAGAAGCATTTCAAGGTCCTGGAGTGGCCTAGCCAGTCTCCAGATCTCAACCCCATAGAAAATCTTTGGAGGGAGTTGAAAGTCCGTGTTGCCCAGCGACAGCCCCAAAACATCACTGCTCTAGAGGAGATCTGCATGGAGGAATGGGCCAAAATACCAGCAACAGTGTGTGAAAACCTTGTGAAGACTTACAGAAAACGTTTGACCTGTGTCATTGCCAACAAAGGGTATATAACAAAGTATTGAGAAACTTTTGTTTTCCACCATAATTTGCAAATAAATTCATTAAAAATCCTACAATGTGTCTGTCATAGTTGACGTGTACCTATGATGGAAATTACAGGCCTCTCTCATCTTTTTAAGTGGGAGAACTTGCACAATTGGTGGCTGACTAAATACTTTTTTTCCCCACTGTATATATTTATATATCCTCCCTCCCTCCCTCCCTCCCTTCCTCCCTCCCTCCCTCCCTCCCACCCTCCCTCCCTCCATCTCATGTCTCTATCTCTCCATATCTCTCTCCCCCTCCTCCCTCCCTCCCTCCCTCCATCTCATGTCTCTATCTCTCCATCTCTCTCTCCCTCCCTCCCTCCCTCCATCTCATGTCTCCATCTCTCCCTCTCTCTCACTCTCTCCCTCCCTCCCTCCAGCTCATTCTCTATCTCTCCCTCCCTCCCTCCCTCCCTCCATCTCATGTCTCTATCTCTCCATCTCTCTCTCCCTCTCTCTCTCCCTCCCTCCCTCCATCTCATGTCTCTATCTCTCCATCTCTCTCTCCCTCCTCCATCTCATGTCTCTATCTCTCCATATCTCTCTCCCCTCCCTCCCTCCCTCCCTCCATCTCATGTCTCTATCTCTCCATCTCTCTCTCCCTCCCTCCATCTCATGTCTCCATCTCTCCCTCCCTCACTCTCTCCCTCCCTCCCTCCATCTCATGTCTCTATCTCTCCCTCCCTCCCTCCCTCCCCTCCCTCCCTCCATCTCATGTCTCTATCTCTCCATCTCTCTCTCCCTCTCTCTCTCCCTCCCTCCCTCCATCTCATGTCTCTATCTCTCCATCTCTCCCTCCCTCCCTCCATCTCATGTCTCCATCTCTCCCTCCCTCACTCTCTCCCTCCCTCCCTCCATCTCATGTCTCTATCTCTCCCTCTCTCTCTCCCTCCCTCCCTCCCTCCATCTCATGTCTCTATCTCTCCATCTCTCTCTCCTCTCTCTCTCCCTCCCTCCTCCATCTCATGTCTCTATCTCTCCATCTCTCTCTCCCTCCTCCATCTCATGTCTCTATCTCTCCATCTCTCTCTCCCTCCACCTCCCTCCCTCCCATCTCATCTCTATCTCTCCATCTCTCCCTCCCTCCCTCCATCTCATGTCTCTATCTCTCCCTCTCTCTCTCCTTCCCTCTCTCCCTCCCATCCATCTCATGTCTCTCTCCCTCCCTCCCTCCCTCCATCTCATGTATCCATCTCTCCATCTCGCTCTCCCTCCCTCCCTCTCTCTCTCCCTCCCTCCCTCCATCTCATGTCTTTATCTCTCCATCTCTCCATCTCTCTCTCCCTCCCTCCCTCTCATGTCTCCATCTCTCTCTCCCTCCCCCCTCTCTCTCCCTCTCTCTTCCTTCCCCTACTCTCTCTCTCTCCTCCCTCCTCCCTCCTTCCTCTCTCTCTCCCTCTCCACTCCCTCCATCTCATATCTCTATCTCTCTCATCTCTCTCTCTCTCTCTCTCTCTCTCTCTCCATCTCATGTCTCTATATCTCCATCTCTCTCTCCTCCTCCCTCCCTCCCTCCATCTCCCTTTCCATGTCCATCTCTCCACCCCCCCCCCCCCCCCCCTCTCCTCTCTCCCTCCCTCCCTCCCCCCACACACACACACACACACACACACACAGTTCTGGCTTTACTCACTAAAGGAAGCTTAAAGGATTGAGTTCTAGGTCTCCTGTAGCTCACTTGGTAGAGCATGGCGCTTGCAACGCCAGGGTTGTGGGTTCGTTTCCACGGGGGGCCAGTATGAAAAATGTATGCACTCACTAACTGTAAGTCGCTCTGGATAAGAGCGTCTGCTAAATGACTAAAATGTCAAATATTAAAGGCCCATTCAGCGATTTGACTCTGTGTCTTCATCACATAGCCTTGAGCTTTTATCTAGGTGTCCATTCGTTTCAATGATAGTCTCTCTGGGTAAATGGAGAATGTGATGGAGAGATGAGGAGAGAAAAATGGCACAGAGAAAGACACCATCGCTGTTTGACTATGCCTACTTCCTTTTCTTCTCTCCCTCTATCCTTCCCGTCCTCCCTCCCTCCACCGCTCAGTTGTTCAGTCAGTATGGTGAGTCAGAGTGCTTTAACTAACTACCTCAGTCTGTTTAGATCTATGTCATCTATTCATATAGGAGCACCTCCTAATGACTGGCTCACTGACTGACTGACGCACTGATGCGCACACACACACACAGTCTTTTATAACTAACCTTGTGGGGACACACAATTCAGTCCCATTCAAAATCATATTTTCCCTAACCCCTAAACCTAACCCTAACCCTTACCCTAACCTTAACCCTAACCTTAACCCAAAACCTTAACCCTAACCTTAGATCCTAACCATAACCCTAAAACTAACCCTAGCTCCTAACCCTAAACCTAATTCTAACCCTAACACGAATTCTAACCTTAACCCTAAACCCCCTAGAAATAGCATTTGACCTTGTGGGGACCAACAAAATGTCCCCAGTTGGTCAAATGTGTGTTTGTTTACTATTCTTGTGGGGACTTCTGGTACCCACAAGTATAGTTAAACACGTCCACACACACACACACACACACACACACACACACACACACACACACACACACACACACACACACACACACACACACAAACTCTCTGTCTCATCCACGGCTGCCCAAGCGTGACATCATATCCATATCCTGCAGGAAGAGGAAGTGATGCAATAAAGCGTGACACTGCAGAGCCCCGGAGGTCTGGGGCCAAATGGAGCGACTGACCAACCCTCTTCTCTCCCAGCCCAGACGGCTTGGGGAATAGATAGCCAGGGGCAGGGGATGGAGGATGGGGAGCAGGGGGATAGGGGCTGGGGAATAGATAGCCAGGGACAGGGGATGGAGGATGGGGAGCAGGGGGATAGGGGCTGGGGAATAGATAGCCAGGGACAGGGGATGGAGGCTGGGGAGCAGGGGGATATGGGCTGGGGAATAGATAGCCAGGGACAGGGGATGGAGGCTGGGGAGCAGGGGGATAGGGGCTGGGGAATAGATAGGCAGGGACAGGGGATGGAGGCTGGGGAGTAGGGGGATAGGGGGAATAGATAGCCAGGGACAGGGGATGGAGGATGGGGAGCAGGGGGATAGGGGCTGGGGAATAGATAGGCAGGGACAGGGGATGGAGGCTGGGGAGCAGGGGGATAGGGGCTGGGGAATAGATAGCCAGGGACAGGGGATGGAGGCTGGGGAGCAGGGGGATAGGGGGAATAGATAGCCAGGGAAAGGGGATGGAGGCTGGGGAGCAGGGGGATAGGGGCTGGGGAATAAAGAGCCAGGGAAGACTCAGATTATGGCTAGAGGCAGAAGGATGGTGGCCAAGAGATGGGAGAAACGAAGGAATGGTGTCCCTACACTGATGATGGGGGAGAGGAAGGAATGGTGTCCCTACACTGCATGATAGGAACTCTATCATGAATACATTATTTTAAATGCATAGCGCAAAAAGTGTTAGTAGCAAAAAAGTGAAGATAGGGCAAGATAAAGCAAACATTTCAACGACATGCTATTTATATGCATTGTTTTGGCCATGGAGGGGGATCAAGGACCAACGGCTGGGGCCAGTGTCTGGGTTAAAGCCACATGCATGCTGGGTGAGGTCCCACAGGCCCAGGGGCTGGATGATGGTTGAAGGCTGGGGGCTGGGTAAGAGCCTGGGGATGAAGGCTGGAGGCCAGTACCGTGTTAGAGCCAGGGGCATGCAGCTCAACAAGATCTCATAGTTTCACTTCGAAATTTGACGTATTATGGATGAATGTCTATTTTTTACGCATTCATTCTGCATGGTTACAGGGTTAATTTCACGTGGTTACAGGGTTAAAACAGAAACAACTCAAAGGGTTTAGTGTAGGTATTAATTCCGAGTGGGTAAGGTTAGGGCTATGGTTTGGGGAAGGCTTAAAACAAAAATAATAAAAAACAATGTGCTGTTTCCATCAAGTATCATCAATTATTCTCCTGGCTTGCCAGAGCATTATAAACTGACGTGGCGCAGTGGTCAGAGCAGCATGCTTCGGTCTGAGCAGCGTATTTCCCCGCCGAGCATCATGAGTTCGCGGCAGAGCTCAGCAATAGTTGTCTTTTTTTTTTGTGAGCGCAGAGGAAGGCATATATCGACGTTCTCAGGACCTTTTCAAACGTCCAAAATGGTAGTCTATTTCTAGTGACCAGACTGAGCAGCTACCCACTTTGGCTGCACAACCTGCTCTTCAGGGGGATAACCGGCCTCTGGAACGAACATGGTGTTCTAACTAAATCTGGAACTTAGTTTGCTGGTACTTTATAAGGCTATAACTGAACTATATATACTGTATTTCTGTGTGCATGGAGTATATAGAGCCAAATGACTGAATAACCAAGGGACATCTGGTCATCAGAGAAATGTCTATGGCATGAATGAGGCTTGTCAACCTCAGGGCTTAGGTCAGATAGAGAGAGAACAGAACACACACACACACACACGTATGCATGCACACACGAACGTACGCATACAGCCCCCCCCCTCCACACACACACAGTCTAGACAGAATATAATCCAGAATCCCCTGTGGGCCCCTATTCAACACTAGAGTCCCTGCTACTCTGCTTCAAACTAAAGTCAAGTACCTTAGAATTACAGTGTACTCTAGAAAAATACCCTGTGGGCTCAACACAACCTCTACCTAGTCACAGGGTCAGGTAAAAGCATCAAACAAGATAGCAACTTTTCAGAGCAAGGGGGAGAGTAGCAGACAGAACATCAATGTAGTGGTAAATACCCTGTAGCCCCAGACTGAGACTTCTCCTGGAACTGAACCCCAGAGCTGTGTTCTGATTATCTAGCCTTATCCCTGAAGTGTTCACTTTTTCACTCACTCACCCTCATGGATTTAAAGGTATTTGGTCTAAGTATGGGTTAAAGATGGGTTTCAACCACAATTCTTATGCCAGTCCATTCCTCTTAGATCTATGAGTGGGACTGAACTTAGATCAACTCAAATCAAATTCAATTTAAACTTTATTTAAAGTGGATTTTCAATTGCAAGACACAATAAACTGAAAAGAGATAAAAACTAACAAAATTAAAGAAGAAGTGAAGGAGGAGGAGGTAGAGAATGGGACCAGAGCCCAGGTAGAAAGTGAGTGAAGTGCAGAGGGGGAAGTAGGAAGTGGATTAGGACAGGAAATAAGGTCATATCCCTCCCATCATGTGGTTCTCTGTTCTCTGAGGGCCGTAGAGGACGACGCTGTGTGACCCAGATCCCATTAGTACACACACCTCTGGACACACACATGAACACCCCCCCCACTGCATTATGTTTTTACATAATGCAGTGTTTAGTGCAGAGGCACATAGTCAAAAAAATTACAGACAGTTACTGCTGTATGAACACATCTCTCATCCCTCTTCCTATGCTGTCATAGCAACGATATATAGGTGTCGGGAAACGTTGATAGAACAATCTGTCCTCAGCACAGAAGAATGGGATGAACAGGGTGATGCATAAAACATGGAGAGGAGAGAAAGAGCGAGAGAGAGAGAGAGAGAGAGAGAGAGAGAGAGAGAGAGAGCGAGCGAGCGAGCGAGAGAGAGCGAGCGAGCGAGCGAGAGAGAGAGAGAGAGAGAGAGAGAGAGAGAGAGAGAGAGAGAGAGAGAGAGAGAGAGAGAGAGAGAGAGACAGAGACAGACAGAGAGAAGGGAGGGAGGGAGAGAATGAATTATGACTTAGCCAATGATGATGAATGCCTGTTAACACCAATGCCTATGCGGAGGCACTCCCTACTTTGTGAAACACTACAGTCCACAATCTCACTGTAACACTGAATATCATATTATACAGTACAGTGAGTCTCACAGGACTTGGTTGTTATCTACAGTATAATCATGTTATAATGATAAAGATATATGTGCTCTGCACAGTGGCAATCCCAGTTTGGAGAGAGACAACAGCAGGCACAATTATATCTCTCTCCTGTCTTAAATCATGAAGTTGATCTTTTTTTGGCATAGTGGACGATATGGAAAAAATACAGTCTCTTTTCTCAGTACCCTTCTTCTTCCCATGAGCACCTGAGATGAGATGTGCTGTCTGGAGTGGTATGCCAAGAGGCATGTAAATACTAGAGGTGTGTGTGTGTGTGTGTGTGTGTGTGCGTACCTGCGTGCGTGCATCTGTGCGTGTGCCCGTGCTGTCGTGTGTGTGTGTATTATGCGCCCGTGCGCCAGGGTCGTCCCACAAAGTCCCCTTTAATATAGACCACATGGAGAATTCAATAAATCTGATTTTTAATACGAATAAAGGCTTGCTAAAGTGCCAAAATTCTGCATTTTGACATGTCCCTCCGTCAAATCAAATCAAATCAAATCAGGCTTTATTTATATAGCCCATTTCAGACAAGAATGCAAGACAATGCGCTTCACAGGAAAAAACATACACAATAAAAACACATTAAAATCAGAATTACACAGTATTACACAACAAACACAAGAGGATAAAAAAGGATAAAAAACTAAAGAATAACAATAAAAACTGAATGCCTAGAAAGCACGCTAAGGAAAAGCAGAGCTAAAAAGGTATGTGTTAAGATCTCTTTTAAATATGTCCACAGTTTCGCCCCCCCCCCCCTCAGGTTCTCTGGCAGACTATTCCAGAGGCAGGAGGCATAGTAACTAAAGGCTGCCTCTTGGTCCTAGTAAACCCTATGTCACTTCTAGGAAGATTTCAACCCACTTAATTCTAACATTTCTGAACTCTCGTTTTAATATGGTGAAACTATTCCTTTTTAAATATTTTATTCAAAAGAAACATTGAACATGTTTTGTGGTGGAAAACTGAGCGGGTCGACCATAACACGTCAACCCTGATACCCCTAGATAGAAAAGCTAGAAATGTTTTAGCAATTTAATTTTGGGAAGCTTGCATTCAATTGCCACTCCCTGTTGCACACAAGGTTCCATTTCCCCTGTCATGAGAGGATTTATGGCTGAGTTACTGTAATATGAAATTGTTAACCTTGTTATGGTCAACCCTGTTACTTTATTTAGCACTTGATAGGCACTTATTATAGTATTTTTTTTATTTAACCTCTTGAGATGGGAAAACATGTTTTTTATAAAGTTGAACATGTGCTCTTTATGACAGAATGTTAAAATTAGGTGACCAAGTTACACTTCTCAAAAGGCACCAAATCGGTGGAACAACCCGCCTATGTATGTGTGTGAGCCCATCTGTGCCTATGTGTTCTCCACCCTTAGACATTGGAGTACCACACAGGAGGGCGGTGTCTATTATTAATGTGTAAACCATGCATATTCTACAAGAATAATTGCAGTAGCAGCGTCTCCTAACATCGAGGAATTCTTCTGGCGAAGCCCAGAGGTAAAGAAACCTGCTGCAGCAGAGCAGAGAGGAGAGGAGCAACCAGAGGAAGGAGCGAGAGAGAGAGAGAGAGAGAGAGAGAGAGAGGAACAGTGAGAGAGAGCACGAGAGAGAAAGAGAGAGAGCACGAGAGAGAGAGAGAGAGAGAAAGCACGAGAGAGAGAGAGAGAGAGAGAGAGAGAGAGAGAGAGGCACTGAAATTCTCTTCATTTCAGAACATGTTCTACTTATGAAAAGTATTTCCTTGGCTACCACATTACATCATACTACAACACTGTTGCTATTGATAGAAACATACCCTATTGACCCCTATTCAAAATAAAATCCATCACATTTGGAGAGTTAATTCAATGCACTAAGATGCTGTATGTAAGTCATAGTAAGTCATATTGGCCTATCTAACCTGCGAGAATTCAGCACAGGATATCCCGTTTCCCATTTCTCTAGAGAGGTGACTCTAGGCCTGTAAGCTGTTTCACCTCAACACACACAGTACAGGGCGAGAGCCGACAACTCGGACTGAGTTAATACTTTATCTGTTCAGATACAGACAGAAACACTAACAGACACAAGCAAAAGGACTGTGAGAGAGCATATATCAGAAAACAAGACCCCATTTGTAGCTGTATCACCGTTGAAAGTGCAAACAGTATGTTTGTGGAGCAGAGAGAAGAGAGCTCCCCTGTCCTCCCAAACTACCCATGGATCCACCCTCATAGTTGAGAGAACATTCACTCATAAACTCCCTAACGCTCCCTCCATCTCAGGTCAACTACAAGAGGTCTACAGACCTTCTCTCTGCACCACTCTGTACACCCACAGCCAATCCTCTATGACAGTTTGGTTCTGGGTCCTCTGGATGAATCAGAGAAACTAGCTAGCAGGGATTTGAGAGAGAGAGAGCGAGAGAGAGAAAGAGCGAGAGCGAGAGAGAGGAAGGAGAGAGAGAAAGAGAGACAGATAGTCAAGATGCACATCAGGCAGAAACGAGCAGAGTCTGTAACAGCATTGTGATTTGTTGTTTTGTCTTAACTAATAGATATTAGCAACCGGCTATAAAAAGAGCTGAATTGCTCATTGCCTATGGCCCTCAAATTCAAATCTGGACCTCAAAGCCAGTTCCACTGCTTTTTTTTCATTCTTCCCCTCTAATCAGGAACTGATTTAGAGTGTAATTAATGATCAGGTAGAACAGAAAACCAGCAGGCTCCGGACCTCGTAGGGTAAGAGTTGAATACCCCTGCCCTATGGCCTATTAAACCATGTATTAGTATTAGAGAGAGAAAGAGACAGATCAAATCAAATCAAAATGTATTTGTCACACGCGCCGAATACAACAGGTGCAGACCTTACCGTGAAATGCATACTTACAAGCCCTTAACCAACAACGCAGAGTTTTTAAAAAGTAAGTAAATAAACTAAAGCAAAAATAGTAACACAATAAAATAACAATAACGAGGCTATATACAAGGGGTCCGGTACCGAGTCAATGTGCAGGGGTACGAGGTATTTATACAGGGGTACGAGGTAGATGTACATGTAGGTAGGGGTAAAGTGACTAGATAATAAACATAGATAATAAACAGAGAGTAGCAGCAGCGTCTGTGAAGAATGTGAAGGAATGTGTGTGTGTGTGTATGTGTTTGTGTGTGTGTGGTGTCAATATGCATGTGTGTGTGTGTGTGTGTTGGAGTGTCAGTGTAGCATGTGTGAGTTTATGGTTAGAGTACAGTGAGTGTACATTGAGTCTGTGCAAGTGAAAATTATAATAAATAATAATAAAATAAGGGGGTCAATGCAAATAGTCCAGGTAGCCATTTAATTAACTGTTCAGCAGTCTTATGGCTTGGGGTAGAATCTGTTAAGGAGCCTTTTGGTCCCAGACTTGGCGCTCCGGTACCGCTTTCCGTGCGGTAGCAGAGAGAACAGTCTATGACTTGGGTGGCTGGAGTGTTTGACAATTTTTAGGGCCTTCCTCTGACACCGCCTGGTATAGAGGTCCTGGATGGCAGGAAGCTCGGCCCAAGTGATGTACTGCGCCGTACGCACTACCCTCTGTAGCGCCTTGCGGTCGGATGCTGAGCAGTTGCCATACCAAGTGGTGATGCAACCAGTCAGGATGCTCTCGATGGTGCAGCTATAGACATTTTTGAGGATCTGAGGTCCCATGACAAATCTTTTCAGCCTCCTGAGGGGGAAAAGGTTTTGTCGTGCCTTCTTCACGAAAGTCTTGGTGTGTTTGGACCATGATAGGTCCACTACCGCCCCGTCGATGCGAATGGGGGCGTGCTCGGCCCCTCCTTTTGCTGTAGTCCACGATCAGCTCCTTTGTCTTGCTCACATTGAGGGAGAGGTTGCTGTGCTGGCAGCACACTGCCAGGTGTCTCATCCTCATTGGTGATCAGGCCTACCACCATCGTGTCATCTGCAAATTCAATAATCCGGTAATCCGTCTGGCCCTGCGGCCAGTGAATGTTAACCTGTTAAAAGGTCGGCTACGGAGAGCGTGATCATACAGTCGTCCGGAACAGCTGGTGCTCTAATGCATGGTTCAGTGTTGCTTGCCTCGAAGCGAGCATAGAAGGCATTTAGCTTGTCTGGTAGGCTCGCGCCACTGGGCAGCTCGCAGCTGGGTTTCTGATAGAAGAATTTGGTAATTACTAATTATTACACTCCACTTTGGGAACTGTGTTAGAATCATGAGACTATAATCTAATAATGTGTGTGCGTAGGACAAGTAAAGATTATGACATTGTGTTACTATTTAGCAGTGTGAGTAGGAGTTAGGCCAGACAACAAAGGAGAAGGAGAACTGTCGACTAGACAACTTGTGACAACTGTGAAACCAAGATAAGGAAATAGGCCTCCCAATTTAGGGAGGGGAGGAAACCGTTAGGCTTGGAGGAGAGTATGAAACGTTTTGCAGGATATTGTGAGAACAGTGATAGAGAAAAAAATGCAGCCTGCCCGAGCAAGGAGTAGGCTATGATAAGAACATGTGTGTGTGTGTGTGTGTATGTGTGTGTGTGTATGTGTGACCTGATGGTCAGGAGAGCAGAGAATAACAACATGAGATAAACCCAGGTGTGAGCTTACAAGATGTGTACAGTGGAAAAATACAGCCCGTGTGTGTATAAAAAGATTGTACGACCATTTTGTTGCAGAGCGCTCTCAATGAATAAACCTACTGACCATTGCAATAAGGGGTCTTTATTTAATTTATTTAAATTATTCAATGATTTAAGAAGTGTTTGACTTCAACCATTGAGATAACAAAATTGACAGTTTCCCTTTGTAATCCGTGATAGTGTAGTAGGATTCGATCTTAGTCCTGTATTGACGCTTTGCCTGTTTGATGGTTCGTCGGAGGGTGTAGCGGGATTTCTTATAAGAGCCCGGATTAGTGTCCCGCTCCTTGAAAGTGGCAGCTCTAGCCTTGTGCGGATGTTGCCTGTAATCCAAGGCTTCTGGTTGGGACATGTACAGTACGTACAGTTACTGTGGGGACGACGTCGTCGATGCACTTGTTAATGAAGCCGATGATGTGGTAAACTCCTCATTGCCATCGGATGAATCCCGGAACATATTCCAGTATGTGCTAGCGAAACAGTCCTGTAGCTTAGCATCCGCTTCATCGGACCACTTCTGTATTGAGTGTGCCACTGGTACTACCTGTTTGAGTTTTAGCTTGTAAACAGGAATCAGGAATATAGAGTTATGGTCAGATTTGCCAAATGGAGGATGCGGCAGAGCTTTGTACGTGTCTCTGTGTGTGGAGATAAGGTGATCTAGATTTATTCCTCCAGATGCACATGTTGGTATTTCAGATTTCAGTCTTCCTGCATTAAAGTCTCCGGCCACTAGGAGCGCCGCCGTCTACAGCTTATCATGAGGTATTCTAACTGACACTTACTTACTATTTGAGATTGAGCACCAGCTATTGTTGAGAAAGAGACATACCACCCCCCTGATCTTACCGGAGGCTGCTGTTCTGTCTTGCCGATGCACGGAAAACCCAGCCAAATGTACACTACCAGTCAAAAGTTTAGACACACCTACTCATTCACTTTATTTTTGCTATTTTTTACATTGTAGAATAATAGTGAAGACATCAAAACTATGAAATAACGAATATGGAATTATGTAGTAACCAAAAAAGTGTTAAACAAATCAAAATATATTTTATATTTGAGATTCTTCAAATAGCCACCCTTTGCCTTGATGACAGCTTTGCACACTCTTGGCATTCTCTCAACCAGCTTCATGAGGGGGTATACAGAAGATAGCCTTAATTGGTGAAAGACCAAGTCCTTATTATGGCAAGAACAGCTTAAATAAGCAAAGAGAAACGACAGTCCATCATTACTTTAAGACATGAAGGTCAGTCAATATGGAAAATGTCAAGAACTTTGAACGTTTCTTCAAGTGCAGTCGCAAAAACCATCAAGCGCTATGATGAAACTGGCTCTCATGAGGACCGCCACAGGAATGGAATACCCTTGTCACAGATTCTGCCGAGGCTGCTCCTCCTCCTTGCTCGGGCAGGCTTCGGCGTTCGTCGTCCCCGGAGTACTAGCTACTGCCGATCGATGTTTTCGGTGTTTGTCTTGTGTTGTCTAGTTAGTACACCTGTTGCATATTAGTGTTGATTGTGTAGCATATAAGTTCCCTTGTTTTACATTTGGGCTTTGTGTGTTATTGTTCATTGTCTTGTTGATGTTCGGCCTAGCTACTACTTCGGATTACGCATATGGTGTTTTTCCCTCCAGTGTTGGAGACGTTTGTTTTGTGCGTAACGCTCAGTAAAGTAGTCAACCTGATTCTCTGTGTCCTGCGTCTGACTTCACTCGCCGCGTACACATCACCTCCTGACAGAATAACACACCACCATGGAGTCAGCAGGACCAGCGGTACCAACGGAGTCTTTAGAGGAGCGCGTCAGCAGCCAAGACGCCATGATCCGAAGACTCGGCACCGCCATGCAGGATGTGATGGACACTTTGAGCCGATGGGAAAGAGGAGGTTTGCCCACACCTCCTCCTACAATACCACCACCATCGGCCAGACCCATCGTTCCATCTCCGGAGTCCAGTGGGATTCGGCTCTCGCTCCCGAGGGCTTA
This sequence comes from Coregonus lavaretus, assembly GCF_964263955.1. Classification (NCBI taxonomy): domain Eukaryota; kingdom Metazoa; phylum Chordata; class Actinopteri; order Salmoniformes; family Salmonidae; genus Coregonus; species Coregonus lavaretus. The sequence continues at coordinate 27,951,926 of NC_140015.1, read as the reverse complement.
TGATGGCACCGCAGCCGGGTGTCAGGGTTTCCTGCTTCAAGTAGAACTCTACCTGGCAACCATTCACCCGGCGCCCTCGGGATACGAGAGCGTTTCCGCCCTCATCTCCTGTCTATCCGGCAAGGCATTGGAGTGGGCCAATGCCGAATGGAGGGGAATAGACGCCGCCACCATCAGTTATGCGGAGTTCTCCCGCCGCTTCAGGGCGGTTTTCGATCATCCCCCAGAGGGGAAAGCGGCGGGGGAGCGTCTGTTCCACCTCCGACAGGGGAAGAGGAGCGCGCAAGATTTCGCCCTGGATTTCCGGACTCTGGCGGCCAATGCGGGATGGAATGAGTGGGCCCTCATCGACCACTATAGGTGCAGCCTACGGGAGGACGTTCGCCGAGAGTTGGCCTGCAGGGACACCAACTTGAGCTTCGATCAGTTGGTGGACATGTCGATCCGTTTGGATACCCTGCTGGCTACCCGCGAACGTCCGGAGTTGGGGCCGTCCATTCCATCCCCCAGCACCTCCGAGCCAAGCCCTATGGAGCTCGGGGGTGTTGGTGCTAGAGAGAGGAGGAGAGAGACCCGGAGAGAGGCCGTCCCCTGCACCAGCTGTGGCCGTAGAGGACACACTGCGGTTCGGTGCTGGGGAGGGTCTCCTGGGAATCGAGGCAGCAGGTCACGCACTGATGAGTCATTCCAGGTGAGTAAGCGCCCAACTCACCCAGAGCTCTCTGTTGTCCACTTGTGTATTCAAGTTGAATTTCCCCAGGTTTCATCTCATTCCCAGCATAAGGCGCTAGTCGATTCAGGCGCAGCTGGGAATTTTATTGATCGCAATTTCTGTTACAAGTTAGGTATTCCCCTCCTACCAGTAGATGTGCCTTTCCCTATCCATGCCCTAGACAGCCGTCCTTTGGGGTCAGGATTGATTGATTAGGGACAGGGATACATACGGCCCTCCACTTCTCCTGCGTCCTCGAGTTTCTTTTTTGTGAAGAAGAAGGATGGAGGTTTGCACCCGTGTATAGATTACCGTAGTCTCAATCAGATTACTATTAAATACAGTTATCCTCTCCCTCTGATTGCGAGTATGACGGAGTCATTACACGGAGCGCGATTCTTCACAAAATTGGATCTCAGGAGCGCTTACAACCTGGTGCGCATTAGGGAGGGAGATGAATGGAAAACAGCATTTAGTACCACCTCGGGTCACTATGAGTATCTCGTCATGCCATACGGGTTAATGAATGCTCCTTCAGTCTTCCAATCATTTGTGGACGAGATTTTCAGGGATTTGCATGGGCAGGGTGTAGTGGTGTATATTGACGACATTCTAATATACTCTGCTACACGAGCCGAGCATGTGGCCTTGGTGCGTCGGGTAGGCTGTTGGAGCATGACTTGTATGTGAAGGCTGAGAAATGCCTGTTTTTCCAGGAGTCCATCTCCTTCCTGGGACATCGGTTGTCCGCGTCAGGGGTGGAGATGGAGATTGACCGCGTTTCAGCCGTGCGTAATTGGCAGACTCCCACCACGGTTAAGGAGGTGCAGCGGTTTTGGGGTTTTGCCAATTACTACCGGAGGTTTATCCGGGGTTTTGGACAGGTAGCAGCTCCCATCACCTCCCTGCTAAAGGGGGGCCCGGTGCGTTTGCAGTGGTCGGCCGAGGCGGACAGGGCGTTTAGACATCTGAGGGACCTGTTCACCTCGGTTCCGGTGCTGGCACATCCGGACTCCCCTTTGGCGTTCCAAGTGGAGGTGGACAAATTGCAGATTTTTGGTTCCAACCGCCATGTCTTTGTGAGACGCGGTGTGGGTGAACGGATGATCTCCGCATGTGTAGTTCCCACCGTAAAGCATGGAGGGGGAGGTGTTACTGTGTGGGGGTGCTTTTCTGGTGACGCTGTCTGTGATGTATTTAGAATTCAAGGCACACTTAACCAGCATGGCTACCACAGCATTCTGCAGCGATACGCCATCCCATCTGGTCTGGGCTTAGTGGGTCTATCATTTGTTTTTCAACAGGACAATGACCCAACACACTTCCAGGCTGTGTAAGGGCTATTTTACCAAGAAGGAGAGTGATGGTCCTCTGTAGCTCAATTGGTAAAGCATGGCGCTTGTAACGCCAGGGTAGTGGGTTCGATCCCCGGGACCACCCATACGTAAAAATGTATGCACACATGACTGTAAGTCGCTTTGGATAAAAGCGTCTGCTAAATGGCATATTATTATTATTATTATTAAGATGGAGTGCTTCATCAGATGACCTGGCCTCCACAATCCCCCGACCTCAACCCAATTGAGATGGTTTGGGATGAGTCGGACAGCAGAGTGAAGGAAAAGCAGCCAACGAGTGCTCAGCATATGTGGGAACTCCTTCAAGACTGTTGGAAAAGCATTCCAGGTGAAGCTGGTGGAGAGAATGTCAATAGTGTGCAAAGCTGTCATCAAGGCAAAGGGTGGCTATTTGAAGAATCTCAAATCTCAAATCTATTTTGATTTGTTTAACACTTTTTTGGTTACTACATGATTCCATATGTGTTATTTCATAGTTTTGATGAGTTCACTATTATTCTACAATGTAGAAAATAGTAAAAATAAAGAAAAACCCTTGAATGAGTAGGTGTGTCCAAACTTTTGACTGGTACTGTATATTATCCATGTTGTCGTTCAGCCACGACTCGGTGAAACATAAGATATTACAGTTTTTCATGTCCCGTCGGTAGGATAGTCCCGAACGGAGCTCATCCAGTTTACTCTCCAGTGATTGCACGTTCGCCAGAAGAACTGAGGGTAAAGGCGGATTATCCACTCCTTTCCAGGCATCCAGCGCTTCGACCTCTGTAACAGTGTCTCCCCTTCATACGAATGACGGGGATTTGGTCCTGGTCCGGGAAGAGCAGTATATCCTTCACGTCCGACTCATTTTAAAAAAATCCTCGTCCAGTTCGAGGTGAGTAAACGCTGTTCAGATGTCCAGAAGCTCTTCTCGATCATAGAAAACGATGGCGGAAACATGATGTACAAAAATAAATAAAAAATTCGCAAAAAACACATAAAATAGCACAATTGGTCAGGAGCCCGTAAAACAGCGGCCATCTCCTCCGGCGCCATTCTTTAAGATAGACAGAGAGATAGAGAGTGTGTTTGTGGGTGTGTGTGTGTGTGTGTGTGCATGCGTATATACTGGTACGTGCATGGGTGTTTGCGTGTCTGTGTGCATGCATGCATATGTGTACACACGCACATATGTGTGTGTGCGCACGCGTGTGTGTGCACCGACATTCATGTGTGTGTGTGTTTGTGTCTGTGGCGTCAATATGCATGAGTGTGTGTGTTTTGTGTGTATGTGTCTGTGTGTGTATGTTGGAGTGTCGGTGTAGTTTGTGTTAGTGTGTGGTTAGAGTCCAGTGAGTGCACGCAGACATGTGTGTGTGTGTGTGTGTGTGTGAGAGGAAACACTGCAGTCTAAGCCAACAGGTGGGTTTAGCTTTGAACTAATGACCCCCATACAGAGGAAAGCTTTGGCTCTGAGAAACAGGAACGAGGAGAGAAAGTCTATTGGCCTCATCCATTTTTCATTAGAAGAGCAAGGTTTGTGTTTGCCTTAGATTGATGCGCTTTGCATGAAAAGGAGTGTGCTTTCCCTGCAAGAGAAGAGAGGAAGGAAACAGAGAAATTAAGAGAGAGATATTAGGAATGAGACGGAGCGAGTGTGAGAAAGAGGAGAGAGAGAGAGAAAGACGAAAACAGACAGAGAGAGAGAGAGAGAGAGAGAAGGAGAGGGAGAAAGCGAGAGATAGATAAATTGTCTTTAGAGTTTTTCTATATTTTGTAGTTTCTCTAATTTTGTATGTTCATCCTGCTTGCAAAACCAATTTCCCCATGGGATAGTAAAGTCTACCATGACAAAGGGGAGTGAGAGCGAGAGACAGACAGATAGAGGGAGAGAGGGAAGCTGTCGAAAAGAGTCATCCCCCTCTCCCTCCCTCTCTTCTTACTCTTGCTATGCTCACTGACCAGCATGCTAATGAGAGTCTGGGGTGAGTCACGGGGCTGAGGTTTTTCTGTAGTGTGCGCGCACACACACACACATTGACAGGGACACAGACGGACACAGTCCACACACACACACACACACACACGAGAGCAAATAAACGCAGTAGGTTGAGTCACAGATGCTGTGTGATGTGGAGGCACATAACAGCAGTAGTTTGCCAGTAAGGAACTTGCTCTCTACAGAGACTCTACCACCACACACACAAGTATGCTTGCGCGATTGCATGCACGCACGCACACACACATGTGCTGAGATGTTGACAGGTTCTCCAGGGCTTGTGTAAGTAATGGGGGAGTGGGCAGAAGGGTGTGTGTGGGGGAATGCAGGTCATTTGTCATGATTTAACTAAGATTACTTTAACAACACCCTGCCACAGCATCACACACACACACCATCTTGTTTTTCTCTCTCTCTCCCTCTCTCTCTCTCTTTCCATCTCTGCTCCTCCTCGTTCTTTTTGCACTCCCCATTCCTGGCTCTTCTCCACCACTCACCACATTTTATAATTTCCCTGTCCTTCAATCTTATCACTCAACACCTATCTATCTCCCTCTCCTCTCCTCTCCCTCCATATCATCTGTCGGTCTCTCTCTCTCTCGCTTTCTCTGTCTGTCTGTCTGTCTGTCTGTCTGTCTGTCTAGCTCCCTCCCTCCCTCCCCTCTCGTCTCCCTCCATATCTCTGTCTGTCTGTCTGTCTGTCTCTCTGTCTGTCTATCTCCCTCCATATATCTGTCTGTATGTCTATATGTCTGTCTGACTGTCTAACTCTCTCTCGCTCTCTCTCTCTCTCTCCATCTCTCAATTCTGTCTGTCAGTTGAGGTATTGTGTTGATGTTGTTAATGTGGGCTGGTTATTAATTCTCCCTCAGTCTTTTTCTTTCATCTCCCTCTCTCCTACTTTCTCTCTCCCCCCTCTGTCTGTCTCTGTCTGTCTCTGTCTGTCTCTCCCCTCTCTGTCTGTCTCTGTCTGTCTCTGTCTGTCTCTCCCCTCTCTGTCTGTCTGTCTCTGTCTGTCTCTGTCTGTCTCTCCCCTCTCTGTCTGTCTGTCTCTGTCTGTCTCTGTCTGTCTCTGTCTGTCGCTGTCTGTCTCTCCCCCCTCTGTCTGTCTCTGTCTGTCTCTCCGCCCTCTGTCTGTCTGTCTCTCCCCCCTCTGTCTGTCTCTGTCTGTCTCTCCCCCCTCTGTCTGTCTCTGTCTGTCTCCGTCAGCTGTGCTGACACACTGTAAAATCATTCCATTATGAGGCATCTACAAGCACTCAGGTATTTTCTGAAACACATAATAAAATGTAAGCAAGTCTAGACTGTAGTGTAGGCTAACACTATGGACGTAGTCAACGCATTGATAACAAGGAACTGAATGCTACCTTGGTATAGGCACAAGTTTAATTTTCTCAAAAAATCTCACATTGACATCAAATCAAATCAAATCGTATTTGTCACATGCTTCGTAAACAACAGGTGTAGACTAACAGTGAAATGCTTACTTACAGGCCCTTCCCAACAATGCACAGAGAAATAATAGAAAAATAATAACACAAGGAATAAATACACAATTAGTAACAATAACTTGGATATATACACGGGGTACCAGTACCGAGTCGATGTGCCGGGATACAAGATAATTGAGGTAGATACAGTTGAAGTCGGAAGTTTACATACACTTAGGTTGGAGTCATTAAAACCCGTTTTTCAACCACTCCACACATTTCTTGTTAACAATCAAACAAGTCGGTTAGGACATCTACTTTGTGCATGACACAAGTAATCTTTCCAACAATTGTTTACAGACAGATTATTTCACTTATAATTCACTGTATCACAATTCCAGTGGGTCAGAAGTTTACATACACTAAGTTGACTGTGCCTTTAAACAGTTTGGAAAATTCCAGAAAATGATGTCATGGCTTTAGAAGCTTCTGATAGGCTAATTGACATCATTTGAGTCAATTGGAGTTGTACCTGTGGTCAGAAGTTTACATACACTCAATTCGTATTTGGTAGCATTGCCTTTAAATTGTTTAACTTGGGTCAAACTTTTCGGGTAGCCTTCCACAAGCTTCCCACAATAAGTTGGGTGAATTTTGGCCCATTCCTCCTGACAGAGCTGGTGTAACTGAGTCAGGTTTGTAGGCCTCCTTGCTCGCACACGCTTTTTCAGTTCTGCCCACACATTTTCTATAGGATTGAGGTCAGGGCTTTGTGATGTCAACTCCAATACCTTGACTTTGTTGTCCTTAAGCCATTTTGCCACAACTTTGGAAGTATGCTTGGGGTCATTGCCATTGTCCATTTGGAAGACCAATTTGCGACCAAGCTTTAACTTTCTGACTGATGTCTTGAGATGTTGCTTCAACATATCCACATCATTTTCCTTCCTCATGATGCCATCTATTTTGTGAAGTGCACCAGTCCCTCCTGCAGCAAAGCACCCCCACCAGTTCTCCAAAAAGTACAATCTTTGTCCCCATGTGCAGTTGCAAACCGTAGTCTGGCTTTTTTATGGCGGTTTTGGAGCAGTGGCTTCTTCCTAATGAGCGGCCTTTCAGGTTATGTCGATATAGGACTCGTTTTACTGTGGATATTGATACTTTTGTACCTGTTTCCTCCAGCATCTTCACAAGGTCCTTTGCTATTGTTCTGGGATTGATTTGCACTTTTCGCACCAAAGTACGTTCATCTCTAGGAGACAGAACGCGTCTCCTTCCTGAGCGGTATGACGGCTGCGTGGTCCCATGGTGTTTATACTTGGGTACTATTGTTTGTACAGATGGATTTGGTACCTTCAGGTGTTTGGAAATTGCTCCCAATGATGAACCAGACTTGTGGAGGTCTACAAAAAGAATTCTGAGGTCTTGGCTGATTTCTTTTGATTTTCCCATGATGTCGAGCGAAGAGCCACTGAGTTTGAAGGTAGGCCTTGAAATACATCCACAGGTACACCTCCAATTGACTCAAATGATGTCAATTAGCCTATCAAAAGCTTCTAAAGCCATGACATCATCTTCTGGAATTTTCCAAGCTGTTTAAAGGCACAGTCAACTTAGTGTATGTAAACTTCTGACCCACTGGAATTGTGATACAGTGAATTATAAGTGAAATAATCTGTCTGTAAACAATTGTTGGAAACATTACTTGTGTCATGCACAAAGTAGATGTCCTAACCGACTTGCCAAAACGATAGTTTGTTAACAAGAAATTTGTGGAGTGGTTGAAAAACAAGTTTTAATGACTCCAACCTAAGTGTATGTAAACTTCCGACTTCAACTGTACATATAAGTAGAGGTAAAGTGACTAGGCAACAGGATAGATAATAAACAGTAGCAGCAGTATATGTGAAGAGTAAAAATAGTTAGTGCAAAATGGGTAAATGCAGACAGTCCGGGAAGCTATTTGGTTAACTATTTAGTAGTCTTATGGCTTGGGGGTAGAAGCTGTTCAGGGTCCTGTTGGTTCCAGACTTGGTGCATCGGTAACCGCTTGCCGTGCGGTAGCAGAGGAGTCTTTTTTTAGGGCCTTCCTCTGATACCGCTTGGTATAGAGGTCCTGGATGGCAGGGAGCTCTGCCCCAGTGATGTACTGGGCCTTACGCACTACCCTCTATAGCGCTTTGCAGTCGGATGCCAAGCAGTTGCCATACCAAGCGGTGATGCAGCCAGTCAAGATGCTCTCAATGGTGCAGCTGTATAACTTTTGGAGGATCTGAGGGCCCATGCCAAATCTTTTCAGCCTCCTGAGGAGGAAGAGGCATGCCTTCTTCACGACTGTGTTAGTGTGTGTGGACCATGTTAATTCTTTAGTGATATGGACTCCGAGGAACTTGAAGCTCTCGACCCGCTCCACTACAGCCCTGTTGATGTGGATGAGGGTGTGCTCAGTCCTCTGTTTCCTGTAATCCACGATCAGCTCCTTTATCTTGCTGACCTTGTGGGAGAGGTTGTTGTCCTGGCACCACATTGCCAGGTCACTGACCTCCTCTCTATAGGTGTTCTCATCGTCGTTGGTGATCAGGCCTACCACCATTGTGTTGTCAGCAACCTTAATGATGATGTTGGAGTCGTGCGCGGTCATGCAGTCATGGGTGAAAAGGGGGTACAGGAGGGGAATAAGCACGCATCCCTGAGGGGCCACTGTGTTGAGGGCCAGCATGGCGGATGTGTTGTTGCCTACCCTTAATACCTGGGGGCGGCTTGTCAGGATGTCCAGGTTCCAGTTGCAGAGGGAGGTGTTCAGTCCTAGGGTCCTTAGCTTAGTGATGAAGGCACTATGGTGTTGAACGCTGAGCTGTAGTCAATGAATAGCATTCTCAAATAGGTGTTCCTCTTGTCCAGGTGGGAAAGGGCAGTGTGGAGTGTAATAGAGATTGCATAATCTGTGGATCTGTTGGGGCGGTATGCAAATTGGAGTGGGTCTAGGGTTTAAGGGATAATGGTGTTGATGTGAGCCATGACCAGTCTTTCAAAGCACTTCATGGCTACAAACGTGAGTGCTACGGGTTGGTAGTCATTTAGGCAGGTTATCTTAGTGTTCTTGGGCACAGAGACTATGGTGGTCTGCTTGAAACATGTTGGTATTACAGACTCAGTCAGGGACATATTGAAAATGTCAGTGAAGACACTTGCCAGTTGGTCAGCGCATGCTCAGAGTACACGTCCTGGTAATCCGTCTGGTCATGCGGCCTTGTGAATGTTGACCTGCTTAAAAGTCTTACTCACATTGGCTATGGAGAGCGTGATCACATAGTCATCCGGAACAGATGATGCACTCATGCATGCTTCAGTGCTGCTTGCCTCGAAGCGAGCATTGAAGTGATTTAGCTCGTCTGGTAGGCTTGTGTCACTGGGCAGCTCGCGGCTGTGCTTCCCTTTGTAGTCTGTAATCGTTTTCGAGCCTTGCCACATCCGACGAGTGTCAGAGCCGGTGTAGTACGATTCAATCTTAGTCCTGTATTGACTCTTTGCCTGTTTGATGGCGGGATTTCTTATAAGCGTCCGGGTTAGAGTCCCGCTCCTTGAAAGCGGCAGCTCTACCCTTTAGCTCAGTGCGGATGTTGCCTGTAATCCATGGCTTCTGGTTGGGGTATGTACGTACGGTCACTGTGGGGGGGACATCATCGATACACTTATTGATGAAGCCAGTGACTGATGTGGTGTACTCCTCAATGCTATCGGAAGAATCCCGGAACATATTCCAGTCTGTGCTAGCAAAACAGCCTTGTAGCTTAGCATCTGCGTCATCTGACCACTTCCTTATTAACTGAGTCACTGGTGCTTCCTGCTTTAGTTTTTGCTTATAAGCAGGAATCAGGAGGATAGAGTTATGGTCAGATTTGCCAAATGGAGTGCGAGGGAGAGCTTTGTACGCGTCTCTGTGTGTGGAGTAAAGGTGGTCTAGAGTTTTTTTTCCCTCTGGTTGCACATTTAACATGCTGGTAGAAGTTAGGTAGAAAGGATTTAAGTTTCCCTGCATTAAAGTCCCCGATCACTAGGAGCGCTGCCTCTGGATGAGCGTTTTCCTGTTTACTTATGGCCTTATACAGCTCATTTAGTGTAATCTTAGTGCCAGCATATGGCACACACACTCTGAATGCATGGAATACAATCAGGGAACGCACACACGCTGTTCTGCTCCACTTCACCGGTGGGCGGAGCTACAGCTCTGATATCTACTGTGATAACTACTATTTCTCCACGGCCTTTCATACACACGCACTCCTGAACTCCTTCTCTCTCTCTCTGTCCCTGATGCTCCCTCTCTCTCTCTCTCTCTCTCTCTCTCTCGCTCTCTCTTTCCTTCACTCCCTGTCTTTCACTCTCTCTTCTCCCTCTCTCTCTCTCTCTTTCTTTCTATCACTAGTCTAATTGTGACAGCGTGATTAATGTCATTCTCTGAGGAGAGGCCTGGCTGAAGGACGTTGGTCCCCAGATGATTCTGGGAGGATTTTGGGGATAGGCGTGCCGTGTGTGGCATCAGAATAGGCCAGGGTTAGCCCCAATCTGGCCATATCTCTCTCTCTTTCTCTTGCTTTCTCTCCCTCTCTCTCTCTCTCTCTCCCTCTCTCTCTCCTCATCCTCTTTTCATTTACTCCTCTTTTCACTCTCCTCCTATTCTGGCCTTCAGTGACCTTCTCAAGCTGAGCTCTTCTCTGCCTCTCTCTCTTTCTTTCTTTCTCTTTCTCAGTCCTCTGGTGTTTCCTTCGCTCAGTCCTCTGGTCTTTCCTTCGCTCAGTCCTCTGGTCTTTCCTTCGCTCAGTCCTCTGGTCTTTCCTTCGCTCAGTCCTCTGGTCTTTCCTTCGCTCAGTCCTCTGGTCTTTCCTTCGCTCAGTCCTCTGGTCTTTCCTTCGCTCAGTCCTCTGGTCTTTCCTTCGCTCAGTCCTCTGGTGTTTCCTTCGCTCAGTTCTCTGGCGTTTCCTTTTCTCAGTCCTCTGGTCTTTCTTTCGCTCAGTCCACATAAGGGCAATGAAATGTACCAATATTTATATATAGTTGCATATTTTCATAAGCTTGGGACCCAGGAATACACAGAATTTCAAATTTGTGTCCCAGGCTGAAAAAGTTTCAGATCCCCTGGTCTAGATTGTGGTTTGTTGTTCTCACCTCTTTTCTTTTTGAGTGAACACGCACCTTTGGAAATCTCAACACTTTTGAATGTATATTTACATTGCAATGGACTCTATCCTGCATTTGTGATACTTAAAGCAGCCCTTTAAGGAGTTCCATTTTGGCATTCTTTGCAACTATTTCTTATCACTGTGAAGTACAGTACTCAGTTCAGTCACATTCATATTCACAGCACACTGAAAAACATCAACAGCATTATACTGTATGGTGTATAGGGAGCGTTCTAATTCAATAAATATGCAACAGTTATACTTGCCGCATTTGTGTGTGTATTCCCTTGATTCCATATTACCATAGTTTTGTTTCTTTGACTACGGTAACTAACCTTCTGCACTGATCACTATCTAGGCCACTGACTAGCTGTAGGCAGAGAGAGGAAGAGGGAGGGAGAGAGAGAGAGAGAGAGAGAGAGAGAGCGAGAGAGCGAGAGTGAGAGAGCGAGAGAACGAGAGAGAGAGCGAGAGAGAGAGAGAGAGAGAGAGAACCAAGTGGAGACGAAAGGAGAGAGAGAGAGGGAGCAAGAAGAAGAAGAAGGATGGAGAGGAAGGGAAAGCGAGAGAAAGTAGAACAATGGGAGGGATGGAGAAAGAGAGAGTGGGATAGAGGGAGGAATGGAGTGAGAGAAAGGTAGAGAGAGAGAGAGATAAAATACCTGTGCTCCTCTTCTTTACTGACCGTAGTCTTTCTTACACAAGAGCTTATAAAGAGGGTATTACATTCTAATAATATGGTCATTCAGCAGACACTTTTAATCTACAGTTATGCGCACACACACACACACACACACACACACACACACACACACACACACACACAGTGTATCCATCCGGAAATTGAACTCACAACCGTAGCATTGCCAGTACCATGCTCCAAACACCTGATCCATCATAGAAATAGGTGACATTCAATGTCATTAAAGGATTAACACACCTGCACAAAGTTGATCTACAACTGTATATTTGAGTATTTTTTTTGTTTTTCTGGAACATTCTCTGATTTATCGGTCCTAAGTAGGCCAAAGTGGGATGGGGTGAAGCGAGGGAGGGAGAGAGAGCGGAAGGAAGGAAGACAGGTGTTTGAAAACAGAGAGAAAATAGGAATAAAGAAAGGAAAGAGGGTGATGTGAGAAGAAAGAGGGATCAAGAAAGATCCAGTTCTAAAAGAATACCTTGACTGTGGCGTCTTCCTCTATTTTTAAAGAAGAAAGAGAGGGGGAGAGAAAGAATGAAAGAAAGCTGAACTGTCAGGCCCTGACACAATAAACAGCAAGCGAGGGAGCAGGAGAGGAAAGAACCCCCAGACCTAAGGTGGCAGAAAGAAAATAAAAGAAGGGAGGGAGGTGGGAGGGAGGGAGGGGGGGGGGGGGGGGGGGGGGGGGGGGGGGGCTCAACCGTTGATGGGGTGCAGTGAGTGAGAGAGAGAAAACAGGTAAAGATAAAAGAGTGACAAAGAGGAAAAGAGGGAGAGATAAAAGTCTGGGTGCTTTTCTCATCTTTCCTTGATAAAAAATACAGAGATTGGTCTCTGTTTCATTCTCATTTACACCTCAGAGAGAGAGAGAGAGAGAGAGAGAGAGAGAGAGAATGAAAATGAAAGCGGGGAACAACATCAATATCAGGACCAGGTTATTGTTTTTCAGGGGAGTAATTGACTGGGTGACATGGTGTTTTAGATTCATTACACCAGTGAGACAGTTCACAAACAACAGACTGTGTTCATGTAAAGTGCTCCATTTAAACAGACTTTCTAAAGCTAAAAGACGAAATGCCAATAAACAGGTTTAAAAAGCTCGCTGAAAGACTCAAGAGACTTCATTCAGAATTCCAAAAGCAGCTATTGGGGACGGTTGAGGTATATTATCCTCTTTGACATTCAGTTAAAGATGACGAGACACACTCAAATTTGCCACCTGCTGCAATCAACTTTGAGTTCAAACCGCGACGTCTTGGCCTTACTGCACACACACATACACACACAAACACACGCACACACACTTACACACGTAGACACCTAGGCCTCCACCCACACAGAACAGGGCAGCACGGTTGGTCCTTAAATGTACACATAGAGCTAACATTAATAATATGCATGTCAATCTCTCATGGCTCAAAGTGGAGGAGAGATTGACTTCATCACTACTTGTTTCTGTAAGAAGTGTGGACATGCTGAATGCATAAATTTTTTTTGTGAGGCTACATGCATCATGTAGCCTAGCCCATAGGCCTATATGTTTTGATAAGGTTTGTATCACAACTAAAGTGGCCAAATAACTCTAAGCGTAGCCTATAGGCCCTAGACCCCTGGAACAGGGTTGGAGAGCCCATAGCCTACAGAGCCTAGTGAAACATATGTTCTTATAAGCCCAATCATTGCGCAATCGAGTGTTGACTGGCCACTATTTAAAGGTTATCCCAGCTTTCTAGTGCTGCTATATTTATTGTTCAATTCTTAACATTAGCACATGAATCCGCTTTACAACCGATGTAGCCTACCTGGCATATTAAAAACATAACCGCGGGAAGTGTTTCCTCCATTCGCTATTCGAGTGCAGGCTACGGATGACATGTTTATTTTTTTTTGTGGGCCATAAAATTTAAATAAATCCACACATATATTAGTAGGCTATATGTAAAGACCAGATTAACTTGAAAATAGTCTGATGGGGTGGAATGAGAGACTGATGAAATGTGTGCAGCCTGCGCAAGAAATGTGACTTTTTCATATCCCCATTAGAGTCGCATTATGCAGCCTTAGAATGTATTAGAAATCAAAACACATAGCTTAAGGGTTGTATCACAACTAAATTAAGCATTGCCAGATCAAGGCCTGATATAAGGACGATTCAGAATATGCTATTCTGTTCTTCTGAAATAGGCTACATTTTCTTCATATCATAATGTTTCTTTAGACTTGCATCAAATAAATATTGGATTTATTGTGATGGTGTAGGCTATATTAAATTGATTTATTATAAATTAAGATGTTCCAAAGGTCCGCATCAGTGGCTTGTACGCTATGCGTGGAAGCCTGGAGATGCTAAACGTGTTTATGTTAATAAACGGTCAATTACCTTGAGACCGGCAGTTATTTGCATGACAGTACTAGCTGACAAAATGTAATGACCACCACAGCCCTAGTAGACGGCTCATAATAATGTCTGGAACGTTGCAAATGGAATGGCATCAAACACATGGAACCCATGTGTTTCATGTATTTGATACCATTCCACCCAAGCCAATACTACGAGCCTGTCCTCCCCAATTATGGTGCCACCAACCACCTGTGTAGTAGAGTGCACATCACTGGAAGGTATAGTTATAAACACTAGAGGGAATCCTTCCAATCTTTACCTCTGTGACAGCACGGGCATTTTAAAGCAGTCACTGCTCTTCATCTTTTGAGTTTTCATTTCCAGCAGCATCTGGTCTCCCATCCAAGGATTGTCCCAACCCTGCTTAGCTTCTTCTGACAGCCAGCAGAGGGATTCAGAGAGGTATATGACTACAGGGCTGGTGGCTGGCACATCAGCCCCGGTCTCCTGCTGGTTCCCCAGATGTCCCTATGGTTCAATTCAAACCCCTGTGTGGATCTCACAACCAGAGCTTTAACTAAGGAGTCAGTCTCAGCAGCATTCAACACAGCATTACACATTAGAATTGTATCAGCGCCACTATATTAGATATTGTAATGTTGTCTAACGTTACTTCCAGTACAGTTAGTACATAGTAAGGCTTCTTGTGGGGATATAATCTGCAACTGTCATGTGGTTAACATCATAGAAATGGAATGGGTCTATTTGTAATTCCACTCTACACTGACTTAGGCTGAATTTAACACTACCAACAAGTTGTGCTTGTCTCGGCACAACCTAGCATGAATCAACCTTCTAAATGTACCTATTTGTCTCTGACCATTATCCAGGCTGCCTCTTCAACCCACCTTGTCATTTAGTAAGAGTCACACTATTATGCTGACCCCATGTGTATGGCTCACTTTCCAGTGGGTACAGCTGTGTAGACGGTCAGTCTGTCTTTGCTACACACTAATTATTTCTAGCATGATGTGGATGGGGCACAGCATGGCACACATACTTACACAGACTCTCTCTCTCTCTCCCGTCCCGGAGTGGGAACAGTGCTGTCGAGCGGTGAGATGAAGGATTAGAGGAGAGCAGATGTGTAGATGTTTAATCAACATGATGCTCAGTTTGATAGCTGTACCTGCCTGGCTCTCACTCAGTCCTTCACTGATCAGGGTCCTGTTGTTTATCACCAAAAACACATTGCTCGATATTCAAGCCTGTATTTTTCTATTTTGGGGCATTCTCATATTGAATTGAATGATGGGAGGAGGGAGGTTAAGGTGAAGGTTTCCAGAGCTAATGTTTCCAGCCAGAGGTGGGGTGACTGCTGTTTACTGTGCACTGATAAAGACTAAACTGACACACACACGGACACACACACACACACACATTCGTACATGCATACTCACACGGACACACATGTACACACACACACACACAACCACACACACACACCTCAGTGGGATAAGCTGCAATTAATCTTCACATGTACCATTTTTCAATTACACAGGTTGAGCTCAGTGTGTGTAGGTGTGTGTGTGTGTGTGTGTGTGTGTGTGTGGTGTGTGGTGTGTGGTGGGGGTGTGGGTGTGTGTGTGTGTGTGTGTGTGTCTGTGTGTGTGTCTGTGTGTGTGTGCGTGCGTGCTGCTTTTACTCTCAGCTAATGGTCCCGTGTGGCTCAGTTGGTAAAGCATGGCGGTTACAACGCTAGGGTTGTGGGTTTGATTCCCACGGGGGACCAGTACGAAAGAAAAATTATGAAAATGTATGCGTTCACTACTGTAAGTCGATCTAGACAAGCGTGTCTGCTAAATGACTCAAATTGAAAAGAAAAAATGTAATGCTTTTGTGTCTGCGGAAAGAAGTGTAGTAGGGGAGTTAGAAGGGCATTCAGGGTGTCAGATGAAGAGAGTGCAATAGGGGAGTTAGAAGGGCATTCAGGGTGTCAGATGAAGAGAGTGTAGTAGGGGAGTTAGAAGGGCATTCAGGGTGTCAGATGAAGAGAGTGTAGTAGGGGAGTTAGAAGGGCATTCAGGGTGTCAGATGAAGAGAGTGCAAGAGGGGAGTTAGAAGGGTATTCAGAGTGTCAGATGAAGAGAGTGTAAGAGGGGAGTTAGAAGGGCATTCAGGGTGTCAGATGAAGAGAGTGTAGTAGGGGAGTTAGAAAGGCATTCCGGGTGTCAGATGAAGAGAGTGCAAGAGGGGAGTTAGAAGGGCATTCAGGGTGTCAGATGAACAGAGAGCAAGAGGGGAGTTAGAAGGGCATTCAGGGTGTCAGATGAAGAGAGTGTAGTAGGGGAGTTAGAAGGGCATTCAGGGTGTCAGATGAAGAGTGCAAGAGGGGAGTTAGAAAGGCATTCCGGGTGTCAAATGAAGAGAGTGCAAGAGGGGAGTTAGAAGGGTATTCAGGGTGTCAGATGAAGAGAGTGTAGTAGGGGAGTTAGAAGGGCATTCAGGGTGTCAGATGAAGAGTGTAAGAGGGTAGTTAGAAGGGCATTCAGGGTGTCAGATGGAGTGTGTGAGGTCTCAGGAGGACTAATTGTCCTGTCAGATTTGTAACACACAGACACCCACTGACTCTGCTTTAGCACCATAGGGAGAGGCCACAAGGACACAGTCAGTCAGTCAACAAACACCTCTCAGTCTAATTTCAACACAGAATAACATGATAGGAGGGCTGATGTAGACAACGTGACACCACCCACTAACACACAGTGGAGTCACTCAGATAAGGAGCAGCAGGGCTGCTGTCAGAGAATAGAAAAATTGATGGAGGGATTAATAGATGGAGGAGGGAGAAGTAGGGGGAAATGAGAGCAGATCTGATCCAGATCCTGATGTTACTACTGCTGAGCAGGGGACTCAAATCACACATCCAGGGCTATCTTTATCACACTGCTGTCTGCTGCTACATACTGGGGTCTGAGTCTCACTGTCTGATGCTAAATACTGGGGTCTGAGTCTCACTGTCTGATGCTAAATACTGGGGTCTGAGTCTCACTGTCTGATGCTACATATTGGGGTCTGAGTCTCACTGTCTGATGCTACATACTGGGGTCTGAGTCTCACTGTCTGATGCTAAATACTGGGGTCTGAGTCTCACTGTCTGATGCTAAATACTGGGGTCTGAGTCTCACTGTCTGATGCTAAATACTGGGATCTGAGTCTCACTGTCTGATGCTACATACCAGGTACAACCCTAAATCCGTAAACATGGGCACCCTCATAGATATCATCCTGACTAATTTACCCTCTAAATACACCTCCGCTGTCTTCAACCAGGATCTCAGTGATCACTGCCTCATTGCCTGTGTCCGTAATGGGTCCACGGTCAAACGACCACCCCTCATCACTGTCAAACGCTCCCTAAAACACTTCAGCAAGCAGGCCTTTCTAATTGACCTGGCCCGGTTATCCTGGATGAATATTGACCTCATTCCGTCAGTAGAGGATGCCTGGATGTTCTTCAAAAGTGCTTTCCTCTCCATCTTAAATAAGCATGCCCCATTCAAAAAATTCAGAACTAAGAACAGATATAGCCCCTGGTTCACCCCAGACTTGACTGCCCTTGACCAGCACAAAAACATCCTGTGGCGTACTGCATTAGCATCGAACAGCCCCCGCGATATGCAACTTTTCAGGGAAGTCAGGAACCAATATACACAATCAGTTAGGAAAGCAAAGGCTAGCTTTTTCAAACAGAAATTTGCATCCTGTAGCACTAACTCCAAAAAGTTTTGGGACACTGTAAAGTCCATGGAGAATAAGAGCACCTCCTCCCAGCTACCCACTGCACTGAGCTGAGCTCATGAGGGAGTCAGTATGAGTCAGGAAAAGAAAGAGCAGAAAGGAGCAGAGTACCTAATGGCCACTCTTGGGGAAATAGCGGGTAAAGGCAGAAACACAGGGAAAAGTGAAGGCTACAGCGGGGGAAGTCAGTGCTTCAATTGTAACAAAGGAGGGCATTTTGCCAGAGAGTGTGAGGCCCCATGTAAATACTGTGGTAAGACAGACCATAACTCTCTTCAATGCAAACCTAAAGGAAAAGGAAAGAAAGAAAAAGAGAGAAGCCTAACAGACGTCTATTCCCCAGCTTTGAGCGTGAGGAAGAGGAAGATGAGGTGTGACTAGCCCTTGAGGGAGAAAGAGTAGACTCTAGTGAGGGGGAGACTAAGGAACCCATTGATCCAAATTGTGAGGTGTTTGAATTGGCTACTATTGACTTAGCACTTCAAAACGAACAGAAACCTTATTTGACATTGACAGTAATGGGTAGGGGCCTGCAGCACAGTAATCTGTGCAACAGACAAACCAGAGGGAGTCAGGATTGATGGGGAGAGAATCATAGTGCGATCTGCCTCTGGTCATCAATTTATTGAAAGGTTATCAGCCCCAATAACCCTAAAACATGACCAATCAGGAGGAGAGGCAACCATACCCGTCCTGATATCTAAACTGTGTCTGGTAAATTTACTAGGACGTGATGTAATGACTAAACAGAATGTGGCCGTCATTTCCACTGAGAGGGGAATGAAAGCACACATAGTCAGAGACAATATGGTGGTCTGTGGGGAAGGGGAACCATGTTATTGGTATAGTCAATATTTGTTAAGGGGGGGAATACCTGATATTCCCCGAACCTTAATGGAACTTGCTGATGATATAGTACCAGGCCCCACTAAAATGTCCCCCGATGACCTACACTGTACTCTCTGGTATAACCAACACCCAGGTCCAGATGCAATCTATGAGGAAGCATTATTTAAAACCACAGAAAGGACCATAGCCTTGAAATGGTTTCACTATGACAACACCCACACAGCAGTGGAAGTGGAACTAGGGCCCCAAAGTCAGAAACTGTTCAGGGAGAGATGGAGCCCACATGTGTCCCTAGCAAAGGAGCCAGCAGAGGACTGGAAAGACATGGGTCAGTGGGTATCCAAGGGTAAGAGGATCACTGATTGGGTCAACATTGTGAATGGAGATCAGCACAGCCCATCCATGGATATGTATCGTCGGAAATTGAATTGGAGAGCCAATTCATTTCCCGGGGTACATCTGGATGAGGGTAGAGATTGTAGAGGATTTCCTGTGTGACAAAAGTAATAGAAATTGGGTGATGAGAAATGTTGATTTGCATTGGTTAAGCAAGAATGGTATTAAATTCATGCTTTCTAGTTACGTGTATGCAAATATGTTATTCGTTTTTGGTGGTGTGTGGTTAGAATCTACTAATGCCAGGATTTAGTAAACGAAGCAGAGGGTAATGTGAAGTGGATGTCCGAATAGTTTGGTTATACGACAGTGAGTTATGCAGATAGTTCACGTTGAACAATGGGAGATAGTTTTTACTATTAGGCTGATGGCGTAGTAAACATTTTTCGTAAGTTCTGGATTTATTAAACAATAGGATGGCAGCCCATATAATCGTGTAACGGAAGCTGAGAAAACTTGTGTTGCCAAGACTGGATTTGACAGACATAGCCTTATCAGAGGAGGAAGCAAAAAAGGCAGGCCTCAAACCACACACTACTCAGCTACATCTGAAAGAGGAAGCTAGTATTGACACAGACTTACTGAGAGAGAGTCAGCTAAGAGCCCCAATGAAAGAGGTCAACAAATGGGAGAGGCTAGGAGCAGTCAATCAGGAGGGGATGTGGCATAAGGAAAATGTACCAATATTACCTAAGTGATTGTTTAGATATGTGGCAATATTGACACATGGGCAGAGTCATGTGTCAACAGGGGGGATGGTAGAACAGGTTAGGAAACACTTTTAAACTTTCGTAGAGCAGGAACAGGTTAGGAAACACTTAGGAAACACTTTGTGGCCTAGGGTATAACGAATTACTAAAAAAATGGTTTATTGTTCCAGATGTGTCATCTGTGTACAGAATAATCACCAAGGTAGACAGATAGCACCCCAGGAGGAATATCCCCTGGCAAAATATCCAGTCCAGCAATTGGACATTTTATAGAGTTATCACTGAGTGAAGGGAAGAAATTGGGTACAATGCCTACCAATAGTGTTGATCACCATTAGATTAACCCCAGATAAAGATGGATTATCCCCCTTTGAAAAAGTGTTTGGGAGACCATATAGAATGCCCGAGTTGGGCAGACTAGAACAGGCAGACATAGAAGTAGAAGACACTCTAGCAGAACATACAGTGGCGGAAAAAAGTATTTAGTCAGCCACCAATTGTGCAAGTTCTCCCACTTAAAAAGATGAGAGAGGCCTGTAATTTTCATCATAGGTACACGTCAACTATGACAGACAAAATGAGGAAAAGAAATCCAGAAAATTACATTGTAGGATTTTTTATGAATTTATTTGCAAATTATGGTGGAAAATAAGTATTTGGTCAATAACAAAAGTTTCTCAATACTTTGTTATATACCCTTTGTTGGCAATGACACAGGTCAAACGTTTTCTGTAAGTCTTCACAAGGTTTTCACACACTGTTGCTGGTATTTTGGCCCATTCCTCCATGCAGATCTCCTCTAGAGCAGTGATGTTTTGGGGCTGTTGCTGGGCAACACGGACTTTCAACTCCCTCCAAAGATTTTCTATGGGGTTGAGATCTGGAGACTGGCTAGGCCACTCCAGGACCTTGAAATGCTTCTTATGAAGCCACTCCTTCGTTGCCCGGGCGGTGTGTTTGGGATCATTGTCATGCTGAAAGACCCAGCCACGTTTCATCTTCAATGCCCTTGCTGATGGAAGGAGGTTTTCACTCAAAATCTCACGATACATGGCCCCATTCATTCTTTCCTTTACACGGATCAGTCGTCCTGGTCCCTTTGCAGAAAAACAGCCCCAAAGCATGATGTTTCCACCCCCATGCTTCACAGTAGGTATGGTGTTCTTTGGATGCAACTCAGCATTCTTTGTCCTCCAAACACGACGTGTTGAGTTTTTACCAAAAAGTTCTATTTTGGTTTCATCTGACCATATGACATTCTCCCAATCCTCTTCTGGATCATCTAAATGCACTCTAGCAAACTTCAGATGGGCCTGGACATGTACTGGCTTAAGCAGGGGGACACGTCTTGCACTGCAGGATTTGAGTCCCTGGTGGCGTAGTGTGTTACTGATGGTAGGCTTTGTTACTTTGGTCCCAGCTCTCTGCAGGTCATTCACTAGGTCCCCCCGTGTGGTTCTGGGATTTTTGCTCACCGTTCTTGTGATCATTTTGACCCCACGGGGTGAGATCTTGCGTGGAGCCCCAGATCGAGGGAGATTATCAGTGGTCTTGTATGTCTTCCATTTCATAATAATTGCTCCCACAGTTGATTTCTTCAAACCAAGCTGCTTACCTATTGCAGATTCAGTCTTCCCAGCCTGGTGCAGGTCTACAATTTTGTTTCTGGTGTCCTTTGACAGCTCTTTGGTCTTGGCCATAGTGGAGTTTGGAGTGTGACTGTTTGAGGTTGTGGACAGGTGTCTTTTATACTGATAACAAGTTCAAACAGGTGCCATTAATACAGGTAACGAGTGGAGGACAGAGGAGCCTCTTAAAGAAGAAGTTACAGGTCTGTGAGAGCCAGAAATCTTGCTTGTTTGTAGGTGACCAAATACTTATTTTCCACCATAATTTGCTAATAAATTCATTAAAAATCCTACAATGTGATTTTCTGGATTTTTTTTCCTCAATTTGTCTGTCATAGTTGACGTGTACCTATGATGAAAATTACAGGCCTCTCTCATCTTTTTAAGTGGGAGAACTTGCACAATTGGTGGCTGACTAAATACTTTTTTCCCCCACTGTATGAGGAGACTGTTCGTTAACCAAACACGTATGTCAAAGATTTTGTGCCCAACAGGTGAACTAAAGGAGAAGGTAACCCACTTAATCCAACCAGGTGACTGGGTGTGGATCCAATCCCTAAAGAAGAAAGACTGGAAGCAGCCCCTTTGGGAAGGTCCATATCAGGTCCTGTTGGTGACGGCCTTCGCTGTAAGAATCGCCGAAAGATCCGCCTGGGTGCATGTCACACACTGCAAAAAGGTAAACCCAGCTACACCTGACGAACAAACACAGAGTTAGGAGAAAGAACCGATCACCACTAGGGCTGGCAAAGGAACAACGCTGGCAAAGGAACTGGCTGAGAACTCTGGCATTGACAACTCACTAACTGGTTGGTTCGATAATATGTTTGGAAAATGGAAACAGATTGTGGCAACAGTGGTGGGGGCAGTTCTGGTGGGAATGTTCAGTTTGGTGTTATGTGGATGCTGTTTAATCCTGTGTGTGCGAGGTCTTGTGTTAAGGTCCTTGGAAAAGGCAGTGTCACTGCAGATGGTGAGGTGTGGACCCGTTCCAAACTCAGACCGATGGAATGATGACCTATATCCTCCTGCTTTGGTGAATGATGCGGAAGATTTCGATCCTGAGGAACCTCAATTGAATGAGACTATTTTTAATGTCTAGTGTATTATCTTTTTAATGAAGATCGTAACGAAAATCCTAACCAGAAGTGTTATGATTGGAAGAGAAAAAATTGATAGTATGCCAAACAATTTTATTTTTTGTAATGTGTTATGTACTGGTGATTAATTCCATATGTAAATCAACTTACATGCTTCAATATGTGTGTATTTCATTTTATAACCATGTATGTTTTAGGGGTATGTGTGTAATATGTAGTCAAAGGGTGGATTGATAGCAGAATTTAGAAGTGACTAAATATTACATTCTGAAAATTATATGAAATGTGTTGGAATCATAAAACTGTATACTAGTAGTGTGTGTGCGTAGGACAAAGTTAAGATTAGGACATTGTGTTACTGTTTAGCAATATGAGTAGGAGGTCGGCTAGACAATGAAGGGGAAGGAGAACTGTCTACAGACAACTGGTGATAACGGTGAAACTAATAACAGGAAGTGGGCCCCCAACTCAAGGAGGGGGAGAACCATTGGGCTTGGAGGAGATTAGGGAACAGGTTGCAGAATATGACAATGATTTGTTATGTGTATAATGAGAAAATACAGCCCTCCTAAAGCGGGGTGGGATTCTTTTACTGAAGACGTATGTGTATAAAAATGAATGTGTGCCCATTTCAAGGGTAGAACGTTCTCATGAATAAAGCCTGATCATTGTATGCTGGGCGGCTTGGTCTGATTATTAGAGATTTACAACCTCTGGGATACAGACTAAGTAATAAATTCATTTTTGTAACATTGATATAGAAATTCTCGTAACATTTCTCAAATGACTGCCTCGCCTGGTTCACCAACTACTTCTCAGATAGAGTTCAATGTGTCAAATCGGAGGGCCTGTTGTCTGGACCTCTGGCAGTCTCTATGGGGGTGCCACAGGGTTCAATTCTCGGGCCGACTCTATTCTCTGTGTATATCAATGATGTCGCTCTTGCTGCTGGTGACTCTCAGATCCACCTCTACGCAGACGACACCATTTTGTATACATCTGGTCCTTCATTGGACACTGTGTTAACAAACTTCAATGCCATACAACACTCCTTCCGTGGCCTCCAACTGCTCTTAAACGCTAGTAAAACTAAATGCATGCTCTTCAATCGAACGCTGCTTGCACCCGCCCGCCCGACTAGAATCACTACTCTCGGCGGGTCTGACTTAGAATATGTGGACAACTACAAATACCTAGGTGTCTGGTTAGACCGTAAACTCTCCTTCCAGACTCACATTAAGCATCTCCAATCCAAAGTTAAATCTAGAATCGGCTTCCTATTTCGTAACAAAGCCTCCTTCACTCATGTTGATAAACATTCCCTCGTAAAACTGACTATCCTACCGATCCTTGACTTTGGCAATGTCATTTACAAAATAGCTTCCAACCCTCTACTCATCAAATTGGATGTAGTCTATCACAGTCCCATCCGTTTTGTCACCAAAGCCCCATATACTACCCACCATTGTGACCTGTACGCTCTCGTTGGCTGGCCCTCACTACATATTCGTCGCCAAACCCACTGGCTCCAGGTCATCTATAAATCACTTCTAGGCAAATCCCTGCCTTATCTTAGCTCATTGGTCACCATAGCAACACCCACCCGTAGTATGCGTTCCAGCAGGTATATCTCACTGGTCATCCCCAAACCCAACACCTCCTTTGGCCGCCATTCTGCTGCAAATGACTGGAACGAACTGCAAAAATCTCTGACGCTGGAGACACTTATCTCCCTCACTAACTTTAAGCATCAGTTGTCAGAGCAGCTTACCGATCACTGTACCTGTACATAGCCCATCTGTAATTATCCCACCCAACTACCTCATCCCCATATTGTTATTTACATTGTTATTTATTTTGCTCATTTGCACCCCAGTATCTCTATTTGCACATAATCTTCTGCACATCTATCACTCCAGTGTTAATACTAAATTGTAATTATTTTGCACTATGGCCTATTTATTGCCTTACCTCCATAACTTACTACATTTGCACACACTGTATATAGATTTTCTACTGTGTTATTGACTGTACGTTTTGTTTATTCCATATGTAACTCTGTGTTGTTGTTGTTTTTATCGCACTGCTTTGCTTTATCTTGGCCAGGTCGCAGTTGTAAATGAGAACATGTTCTCAACTGGCTTACCTGATTAAATAAAGGTGAAATAAATAAATAAATCTGGTCTGAGTCTCACTGTCTGATGCTACATATTGGGGTCTGAGTCTCACTGTCTGCTTCTATACTACAGTATATGCCTGTAGGTGTGTTAAGGGTGTTGTGGAGTGGTAGTGGGGGACTGGGTAGCCTACATCTCAGGGGTGCTGGCTGGGGGTAGTGGGCAATCGCATGAAAAAATGTGGGAGCCTTCAAAACAGGTTTACATTTTAGTCATTTAGCAGATGCTTATGTCAAATAGTGCATTCAAGTAATGATGCTGAATCAACCAATTATTGTATGACAATCACAAGTAAATCCATACCACTGTAAGTAAACCTGGTAAGCTAAAATGTTTATGTGAAATTGGCACTCCATACATGTTTAGCATTACATATGTACAGTTCAGAGCCCCCCCAAGACATAATGTATAGCCTAATATGTCCATATGTCCAAACAGTTTGATGTATTCCAAATCCAGGGCTGTATACTAAACCACACTCAAGTCCCTGGCCCCATTCAAGAGATGTATCATTACACATCCTCCACTTCAATCTCTCACTCTATCTATCTTTCTCTCCTCTCACATCATCGCTTTCCTTTATTCTCTCTCTCTCTAATATGGCTTCCGTTCTCTCATTCCTCCTCACTTAATCTCCTTCATTCCTCCTCGCTCTCTTTTTATCTTCCTCTCTCGTCCCACTCCGTCTCAATTAATCTCTCCTCCTCTCCTCCGTCCCCTCTCACTCCATCACTCTCTCTTTTCCTCTCTACCCACTACTCTGGGCCCACTACTCTGGGGTAGAGAGAGAAAAAGAGAGTGTTTTTTGTAAGGGATTCCCTGAACTAAGACACATTAGTCTCCTGCTACAAAGCAAATTCCTCTCTGAGGAAAAATGTCTCTTCTCTCTTCCCCTTCACAGACCTCTAAAACCAAGGGACTGGCTACCAACACCATGGAATCCAATCACTTGCTCATCCCTTCTCTTCCTCCTCCACTCAGTTCCTCCATCTCCGTCTCCATCTCCATTGCAACCAGCTGGCCGTTACTAAACAACCATGTTTGTTTTGGTGGTGGGTGAGCAAGCCTAGTCAGTGCCTCAATAAACAAACAAATATCAAACACACAAACAAACATTATTTCTTTCTGAGTGACACCCCCTGTGCCAAATCACCAGGTTGTGTTAATACATTCCTTCTAGACAGCCTATCAAAACATATATGTTATGAAGCATCACTCATTGTGAATCAAAATGCGATTCACGTGTCTGAATCAATGAGTCATGGAGAACATCAGAGTTGCTATAAGCTGAGACAGTGAATATAGAATACAGAAGTAAGATGGAGAGAGAGAGAGAGAACGAGATATATGAGAGAGAGAGAGTGAGAGAGAGAGAGAGAGAGAGAGAGAGAGAGAGAGAGAGAGAGAGAGAGAGAGAGAGAGAGAGAGAGAGAGAGAGAGAGAGAGAACAAAGAGAAGAGGAGAAACCTGAGTAGTCCTTGGATGAGACAGACTAGAGTAGCAATTTTCATCCTCTCACTCCTCCCAACCTCCCAACCCCACTTGTGTGTCTTCACAAGGAGGAGAGAGTCTTCAGTATAGGAACCCCTGTAGAGATGATTATAGATCAAACCACACTGAGGTAGTTAAAGCACTCTCTATATATCTGACTCATCATACGCACTGACCAAGAGAGAGGGAGATGGATGGAAGGAGAGAGAGAAAGGAGGGAGGGCAGAGGGAGGGAGAAAAAGAGAGAGGGAGATTGGGAAGTAAGACAGACAAACAGACAGACGGCCGGACGGACGGAAGGAAGGATGGACGGAGGGGCGGGCCGACAGACAGACAGACAGGATAGTTAGACAGCAAGCAAAAAAGGGAGAGACAGAAACAGATAGTGAGAGAGAAAGAGAGAGACAAAAGAAAAGAGAGAGCGAGCGAGAGCAAAGTGAGGCAGTGAAATGTAGAGCGAGCTGAAATGGAAAACACACTCATTATGGTTTATCATTGTCCTCTAGGCTGTTAGAAGTTTGGAGCAGTCATTATTGTATTGTACCTGCTCCTTCGCTCTCTCTCTCTCTATCTCTCCACTGCGCTCCTCTTTGACAGTCTGACGGAGGGAAGACAACTTCTCCTTAATTAACTGTTTCTCTCCCTCCATCCATCCCTCCCTCCCTCCAGCTAGGTACGAGTCCCATTTAAAGAGACATAAATCCATAGTCATGCCTTCCTCCCAGTAACAGACACTCTAAGCAGGGTATCATAGCAGGGTACACTGATTGGGTGTCCTCCATCTCAGGGTTAGCAGGAGGTTTTGCACTCGTCTCTATACAAATGTCTCTCATTCACAGACAGCACAACACAAAGTGTTAAAACTTGGTAGAAACATGAACAGGTTGTATTGTCACATACACTGGATAGGTGCAGTGAAATGTGTTGTTCTACAGGGTCAGCCATAGTAGTACGGCGCCCCTGGAGCAAATTAAGGTTAAGTGCCTTGCTCAAGGACACCGACAGATTTTACACCTTGCCGGCTCGGGTATTCGAACCAGCAACCTTTCGGTTACTGGCCACAGTCCTGTGAAAATATTGACTCTTTGTATATGGTCTCTAATCATAGGAGCATTGCTTCACGTTACATCATTTGGTGATGGATGCAGAATCAGTGTGGGTCTTCAGCTCTGAGGCATTTTTTTATGTAAATGACAATATGTCATTTGGAGGAAGGATTTATGTGTATTTTTTCTGTATATTTTACAATTTGTATACAAAACTATTTATAAGGAATATTAGATTTAATAGGAATGTTTATGGATAATAGGGTCTTATTGGCCTCCGGGTAGCATGTGGAGTAGAATACCAATGTAAAATATAATGTTAGCTTAAGCTAGGTCTCTCCAGTGTAAAACACAATGCTATGTTAGCTTATGCTAGGTCTCTCCAGTATAAAACACAATGTTATGTTAGCTTATGCTAGCTGCCACCATTAGCATAGCGTAGCCCAGTTGATACAGCTTGGCCTGATTTCCACAGCGTGACAAGCTAGGCTAAACCCCATCTATAGCCATTAAACATATCTAATGAGTTTTTTATTTTTATTTCACCTTTATTTAACCAGGTAAGCCAGTTGAGAACAGGTTCTCATTTACAACTGCGACCTGGCCAAGATAAAGCAAAGCAGTGCAATAAAAACAACACAGAGTTACATATGGGGTAAAAAACATAAAATCAAAAATACAACAGAAAATATATATACAGTGTGTGCAAATGTAGCAAGTTATGGAGGTAAGGCAATAAATAGGCTATAGTGCAGAATAATTACAATAGTATTAACACTGGAATGCTAGATGTGCAAGAGATTATGTGCAAATAGAGATACTGGGGTGCAAAAGAGCAAAATAAATAACAATATAGGGATGAGGTAGTTGGGTGGGCTAATTTCAGATGGGCTGTGTACAGGTGCAGTGATCGGTAAGGTGCTCTGACAACTGATGCTTAAAGTTATTGAGGGAGATAAGAGTCTCCAGCTTCAGAGATTTTTGCAATTCGTTCCAGTCATTGGCAGCAGAGAACTGGAAGGAATGGCGGCCAAAGGAGGTGTTGGCTTTGGGAATGACCAGTGAGATATACCTGCTGGAGCGCAGACTACGGGTGGGTGCTGCTATGGTGACCAATGAGCTAAGATAAGGCGGGGATTTGCCTAGCAGTGATTTATAGATGGCCTGGAGCCAGTGGGTTTGACGACGAACATGTAGTGAGGACCAGCCAACAAGAGCGTACAGGTCACAGTGGTGGGTAGTGTATGGGGCTTTGGAGACAAAACGGATGGCACTGTGATAGACTACATCCAATTTGCTGAGTAGAGTGTTGGAGGCTATTTTGTAAATGACATCGCCGAAGTCAAGGATCGGTAGGATAGTCAGTTTTACGAGGGCATGTTTGGCAGCATGAGTGAAGGAGGCTTTGTTGCGAAATAGGAAGCCAATTCTAGATTTAACTTTGGATTGGAGATTCTTTATGTGAGTCTGGAAGTTGAGTTTACAGTCTAACCAGACACCTAGGTATTTGTAGTTGTCCACATACTCTAGGTCAGACCCGTCGAGAGTGGTGATTCTAGTCGGGTGGGCGGGTGCCAGCAGCGTTCGATTGAAAAGCATGCATTTAGTTTTACTAGTGTTTAAGAGCAGTTGGAGGCTACTGAAGGATTGTTGTATGGCATTGAAGCTCGTTTGGAGGTTTGTTAACACAGTGTCCAATGAAGGGCCAGATGTATACAAAATGGTGTCGTCTGCGTAGAGGTGGATCTGAGAGTCACCAGCAGCAAGAGCGACATCATTGATATACACGGAGAAAAGTGTCGGCCCAAGAATTGAACCCTGTGGCACCCCCATAGAGACAGCCATAGGTCCAGACAACAGGCCCTCCGATTTGACACACTGAACTCTATCTGAGAAGTAGTTGGTGAACCAGGCGAGGCAGTCATTTGAGAAACCAAGGCTATTTAGTCTGCCAATAAGAATGCGGTGGTTGACAGAGTCGAAAGCCTTGGCCAGGTCGATGAAGACGGCTGCACAGTACTGTCTATTATCAATCGCGGTTATAATATCGTTTAGGACCTTGAGCGTGGCTGAAGTGCACCCGTGACCAGCTCGGAAACCGGATTGCATAGCGGAGAAGGTACGGTGGTATTCGAAATGGTCGGTGATCTGTTTGTTAACTTGGCTTTCAAATACTTTTGAAAGGCAGGGCAGGATGGATATAGGTCTGTAGCAGTTTGGATCTAGAGTGTCACCCCCTTTGAAGAGGGGGATGACCGCGGCAGCTTTCCAATCTCTGGGGATCTCAGACGTTATGAAAGAGAGGTTGAACAGACTAGTAATAGGGGTTGCGACAATTTCGGCGGCTAGTTTTAGAAAGAAAGGGTCCAGATTGTCTAGCCCAGCTGATTTGTAGGGGTCCAGATTTTGCAGCGCTTTCAAAACATCAGCTGTCTGAATTTGTGTGAAGGAGAAGCGGGGGGGGGCATGGGCAAGTTGCAGCAGAGGGTGCAGAGTTGGTGGCCGGGTTAGTGGTAGCCAGATGGAAAGCATGGCCAGCTGTAGCAAAATGCTTGTTGAAATTCTCGATTATTGTAGATTTATCGGTGGTGATACTGTTTCCTAGCCTCAGTGCAGTGGGCAGCTGGGAGGAAGTGCTCTTATTCTCCATGGACTTTACAGTGTCCCAAAACTTTTTGGAGTTAGTGCTACAGGATGCAAATTTCTGTTTGAAAAAGTTAGCCTTTGCTTTCCTGACTGCTTGTGTATATTGGTTCCTAACTTCCCTGAAAAGTTGCATATCGCGGGGGCTATTTGATGCTAATGCTGTACGCCACAGGATGTTTTTGTGCTGGTCAAGGGCAGTCAAGTCTGAGGAGAACCAGGGGCTATATCGGTTCTTAGTTCTGTATTTTTTGAATGGGGCATGTTTATTTAAGATTGAGAGGAAATTACTTTTAAGGAACAACCAGGCATCCTCTACTGACGGAATGAGATCTATATCCATCCAGGATACCTGGGCCAGGTCAATTAGGAAGGCCTGCTCGCTAAAGTGTTTTAGGGAGCGTTTGACAGTGATGAGGGGTGGTCGTTTGACCGCGGACCCGTTACGGACGCAGGCAATAAGGCAGTGATCGCTGAGATCCTGGTTGAAGACAGCTGAGGTGTATTTAGAGGGTATGTAAGTCAGGATGATATCTATGAGGGTACCCATGTTTACGGATTTAGGGTTGTACCTGGTAGGTTCGTTGATAATTTGCGTGAGGTTGAGGGCATCTAGCTTGGATTGTAGGATGGCTGGGGTATTAAGCATATCCCAATTTAGGTCACCAAGCAGTACAAACTCTGAGGATAAATGGGGGGCAATCAATTCACATATGGTGTCCAGGGCACAGCTGGGGGCTGAGGGGGGTCTGTAGCAAGCGGCAACAGTGAGAGACTTATTTCTGGAAAGGTGGATTTTTAGAAGTAGAAGCTCAAACTGTTTGGGCACAGACCTGGATAGTATGATAGAGCTCTGCAGGCTATCTCTACAGTAGATTGCAACTCCACCCCCTTTGGCAGTTCTATCTAGACGGAAAATGTTATAGTTGGGGATGGAAATTTCAGAATTTTTGGTGGCCTTCCTGAGCCAGGATTCAGACACTGCTAGAACATCAGGGTTGGCAGAGTGTGCTAACGCAGTGAATAACTCAAACTTAGGAAGTAGACTTCTGATATTTATGTGCAAGAAACCAAGATTTTTGCGATTACAGAAGTCATCAAATGATAGCGCCTGGGGAGTAGGAGTGATACTGAGGGCTGCAGGGCCTGGGTTAGCCTCTACATCACCAGAGGAACAGAGGAGGACTAGAATAAGGATACGGCTAAAGGCTTTAAGAACTGGTCTTCTAGTGCGTTGGGTACATAGAATAAAGGGGGCAGATTTCCGGGTGTTATAGAAAAGATTCAGGGCATTATGTACAGACAAGGATATGGAAGGATATGAGTAAAGTGGAGGTAAACCTAAGCGTTAAGTAACAATGAAAGAGATAGCATCGCTGGAGGCATCAATTGAGTCGGTCTCCGCGTGTATAGGGGGAGGGGCAAAGGAGCTATCTAAGGCAGGTTTAGCTAGGCTGGGGGGTCTACAGTGATATAGTACAATTAGAAATAACCGAAACAACAATAAACTAACCATGTTTGGGCTGAGGCTAAACATAAACAGGATGTAGTACCGTAAAAAAGGAACAGTCCAGCAGACATCAGCTGTATAGCTGAGTTATCATAAGGTCCGGTGGTAAAGCACTAGTGAGTAAGAGGCCACGGCTAGCGTGTGCTAGCGGGCCGGGGCTAGCAGATGGATGGAATCTTCGTGGTTAACGTCGTAACCACATCAGACGATTTCGTCGGCAGACCAGTCGTGTAGGATCGGCGGGGCTCCGTGTCAACACTAGGTGGTCCCGTCCGGTTGACAGAGAGGTAGATAGCCGGGAGATGGGCCTAGCTCAGGATGATTAGCCAGACCACAGCGTCCGTTTTGTTGTAGCTAGCTGGTAGCGATGAATCCGGAGTTAAAGGTCCAGTGATTCAGTGATTCCGGCGGAAAAACTGATATGTTCTGGGTCGATAACGCGCTGTGCAGACTGGCCGAATATCCGGTGATTAATGTCCAGTGATTAAAATTAATCCCGCAGAAGAAAAAAAAAAAATCCAATGTTCTGGGTGAAATACCGCTAGCTGTGGCTAATAGCAAGTAGCTAGTTAGCTGGCTAGCTAGTTTCAACTGGAGATTCTAGATTCTAGATAAAGGTAAGTCAATAATAGAATCCGTTCCACATTGAGTGAGGCGGGTTGCAGGAAAGTATATTTTGTAGAAGGATGAAAAGTCTGATAGGGAAATATGTACGAAAAATACAGAAAAATAGGGTATTTACAGGCTATTTACAGACATACGACAAAAACACAGCTGCACTACTACGCCATTTAGCCGCCACCGTGGTTTGCTGAGCGAGAGAGAGAGAGAGAGAGAGAGAGAGAGAGAGAGAGAGAGAGAGAGAGAGAGAGAGAGAGAGAGAGAGAGAGAGAGAGAGAACAAGTGGGCATTGGGCAAGGCTTGGTGGGGAAGTGTTGATGAGGTGTTAATGGAGGTGATGGGTGCACTGTAGAAAAATATTGGTTAATTCAACTTAATTTCTAGTTTGCTCAACATTTTGGGCATATTAGCTGAACCAACAAACATTCTCAAGTTGAATTGTAAGTTCAGTCAACTTAGAATTTTAGGTTGAGTGAACATACAATTCAACTTGAGAATGTATTCTACCTTATTTGCATATTTCCCAGTGTGCCACGCATTTTGAGTGAATTACCACCCATGACTGTATTTGTTAGTGACTGAGACATGGTTATTTTATTCAATGGCTTTCAGTCATGTATCCTTCACCAACAAAGTGTCTAAGTGAATATGTTATCTTTAAAATTAAACTCTTTATGATAATACATTAAATATAGCATAAGGCCTTTCTTTGAGGGCCTAGGTACACCATAACACCCTGGCCTGAATGTCTTTCTCAATAAAACAAACTGATCCAATAAAGGTTGGATGGAATATAAACCCATAGAGGCCATAGAGCAGCCGTCTGAAGCTTTCCCACTAGACTGTGAGGCAGACTATTTAGCAGCACTACCTTCTCATGCTGTCAAACCATTTGATTAGGGAGCAGCCAGGCAGGGAAAGACCAATACTGCAGTCAGACAATCTACACAGTCACTCACACGTGCAAGCATGGATGCATTCATGCATGCATTGCACACACGCGTGCCCACGCACACACACATGCAAAGACACATTCTCATAAAACATATACATTTCAACATATTTATCCAAAGGTGTTGATGAGCTTTTCTAATGAAAAAATCCAACAACCCTGTATGGAATTGGGCATCTCTCTCTTTCCCTCCCTCCCTCCCACTTCTCCATGTGTGTGACTCTGCAAGCTCGAAAAGTCCTTGCTCCGGATCATTAGAGAAGGAATACACAATTACACTCACTGGAACACATTGTCCGTAACAAGGCAAACTAACCTTGGAGCAATATGCACTGTGATTATAGAATTATAACTAGCGCAAGTATTACTAGATATGTATGCCTATACTGTTGATTGTGAGATTAACCAACTCTGGCACAGCCACGGCTCCACTCCATCTGTTTCTTAGACACAACAACACTAGGAACATAATCAGTAATGGAGTCAATGAGCATATACACCAGGCTTGGTGTAAAGGGTTAGAATAATGCCCAGACAGAATCTGTTGGGGCTGGAACTTTGTACTTCTCATTGCAATATCAGCACCTTTTCCCTTTCCATCATTCTACACTTCATCAACTTTATGGATGAGTATATTCAGCACCTACTCTACCCCGTTATGTACTTGTACAGGTAAGTATTATAAGACTTTCAAAAATGTGTTTTTATAACACGGGAAACACTATAAAGTGGGAAACAATATAAAGGTATTGGTAGGTAAACTTCCCTGCCTGACTAGCTAGCTATCTAGCAAACTCCTGTTGTTCGACGATTATAGTCTGCACTGTTGTGGGTGTGTCTTCCTACTCTACCCTCATATACAGTGCATTTGGAAAGTATTCAGACCCCTTGACTTTTTCCAAATTTTAGAAGTAGAAGGATTACTTTATCCTACCCCAGGTATTCCTTAAAGAGGTGGGGTTTCAAATGTCTCCGGAAGGTGGTGAGTGACTCTGCTGTCCTGGCGTCGTGAGGGAGCTTGTTCCACCATTGGGGTGCCAGAGCAGCGAACAGTTTTGACTGGGCTGAGCGGGAACTGTGCTTCCGCAGAGGTAGGGGAGCCAGCAGGCCAGAGGTGGATGAACGCAATGCCCTCGTTTGGGTGTAGGGACTGATCAGAGCCTGAAGGTACGGAGGTGCCATTCCCCTCACAGCTCCGTAGGCAAGCACCATGGTCTTGTAGCAGATGCGAGCTTCAACTGGAAGCCAGTGGAGTGTGCGGAGGAGCGGGGTGACGTGAGAGAACTTGGGAAGGTTGAACACCAGACGGGCTGCGGCATTCTGGATGAGTTGTAGGGTTTTACTGGCACAGGCAGGGAGCCCAGCCAACAGCGAGTTGCAGTAATCCAGACGGGAGATGACAAGTGCCTGGATTAGGACCTGTGCCGCTTCCTGTGTAAGGCAGGGTCGTACTCTCCGAATGTTGTAGAGCATGAACCTACAGGATCGGGTCACCGCATTGATGTTAGCGGAGAACGACAGGGTGTTGTCCAGGGTCATGCCAAGGCTCTTCACACTCTGGGAGGAGGACACAACGGAGATGTCAACCGTGATGGCGAGATCATGGAACGGGCAGTCCTTCCCCGGGAGGAAGAGCAGCTCCGTCTTGCCAAGGTTCAGCTTGAGGTGGTGACCCGTCATCCATACTGATATGTCTGCCAGACATGCAGAGATGCGATTCGCCACCTGGTTATCAGAAGGGGGAAAGGAGAAGATTAGTTGTGTGTCATCTGCGTAGCAATGATAGGAGAGGCCATGTGAGGATATGACAGAGCCAAGTGACTTGGTGTATAGCGAGAATAGGAGAGGGCCTAGAACTGAGCCCTGGGGGACACCAGTGGTGAGAGCACGTGGTGCGGAGACAGATTCTCGCCACGTCACTTGGTAGGAGCGACCGGTCAGGTAGGACGCAATCCAAGAGTGAGCCGCGCCGGAGATGCCCAGCACGGAGAGGGTAGAGAGGAGGATCTGATGGTTCACAGTATCAAAGGCAGCAGACCGGTCTAGAAGGACAAGAGCAGAGGAGAGAGAGTTAGCTTTAGCAGTGCGGAGAGCCTCCGTGACACAGAGAAGAGCAGTCTCAGTTGAATGACCAGTCTTGAAACCTGACTGGTTTGGATCAAGAAGGTCATTCTGAGAGAGATAGCAAGATAGTTGGCTAAAGACGGCATGCTCAATAGTTTTGGAGAGAAAATAAAGAAGGGATACTGGTCTGTAGTTGTTGACATCAGAGGGATCGAGTGTTGGTGTTTTGAGAAGGGGTGCAACTCTCGCTCTCTTGAAGATGGAAGGGACATAGCCAGCGGTCAAGGATGAGTTGATCAGCGAGGTGAGGTAAGGGAGAAGGTCACCGGAGATGGTCTGGAGAAGAGAGGAGGGGATAGGGTCAAGCGGGCAGGTTGTTGGGCGGCCGGCCGTCACAAGTCGCAAGATTTTATCTGAAGAGAGAGGGGAGAAAGAAGTCAAAGCATAGGGTAGGGCAGTGTGAGCAGGGCCAGCAGTGTCATTTGACTTAACAAACGAGGATCGGATGTCGTCAAACTTCTTTTCAAAATGGTTGACGAAGTCATCCAAAGAGAGGGAGGAGGGGGGGGGATTCAGCAGGAAGGAGAAGGTGGCAAAGAGCTTCCTAGGGTTAGAGGCAGATGCTTGGAATTTAGAGTGGTAGAAAGTGGCCTTAGCAGCAGAAACAGATGAAGAAAATGTAGAGAGGAGGGAGTGAAAAGATGCCAGGTCCGCAGGGAGTCTAGTTTTCTTCCATTTCCCCTCGGCTGCCCGGAGCCCTGTTCTGTGAGCTCGCAATGAGTCATCAAGCCACGGAGCTGGAGGGGAGGACCGAGCCGGCCGGGAGGATAGGGGACATAGAGAGTCAAAGGATGCAGAAAGGGAGGAGAGGAGGGTTGAGGAGGAGGAATCAGGAGATTGGAGGGAGAAGGATTGAGCAGAGGGAAGAGATGATATGATGGAAGAGGAGAGAGTAGCGGGAGAGAGAGAGCGAAGGTTGCGACGGCGCATTACCATCTGAGTAGGGGCAGAGTGAGTAGTGTTGGAGGAGAGCGAGAGAGAAAAGGATACAAAGTAGTGGTCGGAGACATGGAGGGGAGTTGCAGTGAGATTAGTAGAAGAACAGCATCTAGTAAAGATGAGGTCAAGCGTATTGCCTGCCTTGTGAGTAGGGGGGGACGGTGAGAGGGTGAGGTCAAAAGAGGAGAGGAGTGGAAAGAAGGAGGCAGAGAGAAATGAGTCAAAGGTAGACGTAGGGAGGTTGAAGTCCCCCAGGACTGTGAGGGGTGAGCCATCCTCAGGAAAGGAACTTATGAAGGCATCAAGCTCATTGATGAACTCTCCAAGGGAACCTGGAGGGCGATAAATGACAAGGATATTAAGCTTAAATGGGCTAGTGACTGTGACAGCATGGAATTCAAATGAGGAGATAGACAGATGGGTCAGGGGAGAAAGAGAGAATGTCCACTTGGGAGAGATGAGGATTCCTGTGCCACCACCCCACTGACCAGATGCTCTCGGGGTATGCGAGAACACATGGTCAGACGAGGAGAGAGCAGTAGGAGTAGCAGTGTTTTCGGTGGTAATCCATGTTTCCGTCAGCGCCAAGAAGTCGAGGGACTGGAGGGTAGCATAGGCTGAGATGAACTCTGCCTTGTTGGCAGCAGAACGGTAGTTCCAGAGGCTGCCTGAGACCTGGAACTCCACGTGGGTGGTGCGTGCAGGGACCACCAGGTTAGAGAGGCAGCAGCCACGCGGTGTGAGGCGTTTGTATAGCCTGTGCGGAGAGGAGAGAACAGGGATAGACAGAGGCATAGTTGACAGGCTGCAGAAAATGGCTACAATAATGCAAAGGAGATCGGAATGAAATGAACTAAACATCTGGGAAAGGAGAGAGCGGGGCCTCCCTCACCACAACACCCAAATATAACTCTCCCAACTTCCACCTCAGAAACTATAATTGTTGTAAACTACAGCGGTTCAATGTTTTCTAGGAATAGACTAACTTAGTTTATTCAGCTAGCTAACTAGGTACAGTATTCTTCCGTGAAAATCGTCCAGGGCACCTAGTCATAAGACGCCACAGCCAGCTAGCATGCCGGACTCCAACAACACGGTTTAGCACCAATACTCGGCCACAACAAACCACCAGTGTGTCAACACGCCAAGCAGATCGTTCGTGTCCGTGTCTAACGTTGTGGGTTAGTCCCGACAGCTTGAGCGAGTCCGTCGTCAACATATTCAGCCAGTTAGTTAGCTAGAATAGTTAGCATACTAGCTAGCCATTGCTTTCAGACAAAGAAGGGATACCGTAGGGATAGTGCCAGGTTTCCTCCAGACGTGACGCTTGGTATTCAGGCCAAAGAGTTCAATCTTGGTTTCATCAGACCAGAGAATCTTGTTTCTCATGGTCTGAGAGTCCTTTAGGTGTCTTTTGACAAACTCCAAGCACTCTGTCATGTGCCTTTTACTGAGGAGTGGCTTCCGTCTGGCGGAAAGGCCATAAAGGCCTGATTGGTGGAGTTCTGCAGAGATGGTTGTCCTTCTGGAAGGTTCTCCCATATCCACAGAGGAACTCTGGAGCTCTGTCAGAGTGACCATCGGGTTCTTGGTCACCTCCCTGACCAAGGCCCTTCTCCCCCGATTGCTCTATTTGGCCAGGCGGCCAGCTCTAGGAAGAGTCTTGGTGGTTCCAAACTTCTTCCATTTAAAAATGATGGCGGCCACTGTGTTCTTGGGGACCTTCAATCCAGCAGAAATTTTCTGGTACCCTTCCCCAGATCTGTGCCTCGACACAATCCTGTCTCTGAGCTCTACGAACAATTCCTTCAACCTCATGGCTTGGTTTTTGCTCTGACATGCAATGTCAACTGTGAGACTTTAAATAGACAGGTGTGTGCCTTTCCAAATCATGTCCTATAAATTTAATTTACCACAGGTGGACTCCAATCAAGTTGTAGAAACATCTCAAGGATGATCAATGGAAACAGGATGCACCTGAGCTCAATTTCGAGTGTCATAGCAAAGGGTCTGAATATTTATGTAAATTAGGTATTTCTGTGTTTTATTTTTAATACATTTGCAAAAATGTCTAAAAACCTGTTTTCACTTTGTCATTATGGGGTATTGTGTGTAGATTGCTGAGGATTAAAAAAAATCAATTTTAGAATAAGGCTGTAACGTAACAAAATGTGGAAAAAGTCAAGGGGTCTGAATACTTTCCGAAGGCACTGTATAATTATATTACTGTACAGTATCACCAAAGTGAATTTAATAGATCATATTAAATCAGTTAACATCATAAGGACGATCAATGGAAACAGGATGCACCTGAGCTCAATTTCGAGTCCCATAGCAAAGGGTCTGAATACCTATGTAAATAAGGTATTTCTAAAAACCTGTTTTCACTTTGTCATTATGGGGTATTTTCTGTAGATTGATGAGGAAAAATGTGTATTTAATCCATTTTAGAATAAGGCTGTAACATAGTGTGGAAAAAGTCAAGGGTTCTGAATACTTTTCGAATGCACATTACACTATGTAGCTAAGGTATGTAATGTCGTATAAGAAACCATATATGGTCATTACATTTTCCAGCGGATTCCATATGGCGCACACTGTAGCTATAGCACAGATAGCCTAGCTAGTCAGCTAGCTAGCGCCTGTTGCTCTCCTCCTAGACACTAACCCTGACACGCTTCCCAGGTCTAAAATAACGTTGAGGCTAGGTCTCAGATGGCCTTCTGTTCCTCTTTTAGTTAACATGCTCCACTTTCATCACCAATCACTCCTCTATGTGGGGTGTCCTATATCGAGACAGGGGAAAGTAGAGTAGGACTATGTCTGGTAACATTGAGGGGTCATTGAGCAAGCTTTTTATTCCAGGAGTGGGATGTCCCATTTGAAGACATTGAAAGTAGAATAGGGCTTTGCTGCAGCAAAGGTGGAGGGTAGACCAACTGGGATTTGGACTCACAACCATGGGCCTGTTCTGTTAGGCCAACTCCTCAGTCATTATGCCAATAGGTCCAAATTGTGTGACAAGGTCCCCGGTTTTGTACTAAGGATGCTACCATGTTCCACTTTCCCCACTAGACACTACTGTATGCGGGCATCCTACTTGAAAGAAGTCCCATTGGAGGAAGTAATAGGTCATTTTGTAGTGATATTCAAAGTGATGGATGGGCCGCTGCTGGCTAATGCCTGGGCTCTGGTTAGAAACGTTTTCAGGCAGGTCACAAGGAACTTTGATCACCATTTAGATTGGTCACAGCAACAAAAAATAAGTGTATTTTATGCTAGCCCAACCGTATGTCTGCCATCCATTCCACAAGTACTGCTGTACCAGCCCATTGCCCCTGTCTCTTACCCAAATAGATGCAGCTCAAATAATCACCACAATCCCTGTCCTCCATCCAAATCAAATCATACCGAATCATAGATACACAACAGTGGTCCAAATGTCCATCTATCAACAAACACAAACAAAGCAACAAACACCCTGGTGTCTACCAGACCACTGATATTAACTCCATCCAAGGCAGTTGTACTATAGAACAGTAAATACAGGACATCCATCTACAAACACAGAAAGAGCAGGAACAAACAGACCCTGACAATAACAGTTCACTGTTCTCTGAATACAGGCCATTTCAGGACTGAATGTACGGAAAATGGGGGGAAAAGAGAGGAATGTGGGAGGGGCCGATGGACAGAGGGGATGGCGAGAGAGCGAGGGATGTGGGAGGGGCCGATGGACGGAGGGAATGGCGAGAGAGCGAGGGATGTGGGAGAGGCCGATGGACAGAGGGGATGGCGAGAGAGCGAGGGATGTGGGAGGGGCCGATGGATGGAGGGGATGGCGAGAGAGCGAGGGATGCGCTTGATTGTGGTCATTTGAACAGAATCATGTTCAAGCTCTGTTCCACACACACACATGCATGCACACAGGAACGCACACACACAAACACACACAAATATGCATGTTAAGTACATACACACAGACACAAACTGTACATTAATCCTCAGCACACAAACGTATGTGTGCACACGCACACATGCACATACACACACACACACTCGCGACTCAGGGAACTGCAGTACTCTCTGATTCTGGCACGTTTTAATGCACAGATTTAATGTGGGGTATTGTTCTCTCGTTCTGGTTCTCTTCTTTGGCTGAATTCAGTGTTGTTTTGCAGTTGTTTCAGGATTATTTTGCAAGCGGCTGATCTGATTACAGGAAAGATAGGTCAGCTTACGTAACTTCATGGCTCGCTTTATACTACAGTAGAAGGGATCTCAATTCTCTCTCTCTCTCTTCCTCTCTTCCTCTCCCACTCTTCTCTCTCCCCCTCCATATCGTTCCATCGCTCCATCTAACCCAGGGATGGGCAACGGTGTCACACCTTTCAAACAGCTGATTAAACTAATTGCATTCTAAACTGAAGATCATGATTAGTTGATTATTGGAGTCAGGTGTGTTAGCTGGAGCTGGGGCAAAAGTGTGACATCAATCAGGCCCCAGAGGACTGGAGTTGCCCATCCCTGACGTAACCTCGCACTCATTTTCTCTTGGCACGTAAACACACACGCCGATGATGCAATCAGACGATCAAACACATCCATACACATTCTCACACATTGTTCTTTAATTATTTTAGTACAGTGTGCGATGGAGAAGAGAATGTAGATGTAGTTTTCACATGTCAGGACTAATGTTCTCTGTCTCTCTGTCCCTCTCGCTCTGTTTCTCCATGGATGATTATCAGTGTGAGAGCAACTCTCTGTTCCTCTCTGTGCTGTGAGCTGCTGGGGGTTAGCTCTGTGTACTACTGTACAAGTCTTATACAAGATAGCTCACTATGCTCTCTGTCTCGCTGTGTCTCCCTCTCTCCTCTCCTCTCTCTCCTCTCTCTCTTTCTCCTCTCTTTCCTCTCTCTCCTCTCTCTCTCCCCTCTCTCCTCCCTCTCTTCTCTCTCTCTCCTCTCTGTCCTCCTTCTCTCTCCTCCCTCTCTCTCCTCCCTCTCTCCTCCCTCTCCTCTCTCTCCTCTCTCTCCTCTCTCTCATCCCTCTCCTCTCTCTCTCCCTCTCTCCTCTCTCTCTCTTCCTCCTCTCTTTCCTCTCTCTCCTCTCTCTCTCCTCTCTCGCTCCTCTCTCTCCTCCCTCTCTCCTCTCTCGCCTCCCTCTCTCCTCTCTCTCTTCTCTCTCTCTCCTCTGTCCTCCCTCTCTCTCCTCTCTCCTCTCTCTCCTCCCTCTCTCCTCTCCTCTCCTCTCTCCTCCCTCTCTCCCCTCTCTCTATCTGGTCCTCTGTAGCTCAGCTCTGTCTCTCTTCTTCTAACTCTCCCCTTCTCGTCATCTATCCTTCCCTCTATATATTTTGTGGTCCTCTGTAGCTCAACTGGTAGAGCACGGCGCTTATAACGCCAAGGTAGTGGGTTCGATCCCCGGGACCACCCATACACAAAAAATGTATGCACGCATGACTGTAAGTCGCTTTGGATAAAAGCGTCTGCTAAATGGCATATTATTATTATTATTATCTCCTCCCTCTCTCCTCTCTCTCTCTCCTCTCTCTCTCTCTCCTCTCTTTCTCTCTCTCCTCTCTCGCTCCCCCCTCTCTCCAGCTCTCTATTTTCCTCTCTTCTCAACCTACCTCTCTTTTTCCTATCTCTTCTACATTCAGGGCCTCGTCTCTCTCCTTTTATCCTCCCCCTGTTCTGTCGTCTGTCCTCTGCTGTGTGTCGTGTGTTGATCTGTCCTCTGCTGTGTGTCGTGTGTTGATCTGTCCTCTGCTGTGTGTCGTGTTTTGATCTGTCCTCTGCTGTGTGTCGTGTGTTGATCTGTCCTTTGCTGTGTGGAATGTGTTGGTCTGCGTGGGAGAGAGGGATGACAGAGGACTTTAGCAACCGTGACATTACGGGATAGTAACCTCTGTGACATCAAGCTGTCAATCTCCCTGCATCTAATCCATAGAGACATATACACCACACACAGACACACACACACACTAGGTCTAGGACAAACACCGATGCTGCAAACACATAAACCCAGGCACACAAAATGCATACTGTATACACACACACACACACACACACACACACACACACACACACACACACACACACACACACACACACACACACACACACAAAGAGTGGATGACTATTTTTCCCACTTGTCAAAGCAGCCCAAGACGTCCCTAATTACAGCAAGGTTGCTACTTCATTAGAGACCTGACAACAGAATCTACACTTCAAAGAACAGAGGGAGGGAGGGAGGGAGGGAGGGAGGGAAAGAGTGAGATTAAGGGGGAAAATGACTAAGGGAGGGAGGGAGGGAGGGAGGGAGGGAGGGAGGGAAAGAGTGAGATTAAGGGGGAAAATGACTAAGGGAGGGAGGGAGGGAGAAGATGTGGAAGAAAATAAAGACAAAGATGGAGAAGGGGAAAGAAGGGAGGGAACATAAGATGAGAGAGAAATACTAGTGTTTCGAAAATATACCAACAAATTCAGCTACCACGCAGACACATTGTTTATTACATACAAACAAAGCATGTGTTTTAGAACATACCCACTGAACCGTACACTAAAGGCCCACACTGTATGAAATAAAATATGCTGGAATATATATACAGTAGTGTTGTACTATGAATATAGTTGTTCTCCCCAGGCCTGTTGTCATGGTGAGGAGCACCACAATATCTTCTATTTTGTGTTGTTGTTCTTTTTTAATTTCTTTGAATTGTGTTATTTTGTGTTTTTCTGGCCTCGTTTGCAACACCTCGCTTTCTGTGGCTGTCTTTCTGCCATTCTGTCTATCTCTCTCTCTCTATTTCTCGGTCACTCTATTTCTCTATCTCTCTTTCGCTCTCTCTCTAGGATAAGTCAACCTTTTTATCCTGTTTGTCTGAGCCATGTTCTCAATCCCCCTCTCCCTCTCCACAGCAGATTAATGTTGCCCTCTCCTCCCCTTTCACACTACTCTGCCTCGCTCCCTCCATTTCACTTCTTACCCCATGACCCTCTCCCTCTCTTTACTATTCCCCTCGCTCCACTCATCACGTACATTCAACCACTACACACCCCTATTCTGCTTCTTGTCATATCAGGCCGCCTTTACTCTCTCTGTGTGTGTGTGTGTGTGTGTTTGTGTGTGTGTGTGCATGTATGCATGAGAGAGAGAGAGGGATAGATAGAGAGAGAAAGGGAAAATGTGAAAGAGAGAGAAAGAGGCTGTCTGGCAAGGAAAGCTTCAGCACTCCTGTAGATGATGGTGCATTGTGGGAAAATGTTGGGAGCGGGGAAAGAATTGCTGTATTTCGAATGGTACTGTCATTCCACCTCAGAGAATACAGTACCGTACCGTATCTTCCTCTGTGGAGATGGGAGAACCTTCCAAAAGGACAACCATCTCTGCAGCACTCCACCAATCAGGCCTTTATGGTAGAGTGGCCAGACAGAAGCCACTCCTCAGTAAAAGGCACATGACAACCCGCTTGGAGTTTGCCAAAAGGCACCTAAAGAGTCTCAGACCATGAGAAACAAGATTCTCTGGTCTGATGAAACCAAGATTCAACTCTTTGGCCTGAATACCAAGCGTCACATCTGGAAGAAACCTGGCACCATCCCTACAGTGAAGCATGGTGGTGGCAGCATCATGCTGTGGGGATGTTTTCAGCGGCAGGAACTGGGAGACTAGTCAGGATCGAGGCAAAGATGAATGGAGCAAAGTACAGAGAGATCCTTGATAAAAACCTGCTCCAGAGCGCTCAGGATCTCAGACTGGGGGTGAAGGTTCACCTTCCAACAGGACAACGACCCTAAGCACACAGCCATGACAACGCAGGAGTGGCTTCGGGACAAGTCTCTGAATGTCCTTGAGTGGCCCAGCCAGAGCCCGGACTTGAACCCGATCGAACATCTCTGGAGAGACCTGAAAATAGCTGTGCAGCAACACTCCCCATCCAACCTGAGAGAGCTTGAGAGGTTCTGCAGAGAATAATGGGAGAAACTCCCCAAATACAGGTGTGCCAAGCTTGTAGCTTCATACCCAAGAAAGACTCGAGGCTGTGATCGCTGCCAAAGGTGCTTCAACAAAGTACTGAATAAAGGGTCTGAATACTTATGTAAATGTGATATTTCAGTTTGTTTTTTTAAACCTGTTTTTGTTTTGTCATTATGGGGTATTGTGTGTAGATAGATGAGGGGAAAAAAACTATTTAATACATTTTTGAATAAGGCTGTAACGTAACAAAATGTGGAAAATGTCAAGGGGTCTCAATACTTTCCAAAGGAACTGTATAGCTTCTACCTGTTAGCATCTGAATGTGGCAGGGCTGGAAGCTCTATGCCAAAACACCTATGGGAGTGGGAGGGATATCAAAACACCCACAGAGCTCTCTTTCCCTTTCTCTCTCTCACACACACACACACACACACAGCGGGATATAGTCTGTTAGCTCAGTGATGTGGCACATGCTGTAGCCGATTAAATGAGCAAAACTCCACACTGAGACAGGGGGGGGGGG
The DNA here is from genome assembly GCF_964263955.1 of Coregonus lavaretus. Lineage (NCBI taxonomy): Eukaryota > Metazoa > Chordata > Actinopteri > Salmoniformes > Salmonidae > Coregonus > Coregonus lavaretus. The sequence continues at coordinate 27,907,728 of NC_140015.1, read as the reverse complement.
GGCATGTGTGTCCCGTGTGGCTCAGTTGGTAGAGCATGGCACTTGCAATGCCAGGGTTGTAGGTTTGATTCCCACGGGGGACCAGTGTACAAAAATGTATCCACTACTGTAAGGATAAGAGCGTCTGCTAAAATGACTAAAATGTAAAACAATTGTGTGAGAAAGTCAGTGATTAAGTAATAGACAAGGGTGATGGAGGGAAGAGGAGCGGAGATATGTTAACAAGGGAGAGAAGGCTTGATTCTGCATGTATAGAGGCATTTTCTCTCTCTCCTTCTTCCTCTGTTTCTCCTCCTGCACATGGTTAAAGTTTAGTAGATGCTGACTCTAATGTGCTCAAAGACTGGTAGTGGAGAGATGAGTCACTGACCTCTCTATATCTCTACCTCTCATCACATCACAGTCCTTTCTGTACAACACACTCACAAATGAACTAAGGGTCACCATCTGAGTGTAGAATCTAGACCTTCTCAAAGAACCCTGGCAGGACTGATACATCACTGACACTCACAGATGTTCTGTATGGACCAACCAGGTCTCATATGAAACTCAACTGGACTGAATTACAACAGCAGAGAGAACAGGAGAAAAAGAGACAGAATAGGAGAATGAAAGAGTAAACCGGTTGTCCCATTCAAAACTAACAAACAGTTCATCATCATGAGAAGATTAGAAATTAGACAAGCTGATATCAAACAAACACAAAATACAATCAGATGCACTGTGTGTAACTGTGCAACTATTGGACTGTGACAGTGTTTAAATAACTGAACACTCCATCCTCTCTGAATCCATACACCCCCCTAGGGTACATTTCTGACACTATAAATCCCCTTTTCTGTGTTTTAACTATGAGTCAGTTCTACAGACACCATCGAATCAATAATTCCATTAGAATTCATAATGACATGTTTGAAGGGATGGATGGAGAGGTGATATGCCACCTCATTCAAAAAAAAAAAGAAGTTTCCTCAAGGGGAAAATGAAGTTATTATATGCTATTCTATTATTTTCTACTCTATTCTTACAGTAGCTAAAATGTGTGATGTCATAGCTGATTGAACAATGGGAGGTTTAGAATGTTGAAGACATAACATTGAAGTGGATGGGAGGTTTTGGGGAGGACAAAAAACTTTGTGTCACACCCTGGCTCTGGGACTCTATATGTTGAGCCAGGGTGTGTTCATTCTATGTGTTCTGTTTCTATGTTGGGAGTTCTAGTTTGTTTATTTCTATGTTGGCCTGAGTGACTCCCAATCAGAGGCAACGAGTGTCAGCTTGGCTGGTTGTCTCTGATTGGGAGCCATATTTAAACTGTCGGTTTTCCCTTAGTGTTTGTGGGATCTTGTTCCAGTTGGTTGTGTTTAGACTTAGGACGTCACGGTATCGTTTGTTGTTTTGTTATTCGTGTGTGCACTTTAATTAAATAAAGTATGTTCGCTCAACACGCTGCGCCTTGGTCTACTCGATACGACGATCGTGACAGAAGATCCCACCATACAAGGACCAAACAGCATGTCCAGGAGCAGGCAGACTGGACATGGGAGGAAGCGCCGGGTAAGGAGATGGAGAGGTTGGCGATGGCCCAGGTGGGCAAATCGTGGTCCTGGGAGGACATGCTCGGGGGCAAAGGGCCATGGGCTAGGATTAAGGCCCTGGCGAGAGAGGAGCAACGGCGTCAACAGTATCGTCGTCGGACGGACGAGAGGCAACCCCAAAAAATTTTTTGGGGGGGGGCACACGGCATGGGCGACTGGGCAGCAGGAGGCTGCCACAGGGCGATTTGGAGAGGAGGCCACCGGGTTTGGGGGGCCAGAAGGCAGGTTGGCGGAGCCTGGATGGAGAGCGGAACCAACTTCCCGTACTCAGGCATGGCAGCATGGGACGGGGCAGGTTCCGCGGTATGCGGAGCGGCGTACTGTGCCACGAGTGGTCCGGCATAGTCCGGTACGTCCTGTGCGAGCACCCCGCACGTGTCGTGCGAAGGTGGGTATGCAGCCAGGACGGAGTGTGCCGGCTCAACGCTCGTGGTCTCCAATGCCTCTCCGCGGTCCCGGATATCCTGCGCCAGTGTCACGTGCTGTTATGCCAGTACGGGTACACAGCCCTGTGCGTCCTGTGCGGATGCCTCACACCGAGTGTGTGAAGGTAGGCATTCAGCCAGGATGGGTTGTGGCCGCTCTTCACTCCAGGTCTCCTGTCTGTCTCCACAGCCCGGTCCGGCCTGTTCCTGCTCCTCGCACCAAGCCTATGGTGCGCATCGCCAGCCCGGCCCGGCCTGTTCCTGCCCCTCGCACCAAGCCTACGGTGTGCATCGCCAGCCCTGCCCGGCCTGTTCCTGCCCCTCGCACCAAGCCTACGGTGTGCATCGCCAGCCCGGCCCGGCCTGTTCCTGCCCCTCGCACCAAGCCTACGGTGCGCATCGCCAGCCCGGCCCGGCCTGTTCCTGCCACTCGCACCAAGCCTACGGTGTGCGTCGCCAGCCCGGCCCGGCCTGTTCCTGCCACTCGCACCAAGCCTACGGTGCGCGTCGCCAGCCCGGCCCGGCCTGTTTCTGCCACTCGCACCAAGCCTACGGTGTGCGTCGCCAGCCCGGCCCGGCCTGTTCCTGCCACTCGCACCAAGCCAGGGGTGCGAGTCGTCAGCCTGGTCCAGAACGTTCCTGCTACTCGCACCAAGCCAGGGGTGCGAGTCGTCAGCCTGGTCCAGAACGTTCCTGCTACTCGCACCAAGCCAGGGGTGCGAGTCGTCAGCCTGGTCCAGCCCGTTCCTGCTACTCGCACCAAGCCAGGGGTGCGAGTCGTCAGCCTGGTAAAGCCCGTTGCTGCTCCACGCACCAAGCCAGGGGTGCGAGTCGTCAGTCCGGTGAGGCCCGTTCCGGCTCCACGCACCAAGCCAGGGGTGCGCATCGTCAGCCCGGTCCGGCCCGTTGCTGCTCCACGCACCAAGCCAGGGGTGCGAGTCGTCAGCCTGGTAAGGCCCGTTCCTGCTCTACGCACCAAGCCAGGGGTGCGTATCGTCAGCCCGGTCCGGTCTGTTCCTGCCTCACGCACCAAGCCAGGGGTGCGTGTCGTCAGTCCGGCACAACCCGTGCCTGGGTCACCGGTGCCTAATCAGGTACCGGTCAACTGCTCCACAACGGAGCTGAAGCTAACCGCTCCTGCTACGTCCAGTTCAGCTCCAGCCAGCGGGGCCAGACCGGACCAGGGGCGCTATGGGGTGATTATTGGAGGGTGGTGGGCAAGCCCGGAGCCAGAACCGCCGCCGAGGAGGAATGCCCACCCAGCCCTCCCCTGTTTTGCTCTGGTTGAGGCGCGGTCGCAGTCCGCGCCTTTAGGGGGGGGTACTGTCACACCCTGGCTCTGGGACTCTATATGTTGAGCCAGGGTGTGTTCATTCTATGTGTTCTGTTTCTATGTTGGGAGTTCTAGTTTGTTTATTTCTATGTTGGCCTGAGTGACTCCCAATCAGAGGCAACGAGTGTCAGCTTGGCTGGTTGTCTCTGATTGGGAGCCATATTTAAACTGTCGGTTTTCCCTTAGTGTTTGTGGGATCTTGTTCCAGTTGGTTGTGTTTAGACTTAGGACGTCACGGTATCGTTTGTTGTTTTGTTATTCGTGTGTGCACTTTAATTAAATAAAGTATGTTCGCTCAACACGCTGCGCCTTGGTCTACTCGATACGACGATCGTGACACTTTGGAGTTTATTAAGTATTAATGCTTTCAAAAAGCTATATGTCAGCACCCTAATAAAAGCACACTAATAAAATAAGCAAGCACACTAATAAAAGAACTATAACAAACTAATTACATTTTGTTATATCAAAGATCTCCAAGGACACATGTAGCAATATACTCTCCAATATTCATTTATTTGGAAAGTGAAGCTAAAACTTTTAATTTGGCTCTATACTCCAGCATTTTGATTTGAGATCAAATGTTTTATATGAGGTGACAGTACAGAATGTCACCTTTTATATGAGGCTATTTTCATACATATCGGTTTTATCGTTTAGAAATGAATGCACTTTATGTATGTGCACAAATTACCCCATATTCCTAGCACACAATGACAACATCAAGCTTGTGACTCTACAAACTAGTTGGACACATTTGCAGTTTGTTTTGGTTGTGTTTTGGGGGGAGAACTTTGTTTGCATCCATCAATAGCTAGCTTTTTTATGACTAGCAATTCCAGAGCTTGGGGAAGTGTGTGTCTGCCTCGTGGGGCCGAGGCAAATAAGCAAGACTAAACTTTACCCGCATCATAGCATAAGTACCATTGAATCACTGTGACATATGAAATACAAGTGATAGTGTAATCACTATGTAAAAAATGAATGTACATGTTAAATTATTATGTGATGTGCAGTCATATTAAAGTCCTGATTGGTCAATAAGCTTATTTGACACATCAGATAATGAGATGGGTACTGACCCAAATGGCATTCAATAGCAGTTAGGGGTAAAGTGCCTTGCTAAGTATACAGGGATATTGAAGCCGGTAAGCCTCCTACTCTCTGACACCCCTGCAGATTTCCCTGGGGGTTTGAACCTGCAACCCTCCAGTTACTGACCCGCCACTCTAACCTTGAGGCTACCGCCTCCCCGATAAACAAACACACGCGCACACGCACACAAACACACTCTACGGCTACGAAGGGCGTTATCTAGGCGTCGCTCGTGTGGTTTAATACACAAACACAGCTTAAGTCTGCACCGTCAGGGCCGCACACCAATCCTCTTTTAAAAAATAAAACATTAAACTCTCATTACATACAGATCACAGAGTTGTGCAGACAGACACTGACAGAGAGAGAGAGAAAGTGAGAAGAGAAGGAGAATAAGGGAGGATATAGAAAGAGAGGTATAGAGGTGAGGGATGAGTGCTTTGTAAGCCTGACTAGCCTAACAGCTGTAACATACGTGTCTGCACCCCCACCCCCCAGGCCACTCCTCACCCCTCCATACTAATACACAGCCATTAACACTAGAACCGCCATAGGCCAACGGCCACTGACGTATTTGTAAATAAATCACAAATGTCCCCCCAAAAAAGCTATGTCCTGCTCCTTCCCTGACTTTTCCTAAATGTTTGCATTTTACACTGCTCTTTCGTCAGATTTTTTAAATCACAAACAGGAAGATATTTAGAGCCTTTTTACTAGTTTTTTTCACACCTATTCCTAACTTAACCCACCAAGACAATGTGCTGTAGAACGTTGGTACCCAGGCAGGCGCTAATGCGTCTCTCTCTCCTCACTGAATGAATCACAAATGGAGGAATGGTCGATAATTGTGCACCTTACTTCACACTTGAATTTAAATTAGGCCTAACTGAATGATAAGGAAGGTGAAGAGGTTTAATTTAGAAAGAAAATAGTGTAATAATGAGTTTGTGTTAGGCCTATTTATCAGCAGCAAATAATTTGACCGCGTGCCTTGGTGTTTGATACCATTCTCTTTTACGTTTTACTTTGTAAAAATAAGCTGTTATGGGACGAAAACATGCTATGTGTTGCAGAAGGCCTTTAGAATAATGCAAAACATATCCTTGACTCTATCCAACTTGATGTGGGGAAACAAATGATGCCAGTTAGCCTGCACAGCAAACTACACCTAAACTATACTGAAACTAATTTCACACATAATAAGAGTTAGCCTATAGACAAGATTAAATTGATGAGTGACAATATTAGGCCTATCAGTTGTCAAATTGTACCTGAAGAGATGAGTGCATCTTGTAATTTACAGATGCAGGGAAAGGATCATCAATTTATCAAATCCTCCTTCAGTCACATTCAGGTAAATCATTGTGATTTCTATATAGTATCATAAAGAGCATATTCTGCCGTTTCTACAATATTACACTTACCTTTGTCAAACAACTCTCAAAAATTTAAGAGGTGCAGCTCTACTTCCAAATTTAACTTTTTCCAAGAATATCCATGCTGTCCATGCATTCAGCACATGACCACTCACGCAAAAACTAGTAACATAATAAACTTTACATTTAAATATGCTATTTATTTATGCAATTCCTCCTTTACAATTGTTCAAGCACTGGTGCTTTTGTTTAGGAATACAGCAAATAACTTCACGTGTGCACCTGGCTGGTTATATTATTATTATCATCTTTTTAGTTTCTACTTTGTCAAAAGAAGCTGTAACTGGACTATTAATTACTATAACTATTACTAATCAAATCTACAAATAAAGTAGATCAAATGGATTACACTGTAATCGTTTTATTGTAAGGGAAACAAAAATAGGCTATAGGCCTAAATTATGCAAAACATATCCTTGACTCTATAAAAACAAATAACTATTGTTGTTGTTTTAAAAAAATGTATTTCCACAAATATTTCTTCATGCAATTAATCCTTTATAATAGTTTATGCACTATTTATCAAGCGTTGGGTCTTATGTTTGCTGCACCTTGCGGGTTGATATGCATCTGATGCATATGTTAAAGGAGTCGCTCGGCAATGTTCTCTAGCGGGTACTAGTGTTAATAGATGATGTCTTGTGATCCCCGGTAGCAGGGAGCACCAGAACCACAGGGTCCTTGTCATCCCTCCTATTGTACCCCAGAGACTGAAGCAGAAACAACCCAGGAAACCACAGAATATAATAGCCGTCTTCAGTAATACTGTCAGCACTGCCATTGGAATAGGTATTAGAGGAGAAGAGAGATGGGATAATACAGGGCTGTAGAGGAATAAAGACTGCTACTCATCCCCTCTCTCTATGCCCCGACTGTCAAACACAGCAGGCTACTGCAGTTAACAACGAAAGATCCAGGGCACACATGCCCAACTATGTGTGTGCGTGTGTGTGTGTGGGTGTGTGTGTGCGTGGATAAAGAGAGAGATTGCGTGGCCTTGAGTACAACAGCACCAAATGAAACCGAGTGTCACACTGCTCACATACTTCCCTCTAACCCCACCAACTAAACACGAATCAGACCAATCTGATTTCCCTCTAGCCCCACCAACTAAACACGAATCAGACCAATCTGATTTCCCTCTAACCCCACCAACTAAACACGAATCAGACCAATCTGATTTCCCTCTAGCCCCACCAACTAAACATGAACAGACCAATCTGATTTCCCTCTAGCCCCAACAACTAAACATGAATCAGACCAATCTGATTTCCCTCTAGCCCCACCAACTAAACATGAATCAGACCAATCTGATTTCCCTCTAGCCCCACCAACTAAACATGAATCAGACCAATCTGATTTCCCTCTAGCCCCACCAACTAAACATGAATCAGACCAATCTGATTTCCCTCTAGCCCCAACAACTAAACATGAATCAGACCAATCTGATTTCCCTCTAGCCCCAACAACTAAACACGAATCAGACCAATCTGATTTCCCTCTAGCCCCAACAACTAAACATGAATCAGACCAATCTGATTTCCCTCTAGCCCCACCAACTAAACATGAATCAGACCAATCTGATTTCCCTCTAGCCCCAACAACTAAACATGAATCAGACCAATCTGATTTCACTCTAGCCCCAACAACTAAACATGAATCAGACCAATCTGATTTCCCTCTAGCCCAACTAACTAAACATGAACAGACCAATCTGATTTCCCTCTAGCCCCACCAACTAAACATGAATCAGACCAATCTGATTTCCCTCTAGCCCCACCAACTAAACATGAATCAGACCAATCTGATTTCCCTCTAGCCCAACTAACTAAACATGAATCAGACCAATCTGATTTCCCTCTAGCCCCACCAACTAAACATGAATCTGACCAATCTGACTTCACTCTAGCCCCAATAACTAAACATCAATCTGACTTCACTCTAGCCCCACCAACTAAACATCAATCTTACCAATCTCAGCAGGACTAGGAAGGTGGAACAGTGTGGGTTGGTGATAGATGAATTTGTATTTTTAAGGTAATGACTAAAGGATTTCACCCCAATACTGTATAAATGAGTTATAAGAAAATAAAACCACTAACATGGAAGATGGGTAGAAACTGTTGGAGGCCAACATTCCATAGTAAGGGGGATTCTAGAAACTGCTGAAAGCTATACTGTGGAAAGTTACAGGCTGCCTAAAGGTGGGCGGAGCAATGTTCCTTTGTGTGAAGGTATATAAAAAGCCTGTGTGTGTTTTTAGCGCCAGAGCTCTCATGAATAAAAGGACTGACCTAATGCAGAACGGGACTTTGTTTAATTCATTATTAAACCAGAGATTTACACCCTCTGGGAATTATTGAAAGCTTGCAACCATTGAGATAACACAATTCTCGTGACAGTTGGCCTTTCTCTCCAAAGTGAAATGTCAGGCGCTGGGAAGTGGGCAAAGCAGATATCTTCTGGGGCCGTGCACACACGTGCACGCACGCGCGCACACGCACACACACACACACACAACATTCCTCAAAAAGGGGGCTAAATCTTTCAGTCTTGAGCCAGCAGTGTGCCAGTGATAAAAAGAGAGCTGGACTCAATAAAGTAACATCAATGAAGTTGGCACCATAATGTGACCTGTCTTGGCCCAGATCCAGTGTTGTAACATTAACTGTACCTCAGCACTCTGTTACCCACTGACCCTGTTTCCATGGCAGCTGCCACCTTAGGTCAATCATAAACTCCCTTACATGCCTGGTTAAGGACATGGCAGCTAATGCCAAGCCCAGACAAAGAAAACTGACCCCTTGACCCCACTGCAAACCGTACCCCTAACCTTAGAGCAATGTAAGGGCTACTTCCCACTGGTTTACAAATACCTGGGTCATTTGCATTAGGCACCAAGTGGCAAGAAAACAGACTGAAACAGGGAGGGCCTATCTGAACTACGGTGTGCCCTAATGAATACGGCCCAGACAAACCTTGACAGAAGAGAACGTCTGACAATGCTTAACAAACACTGCACAGCTGTTCCTAAGCCGGAGCTTCCTTTAGAACATAATGCTATAAGTAGGAACAAGACAGTTTGCTCAATTTGCCTTTACCTGATCTGTCTGTCTGTCTTTCTGTTTCTTGGTCTGCTGTCTGTCTGTCCGTCTGTCTTCTTAATCCAGATGCATCATCTCTTCTCTTCACTGATTATTTACTCTCCTTCAGTGCATGATCTTCTTTCTTCCTCCTCTTCCTCCTGTGTTGAAGTGGTTTTGGTGGAGAGGTGGTTTTGGTAAATGAGGTAGAGGAACAGGGAGAGGTCCTCTAACGGTCTGTGGTTGAGTTTCGGTTTAGTGGAGTGGTCCTACAGCCGTCACTGGTTGTTTGTGGTTGTGGTCCAGACTACTTGGGTTCAGTACTGCTGTAGAGACTCACAGCATAGAACCCACTGGGATGGATGACCATGAGCTGTAGAAAGACAAATGGAGAGGGACATATCAGACAAGCTATTAAAACAGCGTTGTGATTGGCGAAACAGCATGCACATGCATGCAACATGGACTCTGGATAAGTGAAAGAGGGATCAAGGTGGAGAGGTGAAGAGAGAGGGAATGATAGTGGAAAGACATAGTGAGGTGGAAAGGAGAGAAGAGGAGAGGAGAGAGAGAGCGATGGATGGGAGGTGCCAGGGGAAATCTCCTCTAGCTGGTTGCTAGATGCCGTAATCTGACATAAATAAAAACCCTAGACATGTGGGTGCAAAGGGAGAGAGAAAAAAAGAGAGAGAGAGAGAGAGAGAGAGAGAGAGAGAGAGAGAGAGAGAAGGATGGAGTTGGAAAGAGAGGGCAAGAGCAGGAGTGAGGGTGTTATGGTTTTCCGTCAATTGGGGTTCTCCAATGACCAGAGGGTAGGAAGGGGGGATAGCCGGGGGATAGATGCTTGAGAGTGGGTGAGAACAAGGGAGAGAAGCAGAGATGGGGAAGAGGGTCCAATACAGAGAAACACAATAAGGACTGGGGAGAGAGGGATGTGTTCAAAATAAATGGTTGTCGGGAGGGAATTGAGGGAGTGAGGGAAGAAAGTGGGAGCAGGGAAGGACAAAGAGATAGAATCAGAGAAGGAAAATAGGAAAATAAAGCAGAGAATGTGTGGGAGGCTTTGGTTCACTATTGTACCGTTGTCCCTAGCAACAGCCCCTTCCCTGTCTCCGCCTTTCTTTCTCTACCTCTCTTCCATCTTTATTCTGTCCTTCACCTAGTTCATCCTCCCTCCATTGTATGCTCTCTCTGCCACCCTTCTCTCCCTCTTTCAAAATAAAATAAAATCAACGTTTATTGGTTGCATACACAGATTTGCAGATGTTATCACAGGTGCAGTGAAATGCTTGTGTTTCTAGCTCCAACAGTGCAGTAATAATAATAATAATAATAATAATAATAATAATATGCCATTTAGCAGACGCTTTTATCCAAAGCGACTTACAGTCATGCGTGCATAAATTTTTGTGTATGGGTGGTCCCGGGGATCGAACCCACTACCTTGGCGTTACAAGCGCCGTGCTCTACCAGCTGAGCTACAGAGGACCATAATACCTAGCAATACAAAACAATATGCATATAATACAAAAAGTAAAAAGAAAGACATTAAGAAATATCCGAATGAACAATGTCAGAGTCCGGAATATACAGTTGAAGTCTCTAAGGTGCAGGGTAGAGTACCGGGTGTTAGCCATGCTAGTAACAGTGACTAAAGTTCAGGGCAGGGTACTGGGCGGAGGCCGGCTAGTGGTGACTGTTTAACAGTCTGATGGCCTGGAGATAGAAGCTGTTTATCAGTCTCTCGGTCCCAGCTTTGATGCACCTGTACTGTCTCCTCCTTCTAGATGGTAGCGGGGTGAACAGGCCGTGGCTCGGGTGGCTGAGGTCCTTGATGATCTTCTTGGCCTTCCTGTGACACCGGGTGCTGTAGATGTCCTGGAGGTCAGGCAGTGTTCCCCCAATGGTTTGTTTGGCTGACCACACCACCCTCTGGAGAGCCCTGCGGTACTGGACAGTGCAATTGCCGTAGAAGGCGGTAATACAGCCTGACAGGATGCTCTTAATGGTGCATCTGTAGAAGTTCATGAGGGTGTTATGGGCCAAGCTGCATTTGTTCAGCCTCCTGAGGTTGAAGAGGCGCTGTTGTGCCTTCTTCAACACACCGTCAGTGTGAACTACGGATCATTTCAGGTCATCAGTGATGTGCACGCCGATGAACTTGAAGCTTTTGACCTTCACTGCGGTCCTGTCGATGTGGATGGGGACGTGCTCTCTCTGCTGTCTCCTGTAGCCAACAATCAGCTCCTTTGTTTTGTTGACGTTGACGGAGAGGTTATTTTCCTGGCACCACTCCACCAGGGCTCTCACCTCCTCCCTGTAGGCTGTCTCGTTGTTGTTGGTAATCAGGCCTACCACTGTTGTGTCGTCAGCAAACTTGATGATTGAGTTGGAGACGTGAGTGGCCACGCAGTCATAGGTGAACAGGGAGTACAGGAGGGGGCTGAGCACGCACCCTTGTGGGGCCCCCGTGTTGAGGATCAGCGTGGCAGAGGTGTTGTTGCCTACCTTCACCACTTGGGATGGCCCGTCAGGAAGTCCAGGACCTAGTTGCACGGGGAGGGGTTCAGACCCAGGGCTTTGAGCTTAGTGATGAGCTTGGAGGGCACTATAGTGTTGAAGGCTGAGCTGTAGTCGATGAACAGCATTCTTACATAGGTATTCCTCTTGTCCAGGTGGGATAGGGCAATGTGCAGTGCAATGGCAACTGCGTCGTCCGTGGATCTGTTGGGGCGGTAAGCAATTTGTAGTTGATCTAGGTTGTCGGTTAAGGTGGAGCTGATATGGTCCTTAACTAGCCTTTCAAAGCACTTCATGATGACCAAAGTCAGTGCTACGGGCGATAGTCATTCAACAGTCATTCATAGTCTTTCAATCTCTCTCCTCTTCCCCACCTTCTATACCCCTCTCTCTGTCCCTCTTTCTCTCCTTTCCTCCCTTCCTCCCTCCATCCTTTAATGAGAAGCCACCTGTCCATCCCTGTCTGCTACAGTCAGTGGAGTGGAGGGCAGCTGTCACACTGGTCGGAACCAGACACACACACACGCACGCTCAGTCCATCTCATCCCAAACTCAACAGCAGACAAACTGGGATGTTTCCTGTCACACACACTGACACTCAGTATCTGAACAGACATAGTCCGCCACAAACAAAGATCACTCTGCTCACTCTTAACTGTCGCACTGCCTCCCTCTCTCTTCCTTATGGTCTATCTCCCCTTCCCTCCCTGCCTCCTTTCTGTCTCTCTCTCTCTCACTCCCTCTCTATCCCTCTCTTTCCCTTCTGCTCCCTCCCACTCTCTCACCCCCTTCCTTCTCTCCCTCCCTCATCTCCCTCCCTCCCTCAGTCTCTCCCTCCATCTCTGTCTCAATGACACACCTTCAGACAGGAGAGACAGGAGTCAAAGGAAAGTCAGACTGGCTGCATGTTGAGCTGACCATGACATCTCATTTACTGCAATAATACTCTTTAGATAAAGCTTCTGCTCTCCCCCTGAGTGGTCACGGCAAAGGGGAGGAGAGGGGATCAAAGTCCTGCAAACACACACACACAAGCACGCTTGCGCATACACATATATTTCCAGACATACGCATGGATGTACACAGCGTATACACACACACAAACACACACACACACACATACACACTCTCCAGAGAGGCTAGAGAACTGTGACCTCCACTGTCTCCTCAGGGCAGAATGGAGAGAGTTCAAAGGATGAGGGGGAGGGGGAGGGGAAAGACAGAGAGAGAGAGTACGCATCACAGAGTGAGACTGATCTCATTCACCATGCCTGTATGTCTGATAAATGTAATTGGACATATAAATGTAATTGGTGCTCACTCGCAGCTTCAGAAAGGTGTTAAAATATAATCCAAAATAGTACAGCAATGCTTCAACAATGGAAGTTCAACTTTAAAAATTGTATTTATTATTTCCAAAAACGTCCTTTGTAAATACTCTGATGGAAGCTACAGCCATGGAGTGAGATCCACTGGTGGATGGAGAATGAGTGCCTTTGGACCGTGACTAATTTGTTTGTTTGTTCAGAGGGTCAACCAAAAGCTGCAAGTGGGTTATAGAAGGCTACAGCACAATATGCTAAGAAAAACAGTATCTCCTACAGTACATCTACAGTATGTCCTACAGTATGTCCTACAGTATATCTACAGTATGTCCTACAGTATGTCCTACAGTATATCTACAGTATATCTACAGTATATCTACAGTATGTCCTACAGTATGTCCTACAGTATATCTACAGTATGTCCTACAGTATGTCCTACAGTATATCTACAGTATATCTACAGTATGTCCTACAGTATATCTACAGTATATCTACAGTATGTCCTACAGTATGTCCTACAGTATATCCTACAGTATATCTACAGTATGTCCTACAGTATGTCCTACAGTATATCCTACAGTATATCTACAGTATATCCTACAGTATATCTACAGTATATCCTACAGTATATCTACAGTATATCTACAGTATATCTACAGTATGTCCTACAGTATGTCCTACAGTATATCTACAGTATATCTACAGTATGTCCTACAGTATGTCCTACAGTATATCTACAGTATATCTACAGTATATCTACAGTATGTCCTACAGTATGTCCTACAGTATATCCTACAGTATATCTACAGTATATCCTACAGTATATCTACAGTATATCTACAGTATATCTACAGTATGTCCTACAGTATGTCCTACAGTATATCTACAGTATATCTACAGTATGTCCTACAGTATGTCCTACAGTATATCCTACAGTATATCTACAGTATATCCTACAGTATATCTACAGTATGTCCTACAGTATGTCCTACAGTATATCTACAGTACATCTACAGTATGTCCTACAGTATGTCCTACAGTATATCTACAGTATATCTACAGTATATCTACAGTATGTCCTACAGTATGTCCTACAGTATATCCTACAGTATATCTACAGTATATCTACAGTATGTCCTACAGTATGTCCTACAGTATATCTACAGTATGTCCTACAGTATATCCTACAGTATATCTACAGTATATCCTACAGTATATCTACAGTATGTCCTACAGTATGTCCTACAGTATATCCTACAGTATATCTACAGTATGTCCTACAGTATATCTACAGTATGTCCTACAGTATATCTACAGTATGTCCTACAGTATATCTACAGTATGTCCTACAGTATATCTACAGCAGGGGTGTCAAACGTCCGGCCCACGGGCCGGATCAGGCCCGCAAACGGGTTTAATCTGGACCGCGAGATGATTTTGTAAAGTATAAAAATGAGCTGCAATTTTTCAATAAAATAAACTGCTGTTCCAATTGCATCCACTGGATGGCGCAATAGCAATTGTGTTAAGCAAGCAAACTGTTTATACCGGGGCAGAGCAAGTAGGTCAAGCAAGTGCAGCCAGTCCGGATGAGCTACTTTGTTTTGGCCGCGATATTTATTACGGCTTCTACTTTTAACATTATGTGCTTTGGCACCCTCATTGCCCCAATATGTCTCTGTCAAAAAATAGAAAAGTGGACGCAGAGTGCAGAGTGTTCCAAGAAAAATGGTCATCCTCCTATTTATTCACGGAATTGAATGGGAAAGCTGTATGTTTGGTGTGTTCACAGCATGTTGCAGTGCTGAAAGAATATAAACTTCGTCGCCACTATGTGAGTCTTCATGCCAACAAATATGACAACTTTCAAGGACAGCGGAGAAGAGAGAAGGTGAATGAACTGTTGGTGGGGTCTGAAGAAACAAAAGTCTGTGTTTACTCACAGCCGAGACATCAGTGACGCTGCAGTGAAAGCTAGCTAGCTACCTCATTGCTAATGAAATCGCAGTGGCTTCAAAACCATTTAGTGAGGGTGAATTTGTAAAAACATGCATGATGAAGGCAGCGGAGATTGTGTGCCCTGAAAAGCTTCAGGCTTTTGTAAATATCAGCCTGACAAGAAACACAGTTGCAGACAGGATTTCCGATCTTTCAGTGGATTTGGACAGCCAGTTGAAGTAAAAAGTAAAGTCATTTATTGCGTTTTCGGTTGCAATTGATGAAAGCACGGACATTACAGATGTTGCACAACTGGCCATTTTCATCCGCGGAGTTGATGACACATTGACCGTCACCGAGGAGTTCGTGGAGTTGGTGCCGATGACAGATAGCAGCTGATATTTTCACCGCACTCGTCGGCGCGCTGGACAGGGTCGGAGAGGACTGGTCCCGCGCTGTCAACCTGGCTACAGATGGTGCGCCCTCAATGATCGGGAAAAAAGCAGGCGTTGTGACAAAGTTCAGAGTGAAAGTGCAATCTGCAAATTGAGGATGTGATTTTTGGACTTTTCACTGTATTTTGCACCAGAAGGCTTTGTGTTGCAAGTCATTAAAGATGGATAACGTCATGAAGGTGGTCATCCAAACTGTTAATTTCATCCGATCCAGAAGCCTGAATCACCGTCAGTTTGACAGCCTTCTCAGAGAGAAAGACCACATCTATGGCCTGCCATACCACACTGAGGTAAGATGGTTAAGCCGAGGTGCTGTGCTGAGGCGTTTCTTTGATTTACGAGAAGAAATTGAACAGTTCATGGAAGAAAAGGGCAAACCAGTGTTAGAATTTCATTCTGCAGAATGGATGCAGGACCTTGCATTTATGGTGGATGTTACAGAGCACCTGAATAACTTGAACAAACAGCTGCAAGGGCGCAACAAAGTTGTCACGCAGTATTATGACAGCATACGTTCTTTCAAGTTGAAGCTGTCATTGTGGGAGACGCAACTCGCCGGTGGTGATGCAGCTCACTTCCCCTGTCTGAAAAATGTGTGCGCGACCCAACATGTGGCAGACATGAAGCAGTTCAAAGATAAAATAACGGGACTTTTACGGGAGTTTGAGCAACGCTTTCAGATTTTTGGTGAACTGGAGAAAGACTTCAACGTTTATTGCTCGCCATTCACCGTGAAACCCTCTGATCTGCCCGTCAGCATCCAACTTGAAATAATAGACTTGCAGTGTGACTCGGATTTGAAGGGCAAATTTGCCGCAGCTGGCTTGGACACATTTTATCAGAATCTCTTGCCAGGTTACCCCAACATGACAGCCCTCGCTGCAAAACTGTTGTGCATGTTTGGAACCACATATCTTTGTGAGCAAGTTTTCTCTGTAATGAGCATAAATAAAACAAAGCTGCGCTCAAGGCTCACGCACAAGCACTTGAATCACATCCTGAAGTTGGCTGCCACTCAGGATGTGACGCCTGATATTGATGCGCTGGTGAAAGCTAAAAGATGCCAGGTATCAGGAGTCAAATAAACTATGCAACCCCACTTAAAGTGCTGCATGAGACACCCTGATATAGTTCTGTGATCTGTGATATACTTCTGTGAATCACTGAGGCATTGTGTGTTTGTGTGTTCTTTGTCCTCAGAACTTTCAAATAACTTGAGGTGTTTTATGATTAATAGTGATGTTGTGCTTGTACTATTTTGGACACACTGTCCTCAGGCTCCAGCTTTATGTTTTATGTTGATCGTATTAAAACAAAGAAAACAATCTGAAGTTGTTGTTTTTAAGTTATATATACCATGATTTTACCGGTTCGGCCCACTTGGGAATAGATTTTCCTCCATGTGGCCCCTGATCTACAGTATGTCCTACAGTATATCTACTGTATGTCCTACAGTATATGCTAGAGTATGTCCTACAGTATGTCCCATGTGGCTCAATTGGTAGAGCATGGCGCTTGCAACGCCAGGGTTGTGGGTTCGATTCCAATGGGGGAACAGTAAGAAAACGTATACACTCACTACTATAAGTCGCTCTGGATAAGAGTGTCTGCTAAATGACTAAAACGTAAATATATGTCCTACACTACAGTGCCTTCAAAAAGTATTCACACCCCTTGACTTTTTCCAAATTATGTTGGGTTACAGCCTGAATTTAAAATGTGACACTGAATATCCCTTTGACCATGGCGAAGTTATTAATTACACTTTGGATGGTGTATCAATACACCTAGTCACTACAAAGATACAGGCGTCCTATCTAACTCAGTTGCCGGAGAGGAAGGAAACCGGTCAGGGATTTCACCATGAGGCCAATGGTAACGTTAAAACAGTTACAGAGTTTAATGGCTGTAATAGGAGACAACTGAGGCTGGATCAACAACATTGTAGTTACTCCACAATACTAACCTAATTGACATGTTGAAAAGAAGGTAGCCTGTAAAGAATAACAAACATTTCAAAACATGCATCCTGTTTGCAACAAGGCACTAAAGTAATACTGCAAAAAATCTGGCAAAGCAATTCACTTTTTGTCCTGAATACAAAGTGTTGTATTGGATTCGCACCATATATTACTGAGTACCACTCTCCCTATTTTAAAGTATAGTGGTGGCTGCATCATGTTATGCGTGTCCTTGTAATCGTTAAGGACTGGGTAGTTTTTCAGGATAAAAAATAAATGGAATGGAGCTAAGCACATGCAACATCCTAGAGGAAAACCTGGTTCAGTCTGCTTTCCACCAGACACTGGAAGATTAATTCATCTTTCAGCAGGACAATAACCTAAAACACAAGGCCTACACTGCAGTTGCTTACCAAGAAGTGGCCGAGTTACAGTTTTGACTTAAATCTGCTTGGAAATCTATGGCAAGACTTGAAAATGGTTGTCTAGCAATGATCAACAACCAATTTGACAGAGCTTGAAGAATTTTGAAAATAATCATGGGCAAATATTGTACAATCCAAGTGTGCAAAGCTCTTAGAGACTTACCCAGAAAGACTCACAGCTGTAATCGCTGCCAAATGTGATTCTAACATGTATTGACTCAGGGTTGTGAATACTTATGTAAATTAGATATTTATGTATTTCATTTTCAATACATTTGCAAAAAAATCTAAAAACATGTTTTTACTTTATCATTATGGGGGATTGTGTGTAGACGAGTGAGATTCTTTTTTGATTTAATCAATTTTGAATTCAGGCTGTAACACAACAAAATGTGGAATAAGTCAAGGTGTATGAATACTTTCTGTCCTACAGTATGTCCTACAGTATATCTACAGTATGTCCTACAGTATATCTACAGTATATCTACAGTATGTCCTACAGTATATCTACAGTATATCTACAGTATGTCCTACAGTATGTCCTACAGTATATCTATAGTATGTCCTACAGTATGTCCTACAGTTCAGAGTTGTCCAGTGTAGTGTAGTCTAGTCATGGGCTGTACTGCTGTACTGAGGTGTCCTGTCATACAGATTTCACTCTGATCAACATTCACCTCGCGTCGCATCACTCCATCATTTTTACTATTTCAGTCAGGCACTAGCATTGGGAGCTCAGCTCAGCCAGAGGACCCTAAGCTAATTGGCTATAATTGCCCAAATTCTCAGAGGTAGAAAGTCATAATATGCATACTGAACAAACATACACAGAAACACAAACAGAAACACACACACACTGATTATATAATGACTACTGCCTCATGATCACCTCTTTCTACAGCAGCTGTTAACACAATAGAGGTGTAAAGAGGGGATCAATCATACTGTACTACAATCATCTCTCTCTCTCTCTCTCTCTCTGTCTAATCTCTCTCTCTACCTCTCTCTTTCTGAATACATTTCCATTATGTTGTTGATGTCTGTAAGCTGGAAGTCGCCATGCAGTGTATGATAATGCCAATCATTCCATATTGCTGAGGCTACCTTTAATTAGTGAGCTAAAAAGGTCTGGGGAAAACAATACTGTGCACTGCTACACTCTTAGAAAAAAAGGGTTCCAAAAGGGTTCTTACACTGTCCCCGTAGGCTAGAGACAGGGCTACATGCACTGATGCAGTGAGAGAGACACACACACACTTCTGTGTGTGTGTGTGTGTGTGTGTGTATGTGTGCATGTGTTCACCCATGCATGCATCTGTGTGATATGTGTGTGTGTGTGTGTGTGTGTTTTACTGTGGACCCAGCACTAAGGAGAGATTAGATGTTTTTTTTTCATCTGTCAGTCTGACAAATGAGGTGCATCAAAGACATCTGGTGTCTTTATGTGCACACACACACCCACACACACAAACACACACACACACACACACACACACAAACACATGTTCAACGCCATTCATATAAGCATTAGTCATATCTGGAAATAGCCCCACAACGTTCCATCTCTCCTGCCTGTTTCTGTGCCAGGTATGAATGGCCTTGGAGCAGCTGTGACTCAGTGCCTGGTGTATCTACAGCATTAACCTGTACTATCTCCATGATAGAGGGAGCAAGGAGGAGAGGAGAAGGGGAGTGGAGGAGTTAGAGAGAGGAAGGAGTGTGGAGGGACAAGTGAGTGGAGGGAGACGAGGGAGAGAGGAAGATGGAGTAGAGGTAGTATAGAGGTGGAGGGTGGAAATGGAGAGAGGAGAGAGGGAGATGGAGTAGAGGTGGTATAGAGGTGGAGGGTGGAAAGGGAGAGAGGAGAGAGGAGAAAGGGAGATGGAGTAGAGGTGGTATAGAGGTGGAGGGTGGAAAGGGAGAGAGGAGAGAGGGAGATGGAGTAGAGGTGGTATAGAGGTGGAGGGTGGAAAGGGAGAGAGGAGAGAGGGAGATGGAGTAGAGGTAGTATAGAGGTGGAGGGTGGAAAGGGAGAGAGGAGAGAGGAGAGAGGGAGATGGAGAGAGAAGGATGGAGGAGTGATGGTGGTCTGAAGGTGAAGACACAAGTAGTTACAGAACACTTCAGTAGAGTAAAGGAGTGTGTCAGGTCAGCTTCACCTGGCTTTGACACCTGTTTGTTTGTGTGTGTGTGTGTGTGTGTGTGTGTGTGTGTGTATGTGTGTGTGTGTGTGTGCGTGCGTGCATGTGTGTGTGTGTGTACGTGCCCATGTTTGAAAGACAGAGAGAAAAAGAAAGAAAGATCTAGGAATAGTGTCAGTCTCTGTCTGATGAGTCTATGGCTTCCAGACTGTAGACACTGTTACATACTGTAACATCCTCCATACCGATAGATGAAAAGCTTCCATGTAGACACTGTTACATACCGTAACATCCTCCATACTAATAGATGAGAAGCCTCCATGTAGACACTGTTACATACTGTAACATCCTCCATACCAATAGATGAAAAGCTTCCATGTAGACACTGTTACATACCGTAACATCCTCCATACTAATAGATGAGAAGCGTCCATGTAGACACTGTTACATACTGTAACATCCTCCATACTAATAGATGAAAAGCTTCCATGTAGACACTGTTACATACTGTAACATCCTCCATACTAATAGATGGAAAGCTTCCACGGCAGAGTAAAAGAGGGGTAGAAGAAGAGTGGAGGATCAATTGGATACATTGAGACATATACTCATGACTACTGTCACAGTGCTCCAATCCCAGTGTCCTGTTGAGTGTGTGTGAATATGCAAGTGGTCGACTGAGACAAGCTGTGACATCACAGCCCAGATTACCCACGCTCCCCAGCAGCCCTACATGACCTCGCATGCAGCCACTTCCCATTCTGTTCGCTGTCCGTGTGTGTGCATGTCCATTGTGCTCTTAGTGTCGTGACAGGGTCGTGACCTATCAGTTGACTTCACACAATGTCCTCTGAAGTCCCTAAAGTCTGTCCTAGGTTGGGGCTATGTTAATGCGAATGTTGTGAGAACATTCACGGGTCTTATTGGGCTCGCTCCGTTGACCAGGATGATTCTGTCTGTATTCTCCATTCCCTCCCTCTCTCCCTCTCTTTCTCTGTGTCTCTCTCCTTCTAACCCCTGAGTATAACAGTGCCCTGGGACATGTCCTCAAATTAGTGGGGCATGAGAATCCTTCTCCCCCTGCCTCCTTTCTCTCCCCCTCTTTCTTTCCCTCTTTCTTTCCCTCCCTTTCTAATTTCCTTTACCATTCTCTCACCTCATCCCTCGATCATTCATCTTCACCATACCTTATCAGAGCAGAAGCCCTCTGCCCTTCACCCTGTTTTATCATCCTCCTCTCCGTCTATCCATCCTCCCCCTCCTTTGTGTTTGGCTGTTGATAGCTGCTGTGCATCAGACCCTATCCCTCCATCTGAACACTAGTCAAACAGTCTATATGCCACACACACACACACCCTCCTAATCACTATCTTTCTGCTTTTAGCCATTTTATCTCTACACCCCATGCACCCCATCAGGCTGCTCACTGCAGCGTTACCAGCAAATGGTTTGGATGTCTCAAAACACATACACACACATATCAGTGAAGATCTGGCTGTTTCACATGGTAATGGGACGGCATGGGGCAGGGATGGGTTGGACAGTGAGAGAAGAAAAAAGAGAGAGACAGGAGACAGCATGGAACCTCTTTCAGAGAAGACTTTGTGCTGTGTATTTGGTCACCCCTGAGCTTGTTAAACACACCCATTTACAGTAATCCTCATCAGGGTAGCTAATCTCCTTCCCCACAGAGACCCACTAGCCTGCTAACACATGAACACCCTGCCACCACCACTGTCTCTCTAGGGCCACATCTCAATACTCCAAGTGGCTTTCTCTCCTCGTCTCCTTACATGATCACGGCTACCATCCACTACCTTTGTGCCTCAGAGCAAGGCATTCCCCTACATACTGTACCTCCAGAGGAGCTGCACTGCAGCAGACTATGTGGCTGGCTAACCCTGTGCTCCTAACA
The DNA here is from genome assembly GCF_964263955.1 of Coregonus lavaretus. Taxonomy (NCBI): domain Eukaryota; kingdom Metazoa; phylum Chordata; class Actinopteri; order Salmoniformes; family Salmonidae; genus Coregonus; species Coregonus lavaretus. Next base: position 27,886,078 of record NC_140015.1, on the reverse strand, counting down.
CATTATTGTATGTTGAGTGTATTTCGTTGATGTCTGGGAGGGTTGGGATTGGTAACAGAGCCAAAGACTAATTTCCTTCACCAAATAAAGGACTATTCTATTCTATGATGGCGTAGTAGTGCAGTCCTGTTTTTGTCGTGTGTCTGTAAATAGCCTGTAAATACCCTGTTTTTATTTTTATTTTTCGTACATATTTCCCTATCAGACTTTTCATCCTTCTACAAAATATACTTTCCTGCAACCCGCCTCACTCAATGTGGAACGGATTCTATTATTGACTTACCTTTTATCTAGAATCTCCAGTTGAAACTAGCTAGCCAGCTAACTAGCTACTTGCTATTAGCCACAGTTAGCGGTATTTCACCCAGAACATTGGATTTTTCTGCGGGAATAATTTAATCACTGGACATTAATCACCGGATCGCAACTAGCTAGCCGCAACCGAATGGATGTTGCTGTCTGGCTAATCACCACTGCCCCCGATGCAAGCACCAGTTAGCCTCGAGCTAGCCTAGAGCCAGGCTCATATCTACCTCTAGGTCTACCGGACGGGAGTAGCCAGCTAACTAGCTACTTGCTATCAGCTACCGTTAGCGGTTTTTCACCATTGTCCGTGGCCTGCACCACCCACCAGCCAGCTCTAGTCTGGACTATTATTCGGACAGTCTGCACTGTCTGCACAGCGCGTTATCGACCCAGAACATATCAGTTTTTCTGCCGGAATCACTGAATCACTGGACCTTTAACTCCGGTTTCATCGCTACCAGCTAGCTGCAACAAAATGGACGTTGTGGTCTGGCTAATCATCCTGAGCTAGGCCCATCTCCTGGCTATCTACCTCTCTGTCAACCGGACGGGACCACCTAGTGTTTACACGGAGCCCCGCCGATCATACACGACTGGTCTGCCGACGAAATCGTCTGATGTGGTTACAACAGGCTTCCCGTTACGACGTCGACCACGAAGATTCCATCTGCTAGCCCCGGCCCGCTAGCACACGCTCGCCGTGGCCTCTTGCTCGCTAGTGCTTTAGCAGCCCCCGAACTACCTCCGAACTATCCTACTGCAGTTCACCGGACCTTATGATAACTCAGCTATACAGCTGATGTCTGCTGGACTGTTCCTTTTTACGGTACCGCATCCTGTTTATGTTTAGCCTCAGCCCAAACTGTGTCGTCATTACCAGCTGTTGTCTTAGCGCTCTCAAATTACACCTGTGATTGCTTTATGCCTCTCTCCCATCTCAATATGGTTAGCTTATTGTTGTTTCGGTTATTTCTAATTGTACTATTTCACTGTAGATCCCCCAGCCCAGCTAAACCTGCCTTAGATAGCTCCTTTGTCCCACCCCCCATACACGCGGAGACCGACTCAATTGGTGCCTTCAGTGATGCTATCTCTTTCATTGTTACCCAATGCTTAGGTTTACCTCCACTTTACTCATATCCTTCCATATCGTTGTCTGTACATAATGCCCTGAATCTTTTCTACAACGCCCGGAAATCTGCCCCCTTTATTCTATGTACCCAACGCACTAGAAGACCAGTTCTTAAAGCCTTTAGCCGTATCCTTATTCTAGTCCTCCTCTGTTCCTCCGGTGATGTAGAGGCTAACCCAGGCCCTGCAGCCCTCAGTATCACTCCTACTCCCCAGGCGCTATCATTTGCTGACTTCTGTAATCGCAAAAGCCTTGGTTTCCTGCATGTAAATATCAGAAGTCTACTTCCTAAGTTTGAGTTATTCACTGCGTTAGCACACTCCGCCAACCCTGATGTTCTAGCAGTGTCTGAATCCTGGCTTAGGAAGGCCACCAAAAATTCGGAAATTTCCATCCCCAACTATAACATTTTCCGTCTAGATAGAACTGCCAAAGGGGGTGAAGTTGCAATCTACTGTAGAGATAGCCTGCAGAGCTCTATCATACTATCCAGGTCTGTGCCCAAACAATTTGAGCTTCTACTTCTAAAAATCCACCTTTCCAGAAATAAGTCTCTCACTGTTGCTGCTTGCTACAGACCCCCCTCAGCCCCCAGCTGTGCCCTGGACACCATATGTGAATTGATTGCCCCCCATTTACCCTCAGAGTTCGTATTGCTTGGTGACCTAAATTGGGATATGCTTAATACCCCGGCCATCCTACAATCCAAACTAGATGCCCTCAATCTCACGCAAATTATCAACGAACCTACCAGGTACAACCCTAAATCCGTAAACATGGGTACCCTCATAGATATCATCCTGACTAACTTACCCTCTAAATACACCTCCGCTGTCTTCAACCAGGATCTCAGCGATCACTGCCTTATTGCCTGCGTCCGTAACGGGTCCGCGGTCAAACGACCACCCCTCATCACTGTCAAACGCTCCCTAAAACACTTTAGCGAGCAGGCCTTCCTAATTGACCTGGCCCAGGTATCCTGGATGGATATAGATCTCATTCCGTCAGTAGAGGATGCCTGGTTGTTCTTTAAAAGTAATTTCCTCTCAATCTTAAATAAACATGCCCCATTCAAAAAATACAGAACTAAGAACAGATATAGCCCCTGGTTCTCCTCAGACTTGACTGCCCTTGACCAGCACAAAAACATCCTGTGGCGTACTGCATTAGCATCAAATAGCCCCCGCGATATGCAACTTTTCAGGGAAGTTAGGAACCAATATACACAAGCAGTCAGGAAAGCAAAGGCTAACTTTTTCAAACAGAAATTTGCATCCTGTAGCACTAACTCCAAAAAGTTTTGGGACACTGTAAAGTCCATGGAGAATAAGAGCACTTCCTCCCAGCTGCCCACTGCACTGAGGCTAGGAAACACTATCACCACCGATAAATCTACAATAATCGCGAATTTCAACAAGCATTTTGCTACGGCTGGCCATGCTTTCCACCTGGCTACCACTACCCCGGCCACCAACTCTGCACCCTCCGCTGCAACTTGCCCATGCCCCCCCCCCGCTTCTCCTTCACACAAATTCAGACAGCTGATGTTCTGAAAGAGCTGCAAAATCTGGACCCCTACAAATCAGCTGGGCTAGACAATCTGGACCCTTTCTTTCTAAAACTAGCCGCCGAAATTGTCGCAACCCCTATTACTAGTCTGTTCAACCTCTCTTTCGTAACGTCTGAGATCCCCAGAGATTGGAAAGCTGCCGCGGTCATCCCCCTCTTCAAAGGGGGATGACCGCTTCTCCTTCACACAAAATTCAGACAGCTGATGTTCTGAAAGAGCTGCAAAATCTGGACCCCTACAAATCAGCTGGGCTAGACAATCTGGACCCTTTCTTTCTAAAACTAGCCGCCGAAATTGTCGCAACCCCTATTACTAGTCTGTTCAACCTCTCTTTCGTAACGTCTGAGATCCCCAGAGATTGGAAAGCTGCCGCGGTCATCCCCCTCTTCAAAGGGGGTGACACTCTAGATCCAAACTGTTACAGACCTATATCCATCCTGCCCTGCCTTTCGAAAGTATTTGAAAGCCAAGTTAACAAACAGATCACCGACCATTTCTAATCCCACCGTACCTTCTCCGCTATGCAATCCGGTTTCCGAGCTGGTCATGGGTGCACTTCAGCCACGCTCAAGGTCCTAAACGATATTATAACCGCGATCGATAATAGACAGTACTGTGCAGCCGTCTTCATCGACCTGGCCAAGGCTTTCGACTCTGTCAACCACCGCATTCTTATTGGCAGACTAAATAGCCTTGGTTTCTCAAATGACTGCTTTGCCTGGTTCACCAACTACTTCTCAGATAGAGTTCAGTGTGTCAAATCGGAGGGCCTGTTGTCTGGACCTATGGCAGTCTCTATGGGGGTGCCACAGGGTTCAATTCTTGGGCCGACTCTTTTCTCCGTGTATATCAATGATGTCGCTCTTGCTGCTGGTGACTCTCAGATCCACCTCTATGCAGACGACACCATTTTGTATACATCTGGCCCTTCATTGGACACTGTGTTAACAAACCTCCAAACGAGCTTCAATGCCATACAACACTCCTTCAGTAGCCTCCAACTGCTCTTAAACACTAGTAAAACTAAATGCATGCTCTTCAATCGAACGCTGCTGGCACCCGCCCACCCGACTAGAATCACCACTCTCGACAGGTCTGACCTAGAGTATGTGGACAACTACAAATACCTAGGTGTCTGGTTAGACTGTAAACTCTCCTTCCAGACTCACATTAAGAATCTCCAATCCAAAGTTAAATCTAGAATCGGCTTCCTATTTCGCAACAAAGCCTCCTTCACTCATGCTGCCAAACATGCCCTCGTAAAACTGACTATCCTACCGATCCTTGACTTCGGCGATGTCATTTACAAAATAGCCTCCAACACTCTACTCAGCAAATTGGATGTAGTCTATCACAGTGCCATAGTCTATCTTTGTCTCCAAAGCCCCATATACTACCCACCACTGTGACCTGTAAGCTCTTGTTGGCTGGTCCTCACTACATATTTGTCGCCAAACCCACTGGCTCCAGGCCATCTATAATTCACTGCTAGGCAAATCCCCGCCTTAGCTCATTGGTCACCATAGCAGCACCCACCCGTAGTCTGCGCTCCAGCAGGTATATCTCACTGGTCATTCCCAAAGCCAACACCTCCTTTGGCCGCCATTCCTTCCAGTTCTCTGCTGCCAATGACTGGAACGAATTGCAAAAATCTCTGAAGCTGGAGACTCTTATCTCCCTCACTAACTTTAAGCATCAGTTGTCAGAGCACCTTACCGATCACTGCACCTGTACACAGCCCATCTGAAATTAGCCCACCCAACTACCTCATCCCTATATTGTTATTTATTTTGCTCTTTTGCACCCCAGTATCTCTATTTGCGCATAATCTCTTGCACATCTAGCATTCCAGTGTTAATACTAATTGTAATTATTTTGCACTATAGCCTATTTATTGCCTTACCTCCATAACTTGCTACATTTGCACACACTGTATATATATTTTCTGTTGTATTTTTTTGACTTTATGTTTTTTTTACCCCATATGTAACTCTGTGTTGTTGTTTTTATCGCACTGCTATGCTTTATCTTGGCCAGGTCGCAGTTGTAAATGAGAACTTGTTCTCAACTGGCTTACCTGGTTAAATAAAGGTGAAATAAAATAAAATAAAAAATCAGTGCTCTCCAAATAGGACTGTAATGGGATGTCTCATTCCAGCTAGACTTCTAGTTGGACGAGGAGAGAGGAGTCAAAAAGCCAAACTGATGATTCACCATGACTGCATCAGGCCTATGTGTCATAACATACCATGCTTGGTTTGAGCCTCAAATACTGGATTCTTGGCCCGAAGGAGAATTGAGGGATGGAGAGAGGAAAAGAAGGCCTCTACTAAGAACATAACTTCATTTAAAAAGAATGTCAAAAGCTGGCTAATGATCGAGCAACAGAAGAAGAAAACATCCTGTCTGTATGTAATGTTGTAGGCTATGACAATGTGGTCCTGTCCTTTGTTTTGTTATGTGTTATACTGTATGTGTAACCAGAGTACGGCTAGTAGGCTGGGTCTACTGTGGAGCCTAGGACTACTATGTTTATGTTGGTTCATTTTTGAACCATTTATTTAAGAGGACTACAACTGAAATACGTTTTCAAACTTTTTTTGTCATCCCCGATGATTGTAAATGCATTATCCATGTGTGGTTGTATTGTGTTTTAAATTGTCAAATAAATATATCTATCTATCTCTGTCCTTGCTGTATCCTCACTAGACATGCCCTGCAACTAAGGAGAAAACGCTTACTGTCACGCCCTGGCTCTGGGGACTCAAATGTTGAGCCAGGGTGTGGAGTTTCTATGTCATATTTTCTATGTTGTGTTTTCTAGATCGTGTAGATCTATGTTGGCCAGGGTGGTTCCCAATCAGAGGCAGCTGTAGCTCGTTGTCTCTGATTGGGGACCATACTTAGGCAGCCTGTTTGGCACTAGTCGGTGTGGGATCTTGTTCCGTTAAGGTTTGTTTTGTGTAACCTAGGACTTCACGTATCGTTTGTTTGTTGTTTTGTGTCGTGTTTAGTACGTAATAAAATGTACGCTTATCACGCTGCGCCTTGGTCCGTATCTTCTGTAAACGATCGTGACAGAAGATCCCACCAAAAGAGGACCAAGCAGCGTGTCCAGGAACATACAGCCTGGACCTGGGAGGAGATCCTGGACGGGAAGGGATCCTGGACTTGGGAGGAGATTCAGGCCGGAATGGATCGCCGTCCTTGGGAGGAGACTGTGGAGGCGCGCTATAGAGAGGAGCAGCGGCAACGCAGAGGGTACCGGCCGAGGAGGAAGCCCGAAAGACAGCCCCAATAACATTTTTTGGGGGGGCTAAAAGGGTGGTTGGCGGAGCCTAGGGTTAGAGCAGAGCCAACTCCCCGTACTCAGGCTAGGAAGCGTGTGACTGGGCAGGCTCCGTGTTATGCGGAGCCACGTACTGTGCCACGAGTGTTCCGGCACAGTCCTGTACATCCTGTGCTAGCACCACGGACGTGTCGTGCAAAGATGGGCATTCAGCCAGGACGGGGTGTGCCGGCTCAACGCTCGTGGTCTCCAGTACGCCTCCTCGGTTCCGTATATCCTGCGCCAGTGCCCTTGCTGTAGCGCCAGTACGAGTGCACAGCCCCGTACGTCCTGTGCTGATGCCTCACACGTATTGTGTGGAAGTAGGCATTCAGCCAGGACGGGTTGTGTCAGCTCTCCACTCCAGACCTCCAGTCCGCCTCCACAGTCCGGCCCAGCCCGTTCCGGCCCCTCGCACCAAGCCAGTGGTGCACGTCAAGCCAGTGGTGCGTGTTCCCAGTCCAGCCCGGCCTGTTCCTGCTCCCTGCACCAAGCCAGTGGTGCGCTTCGCCAGCCCGGTCCGGCCTGTTCCTGCTCCCCGCACCAAGCCAGTGGTGCGCGTCGCCAGCCCGGTCCGGCCTGTTCCTGCCCCTCGCACCAAGCCAGTGGTGCGCGTCGCCAGCCCGGTCCGGCCTGTTCCTGCCCCTCGCACCAAGCCAGTGGTGCGCGTCACCAGCCCGGTCCGGCCTGTTCCTGCCCCTCGCACCAAGCCAGTGGTGCGCGTCGCCAGCCCGGTCCGGCCTGTTCCTGCTCCCCGCACCAAGCCAGTGGTGCGCGTCGCCAGCCCGGTCCGACCTGTTCCTGCTCCCCGCACCAAGCCAGTGGTGCGTGTTCCCAGTCCAGCCCGGCCTGTTCCTGTCCCTCGCACCAAGCCAGTGGTGCGCGTCGCCAGCCCGGTCCGGCCTGTTCCTGCCCCTCGCACCAAGCCATGGTGCGTGTTCCCAGTCCGGCAGGGCCCGTGCCTGTTCCACCGGTGCCTGGTCCGGCACCGGTCAGCTGCTCCACTCCGGAGCCAGAGCAATCCGCTCCACCGGGGTCCGGTCCAACTCCTGTCAGCGGATCCACTCCGGAGCCAGAGCAATCCGCTTCACCGGTGCCCAGTCCAGCTCCGGCCAGCGGCTCCAGTCCGGAGCCTGTACAGATCGATCCATCGTCGTCGGGTCCAGCTCCAGTCAGCGGTGCCAGACCAGACCAGGGGCGTAACGGGGAGGTGGAGAGAAAGTGGTGGTCACGCCCGGAGCCGGATCCACCTGCGAGGCGGAATGCCCACCCGGCCCCTACCCTGTTGTGTTTGTGTGGCGCGGTCGCAGTCCGTGCCTTTGGGGGGGGGGGGGGGTACTGTCACGCCCTGGCTCTGGGGACTCTTAAATGTGGAGCCAGGGTGTGGAGTTTCTATGTCATATTTTCTATGTTGTGTTTTCTAGATCGTGTAGATCTATGTTGGCCAGGGTGGTTCCCAATCAGAGGCAGCTGTAGCTCATTGTCTCTGATTGGGGACCATACTTAGGCAGCCTGTTTGGCACTAGTCGGTGTGGGATCTTGTTCCGTTAAGGTTTGTTTTGTGTAACCTAGGACTTCACGTATCGTTTGTTTGTTGTTTTGTGTCGTGTTTAGTACGTAATAAAATGTACGCTTATCACGCTGCGCCTTGGTCCGTATCTTCCGTAAACGATCGTGACACTTACATTACATAAACCACAAACATCTCTGCGTTGACAACGCCATGGTGACCTCATTGTCTGAATGCCAGCCACAGTCAGGGGGAAAGGGGAGAGGGGGAGAGATTGGGGAAAAGAGGGGAGATGAAGGGGAGGACTGTGGACTACCACAGAGTGATGGGGTAGATGAGGACAGGGACCTTCGAATGGGGAGATATCCAATCCTGCCTCAGACACTCTCAGTAACTAGATTAGGCCTCTGACTCTGCTGATGACAACACAAACACACATTCCCAGATGCACAGGCCTTGACAGGGCAGTCACGGAGTAGGATGTCTCCTTGCTCTGGTGTTGTGACTGTTTACTTTAGCACCATCAGACCTTCAATTTCAGCACCATGGGCAGAATCAGAATCCAGAGGTCTGACAGGAACGAAAACAATACTGTATCAATCTAGTATTGCTTTGACGTTGTCCCATTATTATGTAATAGTTATTACATTATAGTGTCTTCTGAAACATTGAGACAATATCTGTGGGTTGTGGATAATACAGCATTTAAATATAGCTAGTGGCAAGGCATAGCCTATTGACCATGACAGATTTTCCCTGTCTATTTTATAATAGTGCAATTTAAGTTGGAAATTATTCTTATGGCGACAATTTCGAAACCATAGACGTTTCAACAATCTGGCAGGCTATGTCTGAATAGCCAGAAATTAAGATATTTAATTGCAACCAATGATCCTAAATATCAGATTTCACTGCAATTTTAGCTCCAACCAAGCTTAGCCTACCAACACCTTCTAGAATTAAGCTAAGCCTACCAATACTTTTCTCAGAATTACAGCAATTTAACATACACACACACACGCCTGCCCGCACACACACACACACAGACAAACACACACACACCCACTCACACACACACACACACACACTCACAGACACACACACACACACTCACAGACACACACATGTCCTATACGTTTTGGGTTTAGGTGGACATCCACTTTACTACTAGAGTTGATGTCTGTCCACCGCAGAAGTCGAATTAACATAATACAAAAATCCCCATCAAAACCTGTCTGCTTACGATATTGATATCTACATTTTGTAAAAATAATAATATTGTTATTCAATGCGTTTCCATGGGCTAATAGCAGTAAGACCATATTCAAAGCAACTGAATGTAATCAAATATTTTTTTGTATTTTTTTTTATACTGACAGGGGTCCTAAAATTATATATCAAATAGCTAAATCATCTTTGGTATGACCATCTTAAAACAATTCCATATGTTAGCTTAGTAGAAACCTGGCTCCGTGCCCTTAGACCTTAGGTGGACAGCCACTGTACTACTAGAAATTGTCAGACAGTCTCCTGGGAACATTGTGGATGAAGAGAGAATAGGGAGGTAGTTGGATAATCCTCTTCTCATAGTCATACTGTATCACTCACTCACTCACTCACTCACTCACTCACTCACTCACTCACTCACTCACTCACTCACTCACTCACTCACTCACTCACTCACTCACTCACTCACTCACTCACTCACTCACTCACTCACTCACTCACTCACTCACTCACTCACTCACTCACTCACTCACTCACTCACTCACTCACTCACTCACTCACTCACTCACTCACTCACTCACTCACTCACTCACTCACTCACTCACTCACTCACTCACTCACTCACTCACTCACTCACTCACTCACTCACTCACTCACTCACTCACTCACTCACTCACTCACTCACTCACTCACTCACTCACTCACTCACTCACTCACTCACTCACTCACTCACTCACTCACTCACTCACTCACTCACTCACTCACTCACTCACTCACTCACTCACTCACTCACTCACTCACTCACTCACTCACTCACTCACTCACTCACTCACTCACTCACATACATACATACATACATACATACATACATACATACATACATACATACATACATACATACATACATACATACATACATACATACATACATACATACATACATACATACATACATACATACATACATACATACATACATACATACATACATACATACATACATACATACATACATACATACATACATACATACATACATACATACATACATACATACATACATACATACATACATACATACATACATACATACATACATACATACATACATACATACATACATACATACATACATACATACATACATACATACATACATACAGTACCAGTCAAAAGTTTGGACACACCTACTCATTCAAGGGTTTTTCTTAATTTTTTACTATTTTCTACATTGTAGAATAATAGTGAAGACATCAAAACTATGAATTAACAGATATGGAATCATGTAGTAACCAAAAAAGTGTTAAACAAATCAAAATACACTACGCACACACACACACACACACACACACACACACACACAGGATAACATTCCAGCACCATGTTAGCAGACAGACAGGGACATACCGTATAGCGGAGTCTTCAATCTAGAGCTGGGTTACATGTAACTACATGCTATCTATGTTACTTTCCATAGAATGTGACCATGTACTGTAATCTATGATTCCAGCTACATACTGTAAAGTTAATGGGAGCGAGAGTGAGGAGACAAGGAGAGGAAGTCATTTCAGATCATTAGGACACTTCCTAGTCTCTATAGATAAGAGAGGGTGTCATGTTCAAAGCTCCAAGAACTCCAACTCTCCTAACTCCAACAGTTAACTCCTCATCTCACATATTCCATTTTTTCTTTGACAAAGCCTATGTACTCTCTGCTAATGATGTCAATGCTTCAATAGTGGATAAAAGAAGTGTGCACTTACCACATAAATCAGGCCTTCACACAGGCCTGCCACGATCCTCCCTGTCTTTTTAGTGCACCCCACGTTAGATTAAGTGTCAGTGTTATTGAATTCATACTGTACCCTTGGGGTGCTAGGGAGCGTAGAGGTTGTGGGAGGGGGGTGTGAGAAGGGGGCGGGGATGTGCGTGCGTGTCTGCGTGTGTGCTCGTCCCGGCCTGCCTGTGTATGTTTGTGCGTACTTGTGTGTGTGCATGTGTGTGCATGTGTGTGCGTGACTGCCTGCGTTCGTTTAAATTAAATGAAATTACTGCAGTCTGAGAGACTTAGCTTTAGACTTTCCCCGTGTTAGTGTTAAGGAGGATATGTACGAGTCGATATTGACTCATGAGATAGAAGGCATTTGTTTTGCTATTGATTAGCTGATGCCCACAGCTTGTTTCCTGGTATTTGCTCGATCATGGAGCTTTGGCGTCAGATAAATATTGAGAGCAGAGAATGAACACACTGCTGGATGACTAACTGAATCATGCAAAAAATCCAGACACAAACGACGTGATTGTAGCTCTCTGATACGTCCTGTATACACATGCATCACTCAGCCGTGCCACAGTCCTGATGTAGGTAACCTACAGTATGGCATATGCAGTAGACAGACACACAAACATAGCACACAGGCTGCAAAAGGAAACAAATACAAAAGTACATGTTCATGCACACACACACTGCCCTGAGGACATCCATAGGTCTTGCGATTGTCATTGTCATAGTTGATTCAGCATGTCTGAAGGGTATCATTATGTCTCCCCCATCCTCACTCCTCTTCCCCCACCCTCACCCATATTCTCTAATATATCTTCCCCTCTCCTATCTGGGGGGTGTCGTTATATCTTACCTGGACCTCTAATTGAGGGTGGAAGAACCCTCTCAACCTTTACTCACCCACATCTCCCCTACCATCACCCAACTACTAGTGCTGAGCTATTAACCGAAATGTTGGTTATGTTTTGGTTTTTAAACTAATTGACTGACGTCAGTTCAATTATTTGAATTCCATTTTTTTAAAATCTGAGCTCAATGCACAGTTTCTGTAGATATAAATCAGATCAAGCCCGAACTGTGCGATGTAGTAGGGAGTTGTAGTTTCCAACAGGCCAATATTCTACATAGTTTAGTGCAGAAAACCATGACCATAATCCATTGCGTGCCTACTTATCCGGTCTGCGTGGGGCAGACACAGAGAGGGAGAGAAGAGACAGAGAAATGCACGATCGAGAGGGATAGAGAGCAGTTGCTTCGGAGGTATCTCTACCTGAAAATACATGATCTAAGTGACTGATAGTTGTATTCAGCAGTCATAAAAGTATGCCTTTTTACTTTGAACAACTACTAAAATAGTGATTTTGTCAGATAGCATAGACAGTAGCTCTATAGAGATGAGATGACTTGGAATGAAATAATAAAGTCATCAAATAAAACAAATGTAATATACACAACAACTAAAATATTTTATTGAAGAGAAATTATGGTTAATAAGTGATAAGCTGTAATGGGCAGTCACTACCATCACGGGACTTGTATTAATTGTTTTATTCTGTGTTGTTACAACATTCAACCCACATAATGCATAGTGCATATAATGTTTTTAAAAATGATCGAAACTGAAATTGAAAACCGTGATTCTTTTTTTATATTCGACCCGCAAACCAAACCGACCTCAAAAAGTACTAATCGCTCAGCACTACCAACTACCCTCTACCCTCACCCATACCTCCCCCAACCTTCACCCAATCACCAACTACCCTCACCAATCACCAACTACCCTCACTCATACCTCCCCCTACCATCACCCAATCTGTTAATTCGACCAATCGATTGGTCGACATTTTAAAACATGTATTTTTCCATATATAGACACACCCTATGTGTTTTAATAAAATCAACTACAGAGCCCCACAGTGGAGGTGTCATAATGCCCATAAAACCCAGTGCTCAAACAGGGAAATGGTTCCAGTAGTTTTTCCACCATTTTTCCCATAGGTGATTTTAGAAACACTTCAAATAAGGGCTGTGTTTTTGTGTAGGCTTACACTGACCTGACATTTTGATAAAGTTACTTTTATTAATATATTCACTTCTATTTTCCCTTTGTCATTATGGGTTATTGTGTGTAGATTGATGAGGACAATAAAAAAAAATATATATTTTAGAATAAGGCTGTAACGTAACAAAATGTGGAAAAAGTCAAGGGGTCTGAATACTTTCCGAATGCACATTGAGGAACTATTGTCATTCTCAATTCATTCTTTGTTTGCTTGCTGTTCGAGTTGAAGAAAACATTACTTTGAGAAGCTCCACAGCTCATTAGTGGTGGTGCGTTAAGCCAATCAGAAATATTATCAGATCCCCAAATGGGCACATTTATAATAAATAATATATTGAATGCATTAACAGAAATTACAGTAACAAAACAAACATTGTAGATTAGAAATTATAGGAATGAACAGCAAATGTACTACTGGTGATATATGTAATGGGGAATTGATAGACACTAACAATGAAACGCAAACAATTCACACAATGAAGTTTTGAAACAATGAATGTGCACAAATTGGCGAGAGAGAGCTAATTCTGGAGAGAGACATGCATTGTGCATCTTAGCCACATTCCCCTTCTTCTTGGACTGTGCCATCCCCGCGGCCTCCGCAATGGATTAGTCTCAGCCTCAGCAATGGATTAGTTCACTGAGATGGGCGTGAATAAGACCGGTGTCTCGTGTGCCATAATATATATATATATATATATATATATATATATATATATATATACACTGAACAAAAATTTAAATGCAACATGCAACCACTTCAAAGATTTCACTGAGTTACAGTTCATATAAGGAAATCAGTCAATTGAAATAAATTCATTAGGCCCTAATCTATGGATTTCTCATGACTAGGAATACAGATCTGCATCTATTGGTCACAGATACCTTTAAAAAAGGTAGGGGCGTGGATCAGAAAACCAGTCAGTATCTGGTGTGACCACCATTTGCCTCATGCAGAGCGATACATCTCCTTCGCATAGAGTTGATCAGGCTGTTGATTGTGGCCTGTGGAATGTTGTCACACTCCTCTTCAATGGCTGTGCGAAGTTGCTGGATATTGGTGGGATCTGGAACATGCTGTCGTATACGTCGATCCAGAGCATCCCAAACATGCTCAATGGGTGACGTCTGGTGAGTATGCAGGCCATGGAAGAACTGGGACATTTTCATCTTCCAGGAATTGCGTACAGATCCTTGCGACATGGGTCCGTGCATTATCATGCTGGAACATGAGGTTATGGCGGCGGATGAATGGCATGACAATGGATCTCGTCACGGTATCTCTGTGCATTCAAATTGCCATTGATAAAATGCAATTGTGTTCGTTGTCCGTAGCTTATGCCTGCCCATACCATAACCCAGCCGCCGCCATGGGGCATTCTGGTCACAACGTTGACATCAGCAAACCACTCACCCACACGATGCCATACACATGGTCTGTGGTTGTGAGGCCAGTTGGACATACTGCCAAATTCTCTAAAACGACGTTGGAGGCAGCTTGTGGTAGAGAAATTAACATTCAATTCTCTGGCAACAGCTCTGGTGGACATTCCTGCAGTCAGCATGCCAATTGCACGCTCCCTCAAAACTTGAGACATCTGTGGCATTGTGTTGTGTGACAAAACTGCACATTTTAGAGTGGCCTTTTATTTTCCCCAGCACAAGGTGCACCTATGTAATGAGTGTGCTGTTTAATCAGCTTCTTAATATGCCACACCTGCCAGGTGGATGGATTATCTCGGCAAAGGATAAATGCTCACTAACAGGGATGTAAACACATTTTTGCAAAACATTTTACAGAAATAAGCTCTTTGTATATGGAAGATTTCTGGCATCTTTAATTTCAGCTCATGAAACTTTTGTTGCGTTGATATTTTTGTTCAGTGTATAATATATATTTGCTACTGCTTGACTAAAAAAAATATTGGTCGACCAACAGCCTATCGACCAAACAATCGACCAGTCGAATAATTGGGGTCAGCCCTAGTCTACTCAGACGCACACAAACGTAACCTGGTCCCAGATCTGTTTGTGCCATCTTGCCAACTCGCATGGTCATTGGCAAGACCGCTCAAACAGATCTGGGACCAACAGGCTAACACACACCACATGCAGATCCAAAACACAGCACAAAGCACACCTTGCATGAATGATTGTTGTTCAGGATAAATAGAAAACACAAGCAGGTGGCCAAGCATAACTCATGTCTCTGGTCTCTGATAAACAACAGATGATTGGTTGATGTAGCAGCTAGCCAGGCTAAAGCCCATGGTTGGCTGGGATTTTGTTGCATTGTCTACTGTATAGTTCTCCACAGGGTGTATAGATCTGCCAAGTAGGCAATCCCCACGCACAGGAGGTGAGCTGTTACAACTCAAGAAGCATCCCATGGGGCTCCATTTCTCTCTCTTTTCTCTCTCTCTTTCTCCCGCTCTCTTTCTCTCTCTCTTGTTCTCTCTCACTCTCCCCCCTCTCTTTCTCATTCTCTCACTCTCTCCCCCTCTCTCTCTCTCTCTCTGTCAGTGTCTCTCATCGTTACCACTACACAGCCTATCTATATGAAGTGTTTCCCAACCTTTTGTTGCACCAGGGACCCGAATTCTATGGTTCTCCTCCTTTTTAAAACTAGCCGTTGAGAACTGACTGATTCTGTGTTAGCTAGCCATCTAAAGGGATGGCAAATGTCACTAATAGCACAGAGACTAGTGCTTCTACATGGTTTAAGAGTGATGTTTAATGTGCGTTTTGGGCACTGACTGTACTTGGCCCAATCCCAAATGGACCGCTAGACCCTATGGCCTTTGCACTTGTGGAAATCTAAGAGGATTTGACAGGTGCAATAAACTTGGTAATAGCTCCACTTTGCCCTCTAACAGGCAAGGTGGAAGAGTCAAAATATTGCTTATTCCAATCAATTAATCTCTTATCTCCACAAGTGCATAGGGTGTAGAGTCTAGAGGTCCATTTGGGTATGGGCCTTGGTATACAACTGTCTTTCCAGTTAGGAACAATAAAGATGTAGTGATCTGAAGTCTGAATCCTATGTAAACAGATCTGTCTGTATGGCGGCTCAACAGATTGTGTGAGCCGTTGTGTGTGTCTCTATCTGAATTAGCCCCAATGGGCGGAAGAGGTAAACTTACTGACAATATCAAAATGAATGTGACTGTCACGTTCGTTTACATACGGGACGGACCAAGGCGCAGCGTGATATGCGTACATGTTTATTTTTCAGAATAAACACAATGACAAAACAACAAACGAAACGTGAAGTCCAAGGTACACAAAACAAACATTCCTAACACGGAACAAGATCCCACAACCCACTAGTGCCAATAGGCTGCCTAAGTATGGTCCCCAATCAGAGACAACGAGCTACAGCTGCCTCTGATTGGGAACCACACCGGCCAACATAGATCTACACGATCTAGATCTAAACATAGAAAATGCAACATAGAACTGAGAACACCCTGACTCAACAAATACGAGTCCCCAGAGTCAGGGCGTGACAGTACCCCCCCCCCCCCAAAGGTGTGGACTCCGACCGCACAACATAAACATAACAGGGTAGGGGCCGGGTGGGCATTCCGCCTCGGAGGCGGATCCGGCTCTCCGCCTCCCTGTTGCGCCCCTGGTCTGGTCTGGACCTCGGTGCGCTGCTTCCCCTCTCCTTCCTCCCACGAAGTACCAAGCCCTGTCTGGACCCTGGTGTGGGAGACCCCGAACCTGGAGAGGGGCTGACGTCTGGGTCTGGACTGGAGCCGCTGACTGGAGCTGGACCGGGCACCGGTGGAGCGGACTGCACAGGCTCCGGACTGGAGCCGCTGACCGGAGCTGGACTGGGCACTGGTGGAGCGGACTGCTCTGTCTCCGGAGTGGAGACGCTGACCGGAGCTGGACTGGGCACCGGTGGAGCGGACTGCTCTGGCTCCGGAGTGGAGCAGCTGACCGGAGCTGGACTGGACCCCGGTGAAGCGGATTGCTCTGGCTCCGGAGTGGAGCAGCTGACCGGAGCTGAACTGGGCACCGGTGGAGCGGACTGCTCTGGCTCCGGAGTGGAGCAGCTGACCGGAGCTGGAACAGGCACGGGCCGTGCCGGACACACGCACCACTGGCTTGGTGCGAGGGGCAGGAACAGGCCGGGCCGGGCTGGCGACGCGCACCACTAGCTTGGTGCGAGGGGCAGGAACAGGCCGGGCCGGGCTGGCAACGCGCACCACTGGCTTGGTGCGAGGGGCAGGAACAGGCCGGGCCGGGCTGGCAACGCGCACCACTGGCTTGGTGCGAGGGACAGGAACAGGCCGGACCGGGCTGGCGACGCGCACCACTGGCTTGGTGCGAGGGGCAGGAACAGGCCGGGCCGGGCTGGCGACGCGCACCATGGCTTGGTGCGAGGGGCAGGAACGGGCCGGGCCGTACTGGGAACACGCACCACTGGCTTAGTGCGGGGAGTAGGAACGGGCCGGGCCGGACTGGGAACACGCACCACTGGCTTGGTGCGGGGAGCAGGAACGGGCCGGGCCGGGCTGGCGACGCGCACCCCAGGCTTGATGCGAGGAACAGGAACGGGCCGAACCGTACTGGGAACACGTACCACTGGCTTAGTGCGGAGAGCAGGAACGGGCCGGACCAGACTGGCGACACGCACCACTTGATTGGTGCGAGGAGCGGGCCTGGGTTCCTTCATTAACCCCCGCTCCTTCTGCTGCCTAACCAGCTCCTCTCGCCGTGCCTCTACACTTTCCTTCTGCTCCCTCTGAACCAATGGCCCCCCTAATCTGGTGGCCTCCTCTGCTAACCAGCGGAACTGCCCTGTCGCGGCCTCCTGCTGCCTCGTCGTCTACGGCGTGACCCCACCCAAAAAAAATTTGGGGGCTTGTCTCTCCACCGTGATCAGGGCCTCCATACTTCTTGCCAGCCTCTCCCTCATCTCCTCCCAAGTCCATCCTCTCTCCTCGTCACGCTGCTTGATCCAGGATTGGTGGGATCTTCTGTCACGTTCGTTTACAGACGGGACGGACCAAGGCGCAGCGTGATATGCGTACATGTTTATTTACGTACTGAACACACGACAAAACAACAAACGAAACGTGAAGTCCAAGGTAGACAAATAACATACCTCACACGGAACAAGATCCCACCACCCACTAGTGCCAATAGGCTGCCTAAGTATGGTCCCCAATCAGAGACAACGAGCTACAGCTGCCTCTGATTGGGAACCACACCGGCCAACATAGATCTACACGATCTAGATCTAAACATAGAAAATGCAACATAGAACATATCACACAGAAAATACACACCCTGACTCAACAAATACGAGTCCCCAGAGTCAGGGCGTGACAGTGACAGCCTCTCAATTTGTCAGCTGGGGAATTCCCATTCAATTTTATGGCGAAATTTTGTAGAGAATCTGTATAATGTGTGATGGTATTTTCTAGGTCAAACCCAGTGTTTGGAACCTTTTAGCTGCCCCTTATTACCAGTTGTTTTACATTGCTAACTAAATGTGTATTGTCATCCAATCCATTCTCTGTGTCTGTTCTTTTGATATAGTTGTCAAGATGTGAACTTGTTGTCATACAGGGTTGTATTCATTAGGGCACGTAACGGAAAACATTTCAAAACGTTTTGCAACAGAAAATGAAAATAAGTGTTTCTGATTGGTCAAGTTCAGGTAAGCCTCCCTGTTTCAGTCAGTTTTCCTCCGTTTGGTGCCTAATGAATACCCTGGTAACAAAATGCTGAATGTCTACTCAAATCTGTGAAATTAGGACATCATGGTTACTGCTGTACTCATCATTGTTTAGTTAACAGCTCACATGTAGAGAGTTAAAAGTCCATGAATATGCAAGGGACAATTCACATCAAAACAAAACCACTAAAGTCACTACACTTGTCATTAGAAAGCACTCTGAATTACAATATATTAAAGAAAAAACATACACACTACACACACATACACTACACACACCACACATGCATACTGACAGGTACGCAAACCACACACACACACACACACACACACACACACACACACACAAACCCACTTTATCATGGTAATTAACAGACCTAAAGTAGGTGTTTGTCACTTAGTGACTATCAGTTTGGGAAACGTTAGGAATCAGGTGATGGAGCCCCACTGAGTGGAGAGGGGAGAGGAGTCATTCTGTCTTATTACAACTAGAATTGGACATTTCCAGTCTGCTTAGTTAGAATAAAGCAGCTAAACGCCTCTCCCCAGAGGGACTGGTAGCTAGCTAGCTATACACACACATACAGTACAAATGCAGAAACACAGAGATTATGTCTACAGTGCAATCCCAGCTGCTGTGGGTGACAGTGCTAAAATATTTATGCCCAAATCTTGGCACAGATACCAATATGTGTGTGTCTGTGTGTGTGTGTGACTGTGTGTGCATCTGTGTGTCTTACAGCAAGAGAGAGAGAGAGAGAGAGAGAGCGAGATGGATGGATGGATGAGTGTGCAGCACAGATGCCAAATGAAACTGGGGCAGTACAAAAAACCCAAGGCATTATTCCAAAATCCCCTCTGCGTGTATGTGTGTGTGTGTGCGTGCGTGCGTGAATGTGTTGGGTGGGTGTGTCAGTGGATTTATGCTTGCATGTTCATATGTGTTTGTTTGAGTGTGTTTTGTACACTGTGTACTGGACAGTAAGTGGAGAATGTGACAGAGGGGCTACATAAAGGGCAGAGGAAAATATATTTCTAGAAATACCACTCTAACTCTCCCTCTCCATTGTCCTATCCATCTACCCAACCTCACAAATACAGTGTGGTCTACTTCTACCCTCCCCTTCATCACTCCTTATCTCCCTCTCTACCCTCCCCTACCCTCCCTCTCTCCTCCCTCTCCTCTCTACCCTCCCCTCCATCTCTCCTCCCTCTCTACCCTCCCCTCCCCCTCTACCCTCCCCTCCCCCTCTCTACCCTCCCCTCCCCCTCTCCTCCTTCTCCTCCCTCTCTATCTCCCTCTCCTCATTGGAGGAGGAGGAGGTAGCTGGCACAGAGCAGAGAGGATGCCAGATGGTGCCCCCTCTCGACACCAACAAGCTCTCACAGTCTCATGTCAGAATTAGACGTTCATCCATGTTTCTCAAACGTCAAATTTCTAAGTTGTTCCAAACGTCTCTGTATCGTTCCAAGGTTAAGGTTAGGCATTAACTACAAATGGTTAAGGTAAGGGTTAAGGTTTGGGATAGGCTTAAAACCAAAATATCAAAAACAACTTTCTATCGCTGGATTTGAACATGCAACCACTGGAACCAGAGGCAGATGCTTACGCCCACAACACCCTAGCAAAACCAAAGCCTACTTTAAGGTAACAGCACTTACTGTTGCCCCTAGTGGCCGGTTTCCACTTCATCTCCTGACATCCTCAGACATGGATGGACACACACACACACACACACACACACGCAAACACACACACCAACACTCACAAACACACATACAAGTCTTTGTGCCAGACTTGGACAGGGTCAGAGTGGTGTCACCAGTCTGCTACCTTAGGCCACCTTAACACCTTCCTGTCAAGAACCCACACACTCTCACACACAACGAACACCACTTCACAGTCTCTGTCAGCATGCCTGTATAAGCACTGTGGCACACCGGTGACAGGGCTGGGGCACACACACACACGTGAGTGGCTCCTCACACAGGCTCAGCCTCACAGGCCGTCTGTCACACCTCCCACTGCCAACCTCATCACCAGACCACTAGCAACTCAATCAGACCTCCTAACCTACAGTAACACACACACACACACACACACACATCACACAGATGCATGCATGGGTGAACACATGCACACAGACACACACACACACACTCATACACACACACTCACATAAACACACAGACACACACACACTCACACAGACACATATCACACAGATGCATGCATGGGTGAACACATGCACACAGACACACACACACACACTCATACACACACACACATACACACACTCACACAGACACATATCACACAGATGCATGCATGGGTGAACACATGCACACAGACTCATACACACACACACACATATCACACAGATGCATGCATGTGTGAACACATGCACACAGACACACACACACACACTCACTCACATAAACACACAGACACAAACACACCACCTCAATCAGACCTCAATTACTGCAACAACAGACTGGAAATGTCACCGGCACACACAATCACTACTGTAGGGCAGGAATGCACACACACACACACACAACAACAACACAAAACACATTGAATCAACTCATGGTGTGTGGGTAGCATTTCTCAACAACACCTGTAATTATTTTCAGGTCATACACTTTTCTCTAAGTTGTATTACTGTTACTGTGATTTTTATAATAGAAATGTCAAAAATATAATTGGTAATTGCTCTCAGGGCCTTGATATTTCAATTATAGTTTTTCCCAATTGCTAAAACACAATTTTGCAAACTAGGCTGGTTTAATCAAAATACTTAACACAACTCACAAAACCACACACCCAAACTGCAAAATACCTCATATATCCTGCACAATGAAGCACTGCAACCAAAACTACATATAGCATTATCAAAATCAAACGTTTGCACGAAATGGCACACACTTCATTCATATTACCAGATTTGTGTCTAACCAACTACACACTGTTGGGCATAATGAAAAGCACTCTCGTCTTTAGTATGCTTTGCCATAATACTAAAATAGTTCAAATTGTAGAAAATTCTTCAGATTGTTCACATGCACATAAATATTTGCAGATACACACACATGCTGTTGAAACATTTTATTTTGTATTTTTCACCAAACAAGTCAGTGCAACATATGCACAGCAGATATATTTACATTGGACTGAACAAAAATATGCTCACAAAAAACAGTAAACTGAAAAAGAAAATTGCAGAAAAAATGTGCAGAAAAAATTTATATACAAAAAAAAAAAAGAGGCAAGAAAAATAATTAGGCAGCATCTTGCCGCACAGCTGGGTCTGGCCACAACGCCTTGTCCACATCACAGTCAATATCTTCCCTTGCCAGACATCGAGGGAAGAAGCGCCTTGAGTGCCTTATCCATCCCTGAATCGCACCAACATCAATCTCATCACATGCCTCTTCCATAGCCTGCACAAGAGGCATGCGCACAAAGGGCTGCCGGTCATATACCTTCCACCGCAATGCCGAAAATAACTCTTCTATGGGGTTCAGAAATGGTGAGTATGGTGGGAGGTATTGCACGAGAAATGGTGGGTGGTCAGCAAACCAGTTTTGGACTGGGGCTGCACGATGAAAGCTCACGTTGTCCCATACTACAACGTACCGGGTTCTTTGATGGTCTGCATCATTCATACACTCTGGTGGTATGAAAATGTTGTGGAGTCTGTCCAGAAATGTGAGAATATGGGCTGTGTTGTATGGTCCAAGGTTGTCATGACGGTGGAGGACACCATGCGTATTGGAGATGGCAGCGCACATTGTGATGTTCCCACCACGTTGGCCAGGATCATCTATAATGGCTCTGTGGCCAATGACGTTTCTCCCCCTTCTTCTGGTCTTTGCTAGGTTGAACCCAGCCTCATCTATAAAGATGAACTCATGTGGGATTGCATGAGCATCCATTTCCAGTACTCCCTGAAAACAAAGAACAAAAGCAGTCAATATGGTGTTATCCAGTACACTGGGAAACAATGTTGTGTGTAGTGTACTGCAGTCAATATTGTACTTACATCCACATATGCTCGTCTGACCTCTTTGTTTCTTTGAGAGTTTCTCTCAAATAACACCTTATAAAGTTGTTTCATTCTGATTTGGTTTCGCTTGAGAATGCGAGCCAATGTGGACAGACTGACTCGTTGAATATGGTGTTTTCTTGGATGATGTGGCTTTGAATTTCTCGTAATCTGATTTCATTATTTTCCAAAACCAAGTTTACAATGGCAGCTTCCTGTACCCCGGTGAACATTTGGACCCTTCCTCCACCATGGTTGCGTCTCTCAGTTCTTTAGAAAAACAAAAAAACAAAAATATAGGGCTTGGACAATGCAACCTAAAGATATTTCCCCCACAGTAGAGTAAATTGTACAGGAAACTTGTGCAGTTAGTGTATGACATCAGCCATTCATGAAGTAAACAGGTGTCACCCAACTGATACACTATGACATGAGGTGTACTACATAGTGTGAAATACATTTTGGTTACATACCTGTACTCCAGTCTAAATGTCCGGATGACACAGGCGACAGTAAAACGGCTCAAGTTGGGCTCCACTCTCTGTCCAGCCTCTCGCATTGTCAGCCCATGGCTGATGACATGATCAACTAAGGTTGCTCTGATTTCATTTGAAAGTTGTTGTCTTCTTTGGCCATGAACTCCTCTACCAGCTCTACCCCTACCTCTCACTCTTCCTCCCCCTCTCATTCTCACCGTCCCTCTTCCTCTCTCTGCAACGTCTTCCATTGTTGTTGTAAAACAAAAGGTGCTCACCTGTGGTCTTTTCATAGTGCTTACTTCCTGATTGAAGTGGTAACAATTAACCATTGAGGTGTTTGGCCAGGTGGCACATGTATTGGCCAATTAGCTCATGTAGTGTCATTTTGAATGGCAGTGTTTTGAAATGGAAAACATGTGACTTTATGTCAGATTGTTGTGTCTTGTGCAGAGAACCGTGTGCAGTGCATTTAAAAAGTGCCATTTTGAATTGCAAAATGTGTGTAAAGCAGAAAATGTGTTTAGACTTTTGGAGACTTGAGAAGAGGTTTTGCTCGCTGTGTGTCAGTTTAAATAATTGTGCTGTGTATGTCATTTTAGTGTGTTAGCAATTGGAAAAAACTGTAAATATTTACATTTCACCTCTGAAATATCTGTCTATAATACAGGGGCGCAACTTTCACTTGGGGCGGGGGGATATGGCCCCCCCACATTCTGAAATTGCATTTTTATCCCCCCCAGTCCCCAGTGAAAGTTGCGCCCCTGTAATGTGATACAAATTTAGGCAACGGTGTGCTTTAGGACCATGCGGACACCTCTGAGCGGTCGGGTAGGCTGTTTGGAGTGTTTATCCGACAGGATAAAAAAAAATATATATATATACAATTATGTCCCACCCACTTCTAAAATCAAAGTTGCGCCCCTGCTATAATATGTTTTCTGGTTTGACAGTAAACAACTGGCACCTATCATCAAGCAATTCTGTTGTTATATACCAATGTGTGTCAGTGTGCTAGAGCATGTGTATGTATATGCATAAGCATGTGGCCAGCACTCCACTGGCCATCACAACATTGACACCACAGAGTATGTCGCCTACATGCACTAATTTCACAATTTCCTCTACCCCCTCCCCCTCTCTTCACCAGTCTCTCTCTCTTTCTGTCTGTCTGTCTCTATCTAGTTTTGATCGACGCTTCCCCCAGACATGTTTATCATCAGCAGGGACTGGGAAACTGGTCAGAATTGAAGGAATGATGGATGGCACTAAATACAGAATACATAAATTCTTGAGGGAAACCTGTTTCAGTCTTCCAGAGATTTGAGACTGGGACAGAGGTTCACCTTCCAGCAGGACAATGACCCTAAGCATACTGCTAAAGCAACACTCGAGTGGTTTAAGGGAAAACATTTAAATGTCTTGGGATGTCTTGTTTGTTTCACAATAAAAACATTTTTTTATTACATCATCAATCTACACACAATACCCCATAATGACAACACGAAAACAGAAATACCTCTCACTCTTCTTATTATTTATATAAGTATTCAGACCCTTTGCTACGAGAGTCGAAATTGAACTCAGGTGCATCCTGTTTCCATTGATCATCCTTGAGATGTTTCTACAACTTGATTGGAGTCCACCTGTGGTAAATTCAATTGATTGGACATGATTTGGAAAGGCACACACCTGTCTGCATAACGTCCCACAGTTGACAGTGCATGTCAGAGCAAAAACCAAGCCATGAGGTCAAAGGAATTGTCCGTAGAGCTCCGAGACAGGATTGTGTCGAGGCACAGATCTGGGGAAGAGTACCAAAAAATGTCTGCAGCATATTATACTTAAATGGAAGAAGTTTGGAACCACCAATACTCTTCATAGAGCTGGCCACCCGGCCAAACTGAGCAATCGGGGGAGATGGGCCTTGGTCAGGGAGGTGACCAAGAAACCGATGGTCACTCTGACAGAGCTCCAGAGTTCCTCTGTGGAGATGGGAGAACCTTCCAGAAGCAAAACCATCTCTGCAGCACTCCACCAATCAGGCCTTTATGGTAGAGTGGCCAGACGGAAGCTACTCCTCAGTAAAAGGCAGATGACAGCCCGCTTGGAGTTTGCCAAAAGGCACCTAAAGGACTCTCAGACCATGAGAAACAAGATTCTCTGGTCTGACGAATCCAAGATTGAACTCTTTGGCCTGAATGTCAAACGTCACATCTGGAGGAAACCTGGCACCATCCCTACGGCGAAGCATGGTGGTGGCCAGGGACTGGGAGACTAGTCAGGATCGAGGGAAAGATGAACGGAGCAAAGTACAGAGAGATCCTTGATGAAAACCTGCTCCAGAGCACTCAGGACCTCAGACTGGGGTGAAGATTCACCTTCCAACAGGACAACAACCCTAAGCACACAGCCAAGACAACGCAGAAGTGGCTTCGGGACAAGTCTCTGAATGTCCTTGAGTGGCCCAGCCAGAGCCCGGACTTGAACCCGATCGAACATCTCTGGAGAGACCTGAAAATAGCTGTGCTCCTCATCCAACTTGACAGAGCTTGAGAGGATCTGCAGAGAAGAATGGGAGAAACTCCCCAAATACAGGTGTTCTTAGCTTTTAGCGTCATACCCAAGAAGAATTGAGTCTGTAATTGCTGCCAATGGTGCTTCTACAAAGTACTGAGTAAAGGGTCTGAATACTTATGTAAATGTAATATTTCCGTTTTTTATTTGTAATACCTCTATCTATGTGGTTATGTTAGCATGGCCGTAGGGGCCTCTATCTATGTGGTTATGTTAGTAGGGCCATAGGGGCCTCTATCTATGTGGTTATGTTAGCATGGCCGTAGGGGCCTCTGTCTATGTGGCCATGTTAGCAGGGCCATAGGGGCATCTATCTACAGTGGGGAAAAAAAGTATTTACTCAGCCACCAATTGTGCAAGTTCTCCCACTTAAAAAGATGAGAGAGGCCTGTCATTTTCATCATAGGTACACGTCAACTATGACAGACAAAATGAGATTTTTTTTCCAGAAAATCACATTGTAGGATTTTTTATGAATTTATTAGCAAATTATGGTGGAAAATAAGTATTTGGTCAATAACAAAAGTTCCTCAATACTTTGTTATATACCCTTTGTTGGCAATGACACAGGTCAAATGTTTTCTGTAAGTCTTCACAAGGTTTTCACACACTGTTGCTGGTATTTTGGCCCATTCCTCCATGCAGATCTCCTCTAGAGCAGTGATGTTTTGGGGCTGTCGCTGGGCAACACGGACTTTCAACTCCCTCCAAAGATTTTGTATGGGGTTGAGATCTGGAGACTGGCTAGGCCACTCCAGGACCTTGAAATGCTTCTTACGAAGCCACTCCTTCGTTGCCCGGGCGGTGTGTTTGGGATCATTCTCATGCTGAAGGACCCAGCGACGTTTCATCTTCAATGCCCTTGCTGATGGAAGGAGGTTTTCACTCAAAATCTCACGATACATGGCCCCATTCATTCTTTCCTTTACACGGATCAGTTGTCCTGGTCCCTTAGCAGAAAAACAGCCCCAAAGCATGATGTTTCCACCCCCATGCTTCACAGTAGGTATGGTGTTCTTTGGATGCAACTCAGCATTCTTTGTCCTCCAAACACGACGAGTTGAGTTTTTACCAAAAACTTCTATTTTGGTTTCATCTGACATTCTCCCAATCCTCTTCTGGATCATCCAAATGCACTCTAGCAAACTTCAGACGGGCCTGGACATGTACTGGCTTAAGCAGGGGGACACGTCTGGCACTGCAGGATTTGAGTCCCTGGCGGCGTAGTGTGTTACTGATGGTAGGCTTTGTTACTTTGGTCCCAGCTCTCTGCAGGTCATTCACTAGGTCCCCCCGTGTGGTTCTGGGATTTTTGCTCACCGTTCTTGTGATCATTTTGACCCCACGGGGTGAGATCTTGCGTGGAGCCCCAGATCAAGGGAGATTATCAGTGGTCTTGTATGTCTTCCATTTCATAATAATTGCTCCCACAGTTGATTTTTTCAAACCAAGCTGCTTACCTATTGCAGATTCAGTCTTCCCAGCCTGGTGCAGGTCTACAATTTTGTTTCTGGTGTCCTTTCACAGCTCTTTGGTCTTGGCCATAGTTGAGTTTGGAGTGTGACTGTTTGAGGTTGTGGACAGGTGTCTTTTATACTGATAACAAGTTCAAACAGGTGCCATTAATACAGGTAACGAGTGGAGGACAGAGGAGCCTCTTAAAGAAGAAGTTACAGGTCTGTGATAGCCAGAAATCTTGCTTGTTTGTAGTTGACCAAATACTTATTTTCCACCATAATTTGCAATAAATTCATTAAAAATCCTACAATGTGATTTTCTGGATTTTTTCCCCTCAATTTGTCTGTCATAGTTGACGTGTACCTATGATGAAAATTACAGGCCTCTCTCATCTTTTTAAGTGGGAGAACTTGCACAATTGGTGGCTGACTAAATACTTTTTTCCCCCACTGTATGTGGTTATGTTAGCATGGCCGTAGGGGCCTCTATCTATGTGGTTATGTTAGTAGGGCCATAGGGGCCTCTATCTATGTGGTTATGTTAGCATGGCCGTAGGGGCCTCTGTCTATGTGGCCATGTTAGCAGGGCCATAGGGGCCTCTATCTATGTGGTTATGTTAGCATGGCCGTAGGGGCCTCTATCTATGTGGTTATGTTAGCATGGCCGTAGGGGCCTCTATCTATGTGGTTATGTTAGCATGGCCGTAGGGGCCTCTATCTATGTGGTTATGTTAGCAGGGCCATAGGGGCCTGTCTGGCTGCACTCTGGGGTCATAAAAAGCGAATGGACCTAACATTCAATATTGGCTGACTAGATGATAGGCCAAAGCCCTCTGGCCTATGGTCCGTTCACCAGAATGGATGGGTCATGATCAGGGGCTGGAGCAGGGGGTAGTGTAGGTAACCCTGGGTTGATCCGGGCCTGGAGCGCTGCAAGGTTTAGTTCCAACCAGGCACCGCACCTGACGCAACTAAAAACCTCACCAGCTGAAATAATTGAGGCAACCCTGGAGGGCTGGATACTGTACAAGCACCAGCATGTATTAATCTGCTACAGCCTTCCCTATCGTGAGCCACATGCAAGGTGGTCGACTGACTCAACACCTTTAAACAGGTTCCTGCTGAATCAGCATAGTGCGCTGCCCATGGTTCTGACCAACCGCACTAGACTTTTTCAGCATGCAGCTCTCTCTCATAAAGATCCCACTTGACACAGACATCAATTCAACTTTTATTACACGTTAGTTCAACCTAATTTGAAATGGTGGAAACAACGTTGATTCAACCAGTGTGTGCCCAGTGGGATATTCTCCTAGTAAAATAGATCTTATCACTATTGCAGTTTTTTTTCCGATTGCTAACAAGCATTGTTCAATACTGCGGATACATGCGCAAAACTCTAAATACAGTTATCACAACAACACTATGTGGCAACCTGTGGATCATTTGTCATTGCTTTGACACAAAATGCATTCAATGACAACATCTTTCAAATTACATAAATACTTGTCTCACAAAAACACATTTACCAACAAAACTCTACAGTGGGGAAAAAAAGTATTTAGTCAGCCACCAATTGTGCAAGTTCTCACACTTAAAAAGATGAGGGAGGCCTGTAATTTTCATCATAGGTACACGTCAACTATGACAGACAAAATGAGAAAAAATATTCCAGAAAATCACATTGTAGGATTTTTAATGAATTTATTTGCAAATTATGGTGGAAAATAAGTATTTGGTCAATATCAAAAGTTTCTCAATACTTTGTTATATACCCTTTGTTGGCAATGACACAGGTCAAACGTTTTCTGTAAGTCTTCACAAGGTTTTCACACACTGTTGCTGGTATTTTGGCCCATTCCTCCATGCAGATCTCCTCTAGAGCAGTGATGTTTTGGGGCTGTCGCTGGGCAACACGGACTTTCAACTCCCTCCAAAGATTTTCTATGGGGTTGAGATCTGGAGACTCCAGGACCTTGAAATGCTTCTTACGAAGCCACTCCTTCGTTGCCCGGGTGGTGTGTTTGGGATCATTGTCATGCTGAAAGACCCAGCCACGTTTCATCTTCAATGCCCTTGCTGATGGAAGGAGGTTTTCACTCAAAATCTCACGATACATGGCCCCATTCATTTTTCCTTTACACGGATCAGTCGTCCTGGTCCCTTTGCAGAAAAACAGCCCCAAAGTATGATGTTTTCACTCCCATGCTTCACAATAGGTATGGTGTTCTTTGGATGCAACTCAGCATTCTTTGTCCTCCAAACACGACAAGTTGAGTTTTTACCAAAAAGTTATATTTTGGTTTCATCTGACCATATGACTTTCTCCCAATCCTCTTCTGGATGCACTCTAGCAAACTTCAGACGGGCCTGGACATGTACTGGCTTAAGCAGGGGGACACGTCTAGCACTGCAGGATTTGAGTCCCTGGCGGCGTAGTGTGTTACTGATGGTAGGCTTTGTTACTTTGGTCCCAGCTCTCTGCAGGTCATTCACTAGGCCCCCCCGTGTGGTTCTGGGATTTTTGCTCACCGTTCTTGTGATCATTTTGACCCCACGGGGTGAGATCTTGCGTGGAGCCCCAGATCGAGGGAGATTATCAGTGGTCTTGTATGTCTTCCATTTCCTAATAATTGCTCCCACAGTTGATTTCTTCAAACCAAGCTGCTTACCTATTGCAGATTCAGTCTTCCCAGCCTGGTGCAGGTCTACAATTTTGTTTCTGGTGTCCTTTGACAGCTCTTTGGTCTTGGCCATAGTGGAGTTTGGAGTGTGACTGTTTGAGGTTGTGGACAGGTGTCTTTTATACTGATAACAAGTTCAAACAGGTGCCATTAATACAGGTAACGAGTGGAGGACAGAGGAGCCTCTTAAAGAAGAAGTTACTGGTCTGTGAGAGCCAGAAATCTTGCTTGTTTGTAGGTGACCAAATACTTATTTTCCACCATAATTTGCAAATAAATTCATTAAAAATCCTACAATGTGATTTTCTGGATTTTTTTTTCTCATTTTGTCTGTCATATTTGACGTGTACCTATGCTGAAAATTACAGGCCTCTCTCATCTTTTTAAGTGGGAGAACTTGCACAATTGGTGGCTGACTAAATACTTTTTTTCCCCACTGTATGTATCTACAGACCATTTTGCAAATGTTAAGATACCCTTATCAAAACTGTTAAACTCAAGTTCAAAAGCTACTGAAAATTGAATTAGACTGAAATGTTTTACATTGCTACAGTAAAAGCATAATAATAATTGGCTATAAGATGAATGCACCAATTTGTAAGTCGCTCTGGATAAGAGCGTCTGCTAAATGACGTAAATGTAAATGTAATAATAATAACTCTCAATTATTCACAGCTGATTTTCATTCTACATTATGTAACTGAAGACCTATCCAGGTGTTTTCCATTTTTATGTCATTACCATCTCTACAAAAGGGGACATCTTTGGAATATATTTTACATAAACATGGACCCAGCCAGAGATCGTGTAGTGGCTTACAGAGGTGGAAGAGTTGCCGGGAGAGGCAGAGGATTACGTATCCGTGGTGGAAGACGACTGAGGGGAAGACCCAGAGTTGTAGTGTCAGATGAGATTTGGGTTACAATCATTGATCATGTTGTCAATCATGGTCTATCAATGAGAGATGCTGGTCTCAGAGTGCAGCCAAATTTGCAACGCTCAACTGTGTCATCTATTATAAGAACCTTCCAGCAAATTAACAGGTAAGATATGCATTCTGCATGGGCATCTAACTGTACTGAATATTACTGTAGAGTAGTAAATCTAGTAAAAGCTCTCCGAACCATTTGTGTGTAATTCTATTCCTGTTTTAGGACCCAACGGTTACCAAATGGAGGGGGGGGGGGGGGGGGGGGGGGATTTTCTCTGCTCAGCAGGAAGCTGTAATTGTTGACATGGTCATTAGCTACAATACCATAAAACTCAGAAATTCAAGAGAGAGTGTTGGCAGGCAATAATACATTTCAAAATGTTGAAAGTGTAAGCACGACAACCATTGCTAGAGTCTTGACAAAGCATCATATCAGCATGAAGCAGGTGTACACTGTTCCCTTTGAGAGGAACTCTGATCGTGTCAAGGAACTCGGGTACCAAAGCACTGCACACTCAGCAGTGATTTCAGTTACAGTATACTGTAATGTAAACTACTGTTATAGAATAACTGTTATGTTGCCCTGTGGATTTACAATATTTAAGAGTGTCATGGAGCTTGAAGCCAGGCCAACATCCCACATGTTCGTCTTTGTGGATGAGGCTGGTTTTAACATGGCCAAAACACGCCGACGTGGAAGGAATGTGATTGGGGGAAAAAAAAAAAAAATATATATATATGCACTCACTAACTCTAAGTCGCTCTGGATAAGAGCGTCTGCTAAATGACTAAAATGTAAAATGAAAAGAGCAACAGTGAATGTCCCGGGCCAGAGGGGTGCCAACATCACAATGTGTGCCACAATATCCTCTGAAGGATTGGTTACATAAACCACTAATTGGGCCATACAACACAGAGCGCCTCATTTCATTCATGGATAACCTTTATGGAAGGCTTTTTCCAGGTGAAGAAAGAGGGCAAGTCAGAAGAATATGGAAACCTGGGTGATTGTATGGGACAATGTGACATTTCACCACTCCCATGCAGTCACAGAGTGGTTTGCAGCCCATCCCGGGATGGTGTCACTTTTCCTCCCCCGTTACTCTCCCTTCCTCAACCCCATAGAATAATTATTTTCCTCATGGAGGTGGAAAGTTTATGACCACCATCCACATGATCAAATGTCACTCTTGAATGCAATGAATGTAGGATGCCTGGCTATCTCTGCAGAAGATTGCCAGGGATAGATCAGGCATGCAAAGAGATTCTTTCCCAGGTGTATTGCGCGAGACGCCATACGGTGTGATGTGGATGAGAACTTGTGGCCCAATGCAGCAGACAGGGTTGACTAGCATTGTTATATATCGGTATCATTTGGACAATATGCTATGCATATTCATAGTGTGTATACACTTTTTGTTTGTTTAACAGTACTGGAATTCTTTATTTTTGTGTATTTTGGGATACAGTAATTTGCAAAAATACAGTAAATTGCAGCCTTTCTGCTTTATTTCTTTACATATCTTGCAGGACATTCTATACAGTACAGGTCTCTTCTTTTGTAAAAATGACTGTTGGTTCATCTAAAAAAAATATGATATTAAAGACAAATTGACACATTTTCAAGTGGTAGCTGTTTTTAGAGTTTTGTAGGTCATGATACAATGAATGACAAAGTGTGCATGTCGTGCGAGACTGTTAGCTTTCATTTGGTAGAAAGATTTGCTTTTGAGACATGTAGGATGTGCATTGCCAAGTTGCATGTTTTTTTGATAACTGTATTTAGAGTTTTGCACATGTATGCAGTATTGAACAATGCTTGTTAGCAATCGAAAAAAACTGTACGCTAACTTGAATAAATAACTGTAGAATAGAAATAGAACAGAATAGATATACATAAATGAGAACTAGGCAGCCTAATGAAAACTCAGTGCAGTGGTCATGATTCATCCGTATGTCTTTGATTATAACAAATCCGGGTTCTGCGTTCAGCTCACTCCTCATACCATCCGTTCAAGGCAACGTGTGGGCGGCTGAATTGCTCTCGGTGTTGGGAGTGTGATCGGTGTCAAATGGTAGCCGGTGGAGAAGGGGACCCCGCGGTGCGTCAACATCTGCTGATACCAAGCCATCTCTCTCTCTCTCTCTCTCTCCCTTAGCTTACACACTCACACGTGTCGCAGACACACATTTTCAGTAATATGTAAAGAGGTTCAACGAATGCTGTTCAGCCAATACTGTTAAATACTTTCTCGTATAATCCATATTATCCAACGTGCACATGCTGGCTTGTGACAGCCTGTCAGCCTTGCATTATCCTGTCCTATAGCCTATACCGAGACGACAGCGACAGTTGATTTGCTGTGTTAAAGTGCCAAATCTGGTCACAGTGGAGAGAGAGAGAGAGAGAGAGAGAGAGAGAGAGAGAGAGAGAGAGATAGAGAGAGAGAGAGAGAGAGAATATTTGGAACCAAGGACTGATCACCCCAATCCACAAAAGTGGAGACAAAGTTGACCCCAATAACTACCGTGGGATATGCGTCAACAGCAACCTTGGGAAAATCCTCTGCATTATCATTAACAGCAGACTAGTTCATTTCCTCAGTGAAAACAATGTACTGAGCAAATGTCAAATTGGCTTTTTACCAAATTACCGTATGACAGACCACGTATTCACCCTGCACACCCTAATTGACAAACAAACAAACCAAAACAAAGGCAAAGTCTTCTCATGCTTTGTTGATTTCAAAAAAGCTTTTGACTCAATTTGGCATGAGGGTCTGCTATACAAATTGATGGAAAGTGGGGTTGGGGGAAAAACATACAACATTATAAAATCCATGTACACAAACAACAAGTGTGCGGTTAAAATTGGCAAAAAACACACACATTTCTTTCCACAGGGCCGTGGGGTGAGACAGGGATGCAGTTTAAGCCCCACCCTCTTCAACGTATATATCAACGAATTGGTGAGGGCACTAGAACAGTCTGCAGCACCCGGCCTCATCCTACTAGAATCTGAAGTCAAATGTCTTCTGTTTGCTGATGATCTGGTGCTTCTGTCACCAACCAAGGAGGGCCTACAGCAGCACCTAGATCTTCTGCACAGATTCTGTCAGACCTGGGCCCTGACAGTAAATCTCAGTAAGACAAAAATAATGGTGTTCCAAAAAAGGTCCAGTTGCCAGGACCACAAATACAAATTCCATCTAGACACCGTTGCCCTAGAGCACACAAAAAACCATACATACCTCAGCCTAAACATCAGCGCCACAGGTAACTTCCACAAAGCTGTGAACGATCTGAGAGACAAGGCAAGAAGGGCCTTTTATGCCATCAAAAGGAACATAAAATTTGACATACCAATTAGGATCTGGCTAAAAATACTTGAATCAGTTATAGAACCCATTGCCCTTTATGGTTCTGAGATCTGGGGTTCGCTCACCAACCAAGAATTCACAAAATGGGACAAACACCAAATTGAGACTCTGCATGCAGAATTCTGCAAAAACATCCTCCGTGTACAACGTAAAACACCAAATAATGCATGCAGAGCAGAATTAGGCCAATACCCGCTAATTATCAAAATCCAGAAAAGAGCCGTTAAATTCTATAACCACTTAAAAGGAAGCGATTCCCAAACCTTCCATAACAAAGCCATCACCTACAGAGAGATGAACTTGGAGAAGAGTCCCCTAAGTAAGCTTGTCCTGGGGCTCTGTTCACAAACACAAACAGACCCCACACAGCCCCAGGACAACAACAACAACAACAACAACAACAACACAATTAGACCCAACCAAATCATGAGAAAACAAAAAGAGAATTACTTGACACATTGGAACGAACAAACAAAAAATCTGAGCAAACTAGAATGCTATTTGGCCCTAAACAGAGAGTACGCAGTGGCAGAATACCTGACCACTGTGACTGACCCAAACTTAAGGAAAGCTTTGACTATGTACAGACTCAGTGAGCATAGCCTTGCTATTGAGAAAGGCCGCCGTAGGCAGACCTGGCTCTCAAGAGAAGACAGGCTATGTGCACACTGCCCACAAAATGAGGTGGAAACTGAGCTGCACTTCCTAACATCCTGCCAAATGTATGACCATATTAGAGACACCTATTTCCCTCAGATTACAGCGATCCACAAAGAATTCGAAAACAAACCCAATTTTGATAAACTCCCTTATCTACTGGGTGAAAAACCACAGTGTGCCATCACAGCTGCAAGATTTGTGACCTGTTGCCACAAGAAAAGGGCAACCAGTGAAGAACAAACACCATTGTAAATACAACCCATATTTATGTTTATTTATTTCCCATTTGTACTTTAACTATTTGCACATTGTTACAACACTGTATATATACATAATATGACATTTGAAATGTCTTTATTCTTTTGAAACTTCTGAGTGTAATGTTTACTGTTAATATTTATTGTTTATTTCACTTTTGTTTACTATCTACTTCACTTGCTTTGGCAATGTTAACACACGTTTCCCATGCCAATAAAGCCCTTAAATTGAATTGAAATTGAATTGAGAGAGAGAGAGAGAACAAACCTGGCTAGAGCACACATCACATGCAGAACGTCACAGTAGTATCCCCGCGTGATTCCACTCCTCCCTCCAAATCCCCCTCTCAGGCTCACATCTGTCCATCCGCGCACCCAACCGTCGATACATCGACCGACACGGTATTTCTCATTATTTTGCACAAGTAGTCTAAAAACAAATATAAATGTATCGTATAGATTAATCGCCGCACAAACATATCCAACAACTGTAACTCAAATAGGCAGTGTTTCGATTAGGCTATAGCGTCCTCCCACCAATTATAGCCTAAATCATTCAACTGAATTCCAACATTTACAAAACTAACAACGCAACCAACACCAACACAAAATTGAAGTAGGCTTTGCTTATAAAACCACGTCCGCTACTAGTACTGTTGCGCCTATAGACAGACAACGCAGAGCTTAGGTTTAGCGCAGGTGGCTGCTCTGCAAGCAACTGCATGCGCCCCGTACCATCGATCCGTTTCCCTCTGAACTATTCATTACTGTGCGACTATAGGAGCATGCCATTTATAAAATAATTCACATTCCCTTGGAAGGTAAACAAATTATTACAGTACCTCCTCTGATTTCCGTTCCAAAATATTCTTCCAACGCTTGAAGCGAAGAGGCAGATTTGTTATATTCTCTGCAAACGCCGTAGTTCAGCTGCACAGCGCGCGAGTGATGAGAGAGCGCGCGCGCGAGAGAGAAAGAGAGAGAGAGAGAGAGAGAGAGACCTCTGTGTGGAGGTAATGCCACTCCTGCTTAGATTGAACTGCAATGGGCTCTTGCACTATTGCTGTCGCACCTCTATGACATACCACCCAACTACTGGGCTATATGCTACTAACATAACAACAACTAGACCCACTATAAATCAACAGTAGGCTAATGTCAACTAATATATATTCATTTATCTGCAAATATAATATCTTAGACACATCTCACTCTGACACAATCAAACTAGTCATTCCTCAGAGTGGTTTTATGGGTTTTATCAGGTACATCTGGTATTCCACTCACTCAGCAATGCAGAGAGCCCCTATTACCTGGAGAGGAGGTGGGTGCATTGACTAATCCTCTGTTGCCCTCACCCTACCTCAATCCCTTTCTGACTCACCCTACCTCACCTCTCAATAGCTCTGTGACATACTGTATACAACCTCACCCTTCAATACCCCCCCCACCGCCCCCCCCCTTCCTCCCAAACCAACCTCACCCCTCAATACCCCCCTCCCCAACCAACCTCACCCCTTATGGCCTGCTCATCACCCCATCAATCTAGACAGAGATAGAAAGAAAGGTGTAGGAGAAAGAGAAACCCCTTATGAGTGTCTGTGTGTAGTCTCTTCCTGAAGCAGGGTTGGACCAGACCACTGGTGTGTGTGTGTGTGTGTGTGTGTGTGTGTGTGTGTGTGTGTGTGTGTGTGTGTGTGTGTGTGTGTGTGTGTGTGTGTGTGTGTGTGTGTGTGTGTGTGTGTGTAAAAAAAAGTGCAAAAAGTGAATGAATTAATATGGGGGAAGATGTATATTTTTCCTTTAGGCTATGTAGGAAGATATGATATAAACAAGTGAAAAGAAGTACGGATGTGAGTGGGAGGGATGTTGAACCAATCAGGTTCACATGTATGAACATGTTCAAACTCAAATAGCACATCTCTCAAACTCCATTATGATAATACAAGGTAGAGAACTGAGAATACTGCATAGATACCTGTATGATACACCCCCATCATGTGTGGATGTGCAGTACTCCGCATCCACACATGCAGCATCTAGAGCATCATCAGGGGAGCAATAAACTGACTTGATAGATTACAAACTATAAACTGATTCATCATAATTATGTCCTTAGACTTGAGACAGAGTGGGGGGGAACAGGATCTCTTCCTGGGTCTTTTTGGTTCCAACCTTCAGGGCATGTATAGTGAAAGAGAGCGACTCTCCATTTTGGCTGATCTGTGACCAACAAACATCTCCCCCGTAAGAACGGAATGAGGCAACCTCAGAGTTACACACAAGGATACTTTATTGACACACACACATACACACAGATGGAATGTACACAGAAAGGTAGTAGAATGGCAGTGGTTCTAAAACAGAAGAAACAGAGGTAATGAATCCACTGTAAACAATAATATAACTGATAGCACAAGTAGAGCAACAAGGCTATTATCAAGGGAAGGATGAAAATGTACACTGAACAAAAATATAAACGCAACATGTAACAATTTCAAAGATTTTACTGAGTTGCAGTTCATTTAAGGAAATCAGTCAATTGAAACATTTTCATTAGGCCCTAATCTATGGATTTCTCATGACTGGGAATACAGATAGGCATCTGTTGGTCACAGATACCTTGACCCTCTAGAGCAGGGGTACTGAACTCTTACCCTACGAGGTCTTGAGCCTGCTGGTTTTCTGTTTTACCTGATAATGAGTTGCACACACCTGGTGTCCCAGGTCTAAATCAGTCCCTGATTAGAGGGGAACAATGACAAAATGCAGTGGAACTGGCTTTGAGGTCCAGAGTTGAGTTTGAGGGCTCTAGAGTCTAAGCCCTGTCTAAGCCGGGGGAGGGGGTCATACCAAGGATCATTTAGCTATTTGATTTTGAATTGTAAGACCTTTTAAAGGATAAAAAAAGATATATACAAAAATTATTGGATGAAACATTGAATTTGACATTACTGCTATTAGCCAATAGAAACGCATTGAACAACAGATTGTTCCCCCCCAAAATGGAGAACACCATCGTGTTTGTGAGAGTCTCAGCTGTCCACAGAGGGGTTATATTAGTGTGTAGCCCAAACTGTTTTGACGCTGCAGACAGAAGTTGGCAGAAGAGGCTGTACCGACTTCAGACGAGTCTTGTGAGGCTTGTGGGCGTCCTAGAGCAAAACGGAGAACACCAGCGTGTTCTTTCAATAGAGCGTCATAATAATTTGTAG
The DNA here is from genome assembly GCF_964263955.1 of Coregonus lavaretus. Classification (NCBI taxonomy): domain Eukaryota; kingdom Metazoa; phylum Chordata; class Actinopteri; order Salmoniformes; family Salmonidae; genus Coregonus; species Coregonus lavaretus. The sequence continues at coordinate 27,847,779 of NC_140015.1, read as the reverse complement.
GCCATTCTGACTCTACAGACGTTTTTGTGAGAAGACCGAATTTTGTGATGTCTCATGGTCTGACAAACACCACTCTAGCTCTGCCACCTTTCACCACAGATGCGGAAGGGCGATATCGGCGGATGTGGTGGATTGAGACGCAGCTCATCCCAAAAAACAGCTATCTCTAGCAAAAACATTTTGATGGTGATTTTTTTATTATGTTAATTTGATTTCTGCAGGGGTGAGGAAATTGTAGGTTGAGGGTTAAGAAAAGGTAGGGCCGTGGATCAGAAAAACAGTCAGTATCTGATGTGACCACCATTTGCCTCATGCAGCGCGACACATCCCCTTTGCACAGATTTGATCAAGCTTTTGATTGTGGCCTGTGGAATGTTGTCCCACTCCTCTTCAATGGCTGTTCGAAGTTGCTGGATATTGGCGGAAACTGGAACATGCTGTCGTACACGTCAATCCAGAGCATCCCAAACATGCTCAATGGGTGACAATGTCTGGTCAGTATGCAGGCCATGGAAGAACTGGAACATTTTCAGCTTGCAGGAATTGTTTACAGATCCTTGCGACATGGGGCCGTGCATTATCATGCTGAAACATGAGGTGATGGTGGTGGATGAATGGCACGACAATGGGCTTCAGGATCTCATCATGGTATCTTTGTGCATTCAAATTCCCATTGATAAAATGCAATTGTGTTCATTGTCCGTGGCTTATTCCTGCCCATACCATAACCCCACAGCCACCATGGGGCACTCTGTTCACAACGTTGACATCAGCAAACTGCCCACACAATGCCATACATGCTGTCTGCCATCTCCTCGGTACAGCTGAAACCGAGATTCATCCGCGAAGAGCACACTTCTCCTGTGTGCCAGTGGTCATCGATGGTGAGCATTTGCCCACTGATGTCGGTTACAACGCCGAACTGCAGTCAGGTCAAGACTCTAGTGAGGACGACGAGCACGCAGATGAGCTTACCTGAGACGGTTTCTGACAGATTGTGCAGAAATTATTCGGTTGTGCAAACCCACAGTTTCATCAGCTGTCCAGATGGCTGGTCTCAGATGATCCCGTAGGTGGAGGTCCTGGGCTGGCGTGGTTACACGTGGTCTGCGGTTATGAGTTTGATTGGACGTACTGCCAAATTCTCTAAAACTACGTTGGAGGCGACTTATGGTAGAGAACTTAACATTAAATTCTCTGGCAACAGCTCTGGTGGACATTCCTGCAGTCAGCATGCCAATTGCACGCTCCCTCAAAACTTGAGACATCTGTGGCATTGTGTTGTGTGACAAAACTGCATATTTTAGAGTGGCCTTTTATTGTCCCCAGCACAAGGTGCACCTGTGTAATGGCCATGCTGTTTAATCAGCTTCTTTATATGCCACACATGTCAGGTGGATGGATTATCTTGGCAAATGAGAAATGCTCACTAACAGGGTTGTAAACTAATTTGTGCACAACATTTGAGAGAAATAAGCTTTTTGTGCAAATGTAACATTTCTGGAAACTTTTATTTCATCTCATGAGACATGAGACCAAGACTTTACATGTTGCGTTTATATTTTTGTTCAGTATATATGCTACCTGCCATATTACAATACAGCTATACACAAATACATTATACAACAATAGTAACAACTACTAAGAACAATATACAAATCTCACACAACTCACTTGTGCACACACACCATCCCACAAGCTCAGAGATATGAGTCCAGCTGTTGTTGTGCAGGATAGAGATGAGCTTGCTGCTCTCTGTGACTGCTTAATGTAGACAGAGGGGGAGGCAGGAGTTTCTGATCTGGGACCCAAGCTGACCGCCTGTGATGACCCCACAGTGTGATAAGGCCCCTGGCAACCAGGACCCCTAGCAACAAATCAGTGGCCAGGGCCCTAGGTGTGAAGAGCCAGTTTTTAACCCCCCTGGCCTGCTTGGCTCCAGTGGGGGAGGGTAGTCTACTGCAGAAGTTACAGAGTTTGTTTCTCTGAGAGCGCTGTGAGATGGTGTGCTAAGAGTCACTGGCAGGGAATTTGTAACATATTGGTCATACCACTGTATCACTAACTAACCCCCAGGCCTGTTGGACAGAAAGACCCACTACATCTCAGAGGCTTTACGCATAATTACAGACTCATTATGGAAGACTTTTGCTGAAATCCTAATCGACCTCTGCCCCTTAGGCTATGGTAAATATCACCCATCCAATTAAACAGCAAAGTAAAGCAATTACCATGTTAACCTATCTGCTCTTTTCAGATCTAAAGGAGTGCCTGGAGGATAGTTGAGGAGGACTGGGGATTGATTTGGAATTCAGTAAATGACTGCCCACTGGGCAAAAACTGGTTGAATCAACCTTTAACCTAAATCCAATAACATGGTGCATTTTTTTGTTGATTTCACGTGGAATTCACATTAGTTGACAATTCAACCAAATTTCAATCAACCCTAGACTTTCAACTGACATCTGTGCCCAGTGGGTGATTTGTTAGCTGCCTGGCAACTTTGCATACTAAACACCCCCAGCCGCACTGCATCGATTTCTAACATGGTTTGGAGTTTATTCCTGACTATTTTGACAAAGTCTAACACATTCAAACTCAAAGAACAAGACTGTTTACCAAACAGCGTTTCCCGGCTGACAGACCAGCACGACTCCAGCGAGCACTGCAGCTGCGTTCCCATGGTAACAGGCAAAGAGACTAGCAGCACTGTGACTCGGAGCAAAACACCCCACACCCAGCCTCTTCTTCTTCTTCTTCTTCTTCTTCTTCTTCTTCTTCTCTGTCCCCCTATTGTATTATCTTTCACTCCTGCTGCTGCATTCACCAGTCTTCGAATCTCCCTTTCTTTCCATCCATCTCTGTATGCCTCTATATCTCCTCCTCCCGTTGACTTTTCCTGCCATCTATCTATCCATCTCCATATTTTTGTCTTTCTCCCACTCTCTCCCTAAAACCCCACCAGGTTTTCATTGTTTGTTAATCAATTGAATCATGGCTAGGATGGAACCTATGCACCCAATGGTATCTCGCCATCAACAGGAGACCTGTGTACTCGCTTTAACTCCTAACTCCAATGAGAGCGAGAGTATTGACGATTAGGTGCTGCAGCCACGTGGTGAAAAGAGGGCATTGCAATAGAATGCAAGTGCAGTACTGTCTGTCTACTGCTGTGGTTCTCTTCTAGTTATTCTATTATAGCTCTGAGAGGATGCCCTCCTGTCCTCTCCTCACCACTCCTGTGCCATCTGTGTCTGGAAACCCAGTCTCTCTGCTCTCAAAACACTTCAGACTGCAGCTGCCCGAGACTTTCTTATCTGGGCTCAGCCACAGGGATTCCATTGAATAAATCATTATTGTCCCTGATGGACAATCCAATGGTAAATGCTAGACTCAAAGCAGGTAGAGATGCAGTTATTTATTTATATAAAAACAACTGCAACCTAGACATTTTCATTTGTTTATTTTGCACACAGGTAAATATGCTGTAACTACCGTGTACATAATAAATTGATAAATATGACATTCTATAAATGCATTTGCAGGATAATAAAACATTGTTTTAAGTAGATAAAGGAAATATTAGTAATTACAAAAGGTCAGGCTGTGTCATCTGAGTCATTAGCATCCATAAAAACCCACCCCTCTCTCTCTCTCTCTCGCTCTCATACTTAATGTGTACAGTGTGCATTGAAAGATATACCGTGGAGGCCCACGGTGCTGAAATGCTTTGAAGGTCTGATGGTAACTTATCATGTTGCTCTCATCCTGGCCGTGTTCCTTTGTTTTGTCTCTCTTTGCCAGCCTTGTCCAGGTCTTCAGAGACTGAAGGTGCTCCTTTCTGTTGGAAAAACAAGACCTCAACAGGTTTCCTTTCTGTGGTAAAAGAATATGCTTACATAAGTTACAGTATATAAGGGACTTGGCCAGAGGGTCATTCAGTAACATTACATTCAGCCTGGAAATAAGAGGAAGCCACACATAGATTTAAGAACTAGTGATGAGTGAGGAGGGTATAGACTTACCATAGAGTCTGGAGTAGAGGAGCTGGAAGAACAGCCCAGCCACTTCCTGTACTCATCACGTACCTATGATACAATACACAACACAACAACAACACACCAACACTAATTATACACAGAGCACACTGTACAACACAGTAACACCTCCAGTACTACTTCCTCACCTTTCAAAATACAACACAACACTTATTATAAGTACAATATTATAAACATACCAAAACCATACAACATAAAAAGACACAAGGGGTGAGTTATCAGGAAGTTGTGGAGGGGTAGGGAGGGGAGGTTAAGAAGTATGATGGATTGTGGAGGGCAGACAGAGGGGAGATTAAGAAGGTGTGTGTGTGTGTGTGTGTGTGTGTGTGTGTGCGTGTGTGTGTGTGTGCATATGTGTGTGTGCACGTTTGTGTATGTGTGTGTGTGTGTGTGCTTGTGGTGTAGGTCTACCTCCTTGTTGAAGAGACAGTGAACGATGTAGAGGAAGGTGCCCTGCTGGGAGTTGAGCACGATGAAGAAGTACTTGAAGACCATGGTGGACTGGAAAAAGCCCAGCACCCAGGTACAACCCAGGATCACAAACTGTGCCAGGATCTTAAAGATGATCAGTCTGAGTGAGAGGGGGTGGGGTGGGGGGTGGGGGGGGGGGTGGAGTAGAGGGAGGAAGGTGAGATAGGGAGGGAGGTGAGAGATGGAATGGTGTAAAAACATCATATGGATTCATATGAAGAGACAAGAACACTAACACTCCCACGTATTCCCATCGGTATCAACAAACATACACATTACATATGGTTTAGTTACTGTATGTTCACAAACATATGTGCACACACACCTGGTGTCTTTGGACTGTGAGACATCACTCTTCATGTTGGCCAAGGTAGGTCTCAAACTCCAGATAGTAACACAGAACAATATCCAGTTCAGCTGTGGAAGAAGCATAAGGAGGTCAGTGTGTGTTTGTGTGTGTGTGTGTGTGTGTGCATGCATATGTGTGTGTGTGCGTGTAGATCCACTCACTGCTAGGACAGTACACACTGGCCCTAACACAGCCCAGGTAAAGTATTGTTCTGGCTTCAGCCAGCATCTGAAACACAGAAACAAATGAACATGTCTTGTAAGTGTGTGTTAGTGCAAGATAGAGAATGAGTGTGTGTGTGTGTGTGTACAATTTCTACTCACACTTTAGTTCCCCCATAGCCGTCTTGCTTCACCGCTGCAGACACGCCCACGATCACCAGGGGGATGCCATAGCCAATCAGGTAGAGGTATTTCTTCTGGAGGCCGTCCCTCTGGATGACCTGGATCCTGGAGAGTCTCTGGACCAGCAGGTAGAGCTGGAGCGCCTCCAGCAGCATCCACAGGAAACTGGCCACTACCAGGAAGTGGAGGAGACCTGCCATGATGGAGCACACCAGCTGGAGACAGAGAGGACTATGAGATAGAAATAAACACATGGACATGCTCACACGCATGCAGGCACGCACACGCAGAACCCAGCATGCACTCACACACACTCACACACACACACACACAAAAAGAGAACGAAAAAGACATGTACACACAAATGAACTTTATTTCCTAACCCAGTACCTTGTGAGTGAGGTAGGTGTAATCCAATAGGAGCAGCAGATGGGACAGGAAGAGGCAGAGGCAGAGGTGGAGGCGGGCTGTGTTGTTGATCTTAGGGTTCCAGCTACACAGCAGGAAGGTGAGGATGGCCAGAGCAAAGAAGACCAGGCCCACGATCACACACATTCTGTTCACCCACTCTAGGAAGGGATTATCCTCCGACACAGTCTGGAAGGATGGAGACACACACACGTAAGCATGAACACACACACACTAATGTGTGCACCAAAACACAAACACACACAATCGCTCATACCCACACACACACCCACACGGCTGAGCCTGTACCTCCCCAGTCTGCATGATGAGTGCAAAGGTGGAGAGGTGAGAACAGCTGCACACTGTGTAGTTCTCATCGGAGAACACGACCCAACAGCCGTCCACTGACCAATGCCTCATCTTCCCCTCTGTTCCATTCCCATATTCCACTCCTCTGTCCTTCCAGTACACACAGGTCATCAGGCCAGGCTCAGCCAACCTCTGAGACAGACAGAGAGAGTGAGAGAAGAGAGAGAGAGAGAGAGAGAGAGAGAGAGAGAGAGAGAGAGAAAGATAGATAGATACAGGTTTAGATACTGATAGTATGCTATGAGGGATGGAGGGATGTATAGACAGACAAACAGACAGCCAGCTAGCCAGCCAGACAAACAGACAGAGAATATGTGAGTGTAGATGCCTCATAATGGAATGATTTTCTAGTGCTTCGCTACAGCTGACAGAGACAGAGAGTGGGGAGAGAGGGAGAGAGGGAGAGGAAGAGAGAGAGGGAGAGGGAGAGAGGGAGGGAGAGAGGGAGAGGGAGAGAGAGGGAGAGAGAGAGGGAGAGGGAGAGAGGGAGAGAGGACGAAGGAGAGAGGGAGAAGGAGAGAGGGAGAGGGAGAGAAGGAGAGAGGGAGAAGGAGAGAGGGAGAGAGGGAGAAGGAGAGAGGGAGAGGGAGAGAGGGAGAAGGAGAGAGGGAGAGAAACAGACTGAGGGAGAATGAATAACCAGCACAGATCAGCAACAGCAACACAACACCTCAACTGACTGACAGAATTGTAAGATGGACAGAAATAGAGAGAGTTAGACAGACAGGCATTTATTTACTTGTATTTAATCAGGGGAGCCCAATTGAGACCAGGGTCTCATTTTCAATGGTGCCTTTAGAACATAAAGTAAAATAATAATTGAAAAAAATACAAATAACAAGTACATTACATTAGAACATTACTAACATCACAGCCCTCATAAACAAGTTATTACAATCAATCAATCAAAACAATTGCACACCTCTGTGAATTAATTTATCATCAGGGTTTTAAAATGCCCTAGTGGCACCAGGGAATCCAAATGTAATGAATTTGTGATTCCAAAAATGTGTAGCATGAAAACTAAAAGTGGATTTAACTCATTCCTTGGAGACCCGTGGAATCTGAAGAGTTAACCAACTCTGTGAACGGGTCTGGGATCTAATTATTTTATACGTTAGCAACAAAGTTAGGTCATTTGGAAGCTTATGTAGTAGGGCTTTGTAAACAAAAAGGGAGTAATGAAGTGATCTACGGGACTTTAATGGGGACCAGACAACCTTTTGATACAGGATGCAGTGGTGAGTATTAAAACTGTCACCAGTAGTAAAACAAATGGCGCTATGGTAGATGGCATCCAAAGGTGTAAGAGTAGTGGCTGCTGCAATCTGGTAAATGGCGTCACCATAATCAAGAACTGGCAGGAAAGCCGACTGTACAATCAGACAGACAGACACACAGACAAACAGACAGACAGACAGACGACATACCCTCTTGTGGCGCATGGTGAAGTTGACAGGCTCAGAGAGCTGGGTGTGGTTGATCTTGGGCAGTGTGGCGGTGATGACATCAGACAACATCTCTGTGTGGTTTTCTGTCTGCAAGAAGCTAGCGCCCAGAAGGCTCTCCATCCCACTGACTGTCAGGAATACTGCTGATGCTGTACCTAGGGACACAGAGTAGGGGGCTGTCGTTAAATAACACTCAGAACCTTCATCGTCATCATCACCCCCGGAATAGTCACCATCATTATCACCAACACCACCATCATCATCAGAATCATTATCATCATCATCATCATCGTCCACGCAATAGTCATCATCGTCATCATCACCACCATCATCATCAGTATCATTATCATCAGTATGATTCCCATAATAGTCATCATCATGGTGATATTCTTCATTGTCAACTTAATCACCACTATAATAATAATAAATTATTATTATTATTTATATTTTATTATTATAATCACCACTATACAGTTGTGTCTGGTCTATCTCACCATTATTGTTTCTGGCCAGAGCCTGTAGGTTGATGTCCATGGTGTTTCCCCTGGCTGAGAGGGAAGAGGTGTCTGTACTGTTGGCCTCGATTACCTGCAGACTAATATCTAACATACACATTTACAGTACAAGTATTATTTTATATGGGGAGAATGAGGGAGAGAGTATGTGAAGTGGTGGAAAAAAATACCCAATTATCATACTTGAGTATGATACAGAAAATGACTCAAATAAAAATGAAAGTCACCCAGTAAAATCCTAGTTGAGTAAAAGTCTAAAAGTATTTGGTTTTAAATATACTTAAGTATCAAAAGTAAATGTAATTGCTAATATATACTTAAGTATCAAAAGTAAAAGTAAAAATATAAATAATGTCAAATTCCTTATATGAAGCAAGCCAGATAGCCAGGGGCTCACTCCAACACTCCAACATAATTTACAAACGAAGCATGTGTTTAGAGAGTCCCCAAGATCAGATGCAGTAGGGATGACCAGGGATGTTGGATGGAAAGGTGGTAGGGGCTGTATGTAGGTCCATACTGTGGTAATGGTTCTTCTTACCCAGCTCAGGTGTCTGTATGGTTTTGTTGACCCGGCCCTGAGAAGGGTCCACTAAGGCATTCACCAGGAGCTCTGAGATCTTCAGGACCACACTGCCGGACTCCCCGCCATCCTTTCCAGCCCCACTCCACACCTGGCCTGTACTGGCCTGCTGCGCTGAGATGCTTCCAACTCCGGACACCTTCTAAGGAAATGGATAGATGGATGAATTTATGAATTAATGGAGGAATTAATTAATGAATTAATGAATGAGCATGGTTTCATGCACACAATAATGTGATTATTGTGGATAGTCTGGTTAATATAATAGTTCGTTTAAAACGTTTACATGCTTTGCAAGAAGAATGATTTCCCTAATAATCCTGTTTACATTGACACATCTGAGATCAGGCTACTGATGGGCCTTTTGATAAATGCAGGAAATCGCCAATCAAAATAAACGTTCTACCACAGTAACCATGTTAATTTTGCGAAGACTATTGGATGTGTATGTCCGAACTTTTATTTATAAGACGCATAATTTCTGTTTTTGCGAACTCACTTCACTCGCGCATAAGATCAAATACACAGCTGGAACGCCGATTAAGCTGTTTACGTGTCCTAATAATGAGAAAGATTGCTCACAAAACCAGGTGTTTTAATCTGCGTACGCTTACTTCAATTATAACCTTAAGCCGATTAAGATAAGCAGAGTAAGGTGTTTACATGACTAATGCCATACTCGGCCTTCTGCCATAATCAGTTTAATATCAAATTATTAGTGTGCATGTAAAGGTACTCAATGATAAACATACTGCCTTGACTAAGACAAACTAACCCCACTCCGATTATTATTACTTAAAACATGAGACAGAGTTGGAAGGGGCCATTACCAGGGCTGTGGAGAGGCTGTTTGTCACTGACTGAGGAAAAAATAAAATGGGAGAGAAAGAAGGGACAGAAGAATGGAGGGAGAGATACAATGACATTAGTTAGCATGTGGAGACATAAAACAGGACCCTCTGGGTGGGGAATAGAACTATGTACTGAAACCTGACCCATATCCAAATGATCCACTAAGTGGTGCCAGAGATCAATGAATGAGCATGTCAGTGGCCATTTGTATCAAGCATCTCAGAGTAGGAGTGCTGATTTAGGATCAGTTTAAACTTTTAGATCACATAAATAAAATTGGATCAGCACTCCTACTCTGAGAGACTTGATACATATGGCCCAAGGTCTACAGAAGTGTCTAGAATAGATAGTAAGAGCTAGGGGTTGTTTCTGGATTGGCTAGTCTATCAGATGTAAAGGTTGCTGTACTGACCCCCTCTGGTAGGACAATGTCAGGGTTCTCCCTCAGCTGTTGGTTCATCTGGTAGAGGAAGTACATCTCCTTAGACTGGCCCTGCAGCGGGAACACAGATACAACATCAGCACAACATCAGCACAACATCAGCACAACATCAACACAACATCAACTCAACACAACATCAACACAACATCAGCACGTCAACATCAACACAACAACATCAGCACAACCAGATGACAACATTGTTACAATGTCTTTGTCGTCAGTGATACTTTTCCTTCAACCTTCTTCTGACAGGATCCATTTTAAAGCCCACCATACTGTATGGGTGGTACTTGCACAGGATCCATTCTAAAGCCCTGTGTGTTTCCAACCACTTACCTCTGGGGGAACTATGGAGGCTATAATGTCATCAACACCTGTGAAGAGGGAGGGAGAGAGAGAGAGAGAGAGAGAGAGAGAGAGAGAGAGAGAGAGAGAGAGAGAGAGAGAGAGAGAGAGAGAGAGAGAGAGAGAGAGAGAGAGAAAAGAGAGAAAAGAGAGAAAAGAGAGAAAAGAGAGAAAAGAGAGAAAATAATATATCAAGTTCCCATCTGATCTCCCAAGCATTTCACTACACTGGACCTCTTCTGTACATAATATATTTCCAAACAATACAAGTATGACTCACTATCACACACAGTGACATCAGTTTCCCACAGTACTCCAGTGGAGGAGAAGTACCCTTCCACACAGGAACAGTGGAAGCTCCCCGGTGCATTGGTACACACAGAGTGGAGACCACATAGACCAGGGGTGTCAGCACACTCATCTATGTCTGCAGGGAGAAACATACACTCACAGGGTTATACACACATACTGTAACGGATATAAGGTCGTGGTCAAACGTTTTGAGAATGACACAAATATTAATGTTCACAAAGTCTGCTGCCTCAGTTTTTATGATGGCAATTTGCATATACTCCAGAATGTTATGAAGAGTGATTAGATGAATTACAATTAATTGCAAAGTCCTTCTTTGCCATGAAAATGAACTTAATCCCCAAAAAACATTTCCACTGCATTTCAGCCCTGCCACAAAAGGACCAGCTGACATCATGTCAGTGATTCTCTCGTTAACACAGGTGAGAGTGTTGACGAGGACAAGGCTGGAGATCACTCTGTCATGCTGATTGAGTTAGAATAACAGACTGGAAGCTTTAAAAGGAGGGTGGTGCTTGAAATCATTGTTCTTCCTCTGTTAACCATGGTTACCTGCAAGGAAACACGTGCCGTCATCATTGCTTTGCACAAAAAGGGCTTCACAGGCAAGGATATTGCTGCTAGTAAGATTGCAACTAAATCAACCATTTATCAGATCATCAAGAACTTCAAGGAGAGAGGTTCAATTGTTGTGAAGAAGGCTTCAGGGCGCCCAAGAAAGTCCAGCAAGCGCCAGGACCATCTCCTAAAGTTGATTCAGCTGTGGGATCGGGGCACCACCAGTGCAGAGCTTGCTCAGGAATGGCAGCAGGCAGGTGTGAGTGCATCTGCACGCACAGTGAGGCAAAGACTTTTGGAGGATGGCCTGGTGTCAAGAAGGGCAGCGAAGAAGCCACTTCTCTCCAGGAAAAACATCAGGGACAGACTGATATTCTGCAAAATGTACATGGATTGGACTGCTGAGGACTGGGGTAAAGTCATTTTGTCTGATGAATCCCCTTTCTGATTGTTTGGGAAAAAAGCTTGTCTGGAGAAGACAAGGTGAGCGCTACCATCAGTCCTGTGTCATGCCAACAGTAAAGCATCCTGAGACCATTCATGTGTGGGGTTGCTTCTCAGCCAAGGGAGTGGGCTCACTCACAATTTTGCCTAAGAACACAGCCATGAATAAAGAATGGTACCAACACATCCTCAGAGAGCAACTTCTCCCAACCATCCAAGAACAGTTTGGTGACAAACAATGCCTTTTCCAGCATGATGGAGCACCTTGCCATAAGGCAAAAGTGATAACTAAGTGGCTCGGGGAACAAAACATCAACATTTTGGGTCCACGGCCAGGAAACTCCCCAGACCTTAATCCCATTGAGAACTTGTGGTCAATCCTCAAGAGGCGGGTGGACAAACAAAACCCCACAAATTGTGACAAACTCCAAACATTGATTATGCAAGAATGGGCTGCCATCAGTCAGGATGTGGCCCAGAAGTTAATTGACAGCATGCCAGGGCGGATTGCAGAGGTCTTGAAAAAGAAGGGTCAACATTGCAAATATTGACTCTTTGCATAAACTTAATGTAATTGTCAATAAAAGCCTTTAACACTTATGGAATGATTGTAATTATACTTCAGTATACCATAGTAACATCTGACAAAAATATCTAAAAACACTGAAGCAGCAAACTTTGTGAAGACCAATACTTGTGTCATTCTCAAAACTTTTGACCACGACTGTACATTCAAAGACACACCACACACACAAATGTTTACATGCATGCTGGCTATGGCATCTGGGCTGGTGAGTAGGTAACCACAGAGACAGGTACAGCTGTGTGCCCCATAAGAGTTGGTACAGTTGGCACTGGGACCACACATGGTTGCATTCAGACACTCATCAATGTCTGTAGGGTTCAAACCACAGATATAGTTCCTAAGAACAAGTTATTGCCACAAAGCATCTAAGAGTAGGACCACAGATAGAACAATGAGACAGATATTTCACCGGATGTATAAATGTGAAGCATCCGGTTGGCGATTCCACCCACTACCAAATATAGTAGGATCTCGCTAGCTCCTGCTTGGCTCTGCCCACCTCGTTGCTTGTTCCGCCCACTATGGCTCATTTGTTTCCATTTGAAACGACAGGCTGTGGTCTATCTTGGTTTAGTTATAACACATCTTTGGTATGACTGCTGCTCTAATATCAGGTGCTACCTATCCACAATCTCAGTCATTATGATCTAAAAGGAAAAATGTATCCTAGATCAGCACTCCTATTCTGAGACACTTTGTGAATATGGGCCAAGAATCGCCTAACACCATTATCTTATCCTAGACCTAGGTTGTGTCCCAAATGGCAGCCTATTCTCTATATACAGTAGTGCACTTCTTTTGACCAGACCTGGTCAAAAGTAGAGTACTACATAGGGAATAGGGTGCTATTTGGGATGTAAACCTAGTCAACATGATACAGTATGTTAACGACAACAGTAGTGTGACAACACAGTACCTCTACAGGGGTTGGCATTGCTGGGGTCTAGGACTGGATTTGTGGGTGAGAAGCCCAGGAGACAGGTACAGTTGTGGGCTCCTGGTGTGTTGGTGCAGACAGACTCCTGACCACAGATGGTTGAGTTAAAACACTCGTCAATATCTGTGGGGGATCAATAGTTTAATAGTTCAGTTAGCATCTTACGACAGGGTGCCAGGCAGCATCCAGGTTGACAACATTATGATCCGTAGTGTATGATATAGATAATAATATACTGTAACATAAAATGCTACCATGAGTTCTTCCATCTCTTTTAGGAAGCACTGTAAATTAGTGTAAGTTAGGTGTAATGATGCAATGCATATGACAGTTGTTATCCATTCAATATGTCAATGTTGTACCTGTCCCTATATAAATAAATGGTTTATATTAAAACATTTAAAAAGTTTAATCAGATTTATCACAGGAAACTAGTGTCAGTGCTGTTCAGAGACCTTGGCAGTCGAAGGGTCCGTCAGGCTTGTATCCCTTGTAACAGGTGCAGGTGTAATTTCCTGGTGTGTTTGTACATGTACCGAAACCACCACAGACCTTCTCAATCTCCACACACTCATTCACATCTGGGGGGACATAGATTTAATACACCAATATTGACAAAGCTCCACAAATCAAAGTGTGGTTTGCACACAAAACTAGACAACGTTCAGCAATATTATTTTATGTGTGTTTTTTTAAATCTTGCTTACACAGGAGGCAGCAGAAAAATTCACATGTACATATTCACAAAGTTAAAAACAGCAAAAAATGCAGGTATGTTATTCATAGCAGCCATGAAATTCAAACTCTGGCCTCATGTCATTGATATGATTGGTGCTGTAGGTGTATGTGTGATAAACACACCTGTGCAGGGGTTGCGGGACGGGTTGAGTGCTAAGGCTGGGTCTGAGGGTGCGAACCCCTCGAGACAGCTACAGTTGTAGGCTCCTGGTAAATTAGTACAGTTGGAATGCGGACCGCAGAGATTAGCAGTCTCTGCACACTCATTGATATCTGTTGGGGAGAGTTAGGACAGGGTCAGAGGCTTTCTTCTACATAAAGGGTGAATTGATTCAATGCGGGCCGCAGTAGATTATTTTTTAAGAAACACTTTTTTCTTTAGAAATTATTATTTTGGATAGAAGAATGGCTTCAGTATACACATCTTCAAATAACCACCTTCTTTTCTGTCTTTGAAATGAATTTTGACTAACAAATCTGCCGTTGAATTTCTGTATCCTGATGTGGCCCTCGAGCCAAAAAGTGTGCCTATCGCTGGCCCTGTTCAACACACACACTCACACTCTCACACACACACACACACACACACACACACACACACACACACACACACACACACACACACACACACACACACACACACACACACACACACACACACACACACACACACACACACACACACACACACACACACACACACACAATAAATCAACCAGTTTAAACAATCCAATTCCAATTTGTGACTGCCTATTTTTATCTCCATGTGAGAAGTGCAGTGTACTGTACTGGTGGGTCTCTGCTGAATGAACAACCATCATACTGTCTTAACTGATCAAACAGATATAACCACACAGTCCGTGGGCATAGCTCCTAAATAGCACCCATTGCTTGAGTTAAACTGGATTACCCTACGTCACTTCTACCTTGGCAGCCGTAGGATTCGTTTGTGGGTATATGTGTTGGAGGTATCTTGTATCCAGAGACACATTCACAGCCTCCATTTTTGGTCGTACTGCACTCTGCAAGGGGACCACAGGAGCCTGCTACACAGTTCCTATGGTCTGGACAGAGAGAAGAGACACACAGAGAGTCTACTTTAACAGTCTACTATTTTAGCTTGGAACAATGAGACACAAGAGCAGGTTCACTTCAAGTCAAATATAATGTCTGTGTGACCTTAACAGATTGACAGCTTCAAAAACAAGTAGCTTGCTTTATGCTTTAGAACTATTTTACTATACACCAATCCATCAATCAAACTTCAGATAAAGTGCATTTAAACAGCTCAATATACTTAGCTCAATAGACAATTAAACGTGTGTGGTAAGAGTACTGTACAAGTCATATAAAAAGCAGGGGATTTCTATACTCGCTACTCACATGTCACATAACCCATGTAATTGATTGGGTGGTTGTTCACTTGCTTGTACACATAGAATCCTCCAGAAGAGCAGTAGATCACTTCAATAGCTACATAGTAATTACAGCATAGACCTGTGTTTCCACATGCGTAGCCCGTTGTTGGAGTCTCTGACTCAGACTGAGGATGTGTAAAAGTCACATAGATGGGATAATATACCCCGCCGTAATAGACTGGGGCACATTGTGGAATGACAGTGTCCCCTCCGATCCCGATGTAGCGCACCCATATGTTTGTTCGCTGTATGTCGGTATTGATGGGGAAGCCAGGGATAGAGGTAGAGGTGAAAAGATAGTTACGTCGAGGCTCATCCAGAGCCGTGTAGCCGTCACAGGAACCTGGGTGGAAGAAGAAGAAGAAGACAATAAAAAATATAGCTGCAATGCCAGGGTTTAGCTATGGGCCATCAGGAGAAATTGGACACATTGCCCTAGGACGAGTTACTGCTGTACTGTTAACCACGCTTGCCAAATATCAGAACTCAAAATCAAACTGATCAGATAGAATAAAAATAAGAACATGCAGGGGTTATAGAACTTCCCACTGGGCAAAGACGTCAATTCAACATCTATTCCACGTTGGTTCAACATAATTTCATTGAAATGACGTGGAAACAATGTTGATTCAACCAGTCTGTGCCCAGTGGGTACTTACCAGCAGGATAAGACGAAGTCCCAATGATGAACAGAGAACCTGAAAGGAAGGAGAGGACACAAAGTCAAGGGCAGACAGTATTACTACATGATGATCATTTGGGATAAAATACTGAAATATCAGTCCACTCACCCAGGAGTAGAGACAGAGAACAGTAGCTCATCCTGACAGATCCCTCTTCCAGCGCTGAATACATTGAATACCCTCACCCAGTCTAACCCATACGTACATCCCAAGAGAAACATCTCAATTTGCACACCATCCAAAACTCTGTTATCAGAAGGTTTGAGACTTATGCAAATTCTCTGGTTTAGGTTTGGATACAAACCTCCATCTTAACAAAACAAAGTGAGGGAGACGATGGCTGAGGTCAGAAGCTATTCTCTCACTGATGGCAGGGAGGGGGGAGAGGGGGATGTCATCCATTTTGAGGCCTGCTCTGCGGTAAACGCTTAAGTAGCATAACACAGCAGGCAACTAAATGTGGCTTTGCAATTCAGAAGCCCAATAAGGATTTTTTTGTAATCTCTGGAAATACCCAACCATCAAGAATAGGCCTATAGCCTAGAGATGTTATGCTTGTGGTGTGGCTTGACCATAGATCAGATCTTGTCGTTGTTAGCCTACTGTAATTAAAATGCATCTTAAAAAATCTCTCACAGTAGCCCACTTTGCCCTTATAGCCTACATGGCAAAATAAAACTGGATATGAATGTTGGACAATCAACAAACAGGCCTACAGTGGGGAAAAAAAGTATTTAGTCAGCCACCAATTGTGCAAATTCTCCCACTTAAAAAGATGAGAGAGGCCTGTAATTTTCATCATAGGTACACGTCAACTATGACAGACAAAATGAGATTTTTTTCTCTCCAGAAAATCACATTGTAGGATTTTTAATGAATTTATTTGCAAATTATGGTGGAAAATAAGTATTTGGTCAATAACAAAAGTTTCTCAATACTTTGTTATATACCCTTTGTTGGCAATGACACAGGTCAAACGTTTTCTGTAAGTCTTCACAAGGTTTTCACACACTGTTGCTGGTATTTTGGCCCATTCCTCCATGCAGATCTCCTCTAGAGCAGTGATGTTTTGGGGCTGTCGCTGGGAAACACGGACTTTCAACTCCCTCCAAAGATTTTCTATGGGGTTGAGATCTGGAGACTGGCTAGGCCACTCCAGGACCTTGAAATGCTTCTTACGAAGCCACTCCTTCGTTGCCCGGGCAGTGTGTTTGGGATCATTGTCATGCTGAAAGACCCAGCCACGTTTCATCTTCAATGCCCTTGCTGATGGAAGGAGGTTTGCAGAAAAACAGCCCCAAAGCATGATGTTTCCACCCCCATGCTTCACAGTAGGTATGGTGTTCTTTGGATGCAACTCAGCATTCTTTGTCCTCCAAACACGACGAGCTGAGTTTTTACCAAAAAGTTCTATTTTGGTTTCATCTGACCATATGACATTCTCCCAATCCTCTTCTGGATCATCCAAATGCACTCTAGCAAACTTCAGACGGGCCTGGACATGTACTGGCTTAAGCAGGGGGACACGTCTGGCACTGCAGGATTTGAGTCCCTGGCGGCGTAGTGTGTTACTGATGGTAGGCTTTGTTACTTTGGTCCCAGCTCTCTGCAGGTCATTCACTAGGTCCCCCCGTGTGGTTCTGGGATTTTTGCTCACCGTTCTTTTGATCATTTTGACCCCACGGGGTGAGATCTTGCGTGGAGCCCCAGATCGAGGGAGATTATCAGTGGTCTTGTATGTCTTCCATTTCCTAATAATTGCTCCCACAGTTGATTTCTTCAAACCAAGCTGCTTACCTATTGCAGATTCAGTCTTCCCAGCCTGGTGCAGGTCTACAATTTTGTTTCTGGTGTCCTTTCACAGCTCTTTGGTCTTGGCCATAGTGGAGTTTGGAGTGTGACTGTTTGAGGTTGTGGACAGGTGTCTTTTATACTGATAACAAGTTCAAACAGGTGCCATTAATACAGGCAACGAGTGGAGGACAGAGGAGCCTCTTAAAGAAGAAGTTACAGGTCTGTGAGAGCCAGAAATCTTGCTTGTTTGTAGGTGACCAAATACTTATTTTCCACCATAATTTGCAAATAAATTCATTAAAAATCCTACAATGTGATTTTCTGGATTTTTTTTCTCATTTTGTCTGTCATAGTTGACGTGTACCTATGATGAAAATTACAGGCCTCTCTCATCTTTTTAAGTGGGAGAACTTGCACAATTGGTGGCTGACTAAATACTTTTTTTCCCCACTGTATATGGTGAAGTGAGTGCTATAGGTTCTTCACACCACCAATATGCTCTCAGTCACAAAACGGTTATTACCGATGGGATGGAGGCAATGATGTGTATAAACCCTAGATGAATCCCGGGGGCTGGTTTGAAGCCACTTTGCAGCCATTTTTGTACTCATCCACCATTGTAAAAAAGATTTAGGAAGATATACAGTAGAAATGCATTTATTAATGTATACATTCGGGTTATTTAGAATAAAATATATATTTTTTCAGTAAAACATTTTGAGAGCACTAAAATTACTGTCTCCACTACAACAAAAACATACTTACATTTAATTACTGTAAAATTCTATTAATTCCTAGGGAGGACAGCTCCTTCTGTGGAGTAGGCTTACCAATATGGCAGCCAGTAGCTTCATAGCCTATCATTGGCCAATACATAGCATCAGCAATCCAGGGTTTATATGCATCATTGGATGGAATCATGTGCCCTCTGCCTCCCACCAATTCGGGCGCATTCATTTGTTTCATTCTGTGAGTTTGTTTTGTGATGTTTATCAATTCCCCTGCAAAATATATAGGCCTATCAGCTGTAATGCATTTACCATTAATCCCTGTCATTTCGCAGTCATCTAGAACGTTAGCTACATAATTGTTAATGGGATATGTGGTGCTCCATACCCATTACAGCCTGGCTAATTGAAAGCAAGGAATTTTTCAACTAACCTGTTCTTGTCGATACTTTCTTTGTTCTCGATTCGGCAAAAAGTGTATATTGTAAATGTCCGTGTCCAGTTGCAGGTGATTCTCGAAAAGCTAGAGAATATTCAGAAATATATTAAATCCATGTTTTGTATCAAGTGAGAAATGCCTCTTGCATGTGTGTAGATCTTTGTTTTGGTAGCACTGTGTGATCTACTTCTACACGTGGCCACGGCCGCATCACATAGAAATGACTTGCTCCTGCAAAGATGTTTGGAAATGTAAGATGTCTGGCTGCTAAAATGTCAAGGAAACTCCTCACTTGGTGTAAAACATGGATTTAATATCTTTCTGAATCTTCTCGGGCTTTTTGAGAACCAACTGGACACAGACATTTATCAGATACACTTTTTACAGAATCGAGAAAGAAAAAAGTATCGCCAAGAACAGATTAGTTGAATTTATCAATTGAATGAAGGACAGGGAAATTGCCTTTTACATTGCAGAACCAGTTTACTGGCTGTAACTGAGGGGATTCGATTAAGCTGCCACGGGTTGTGCCGGGCTATGGCCCGTGACATGAACAGGTAAAAGAGGTGAGGGAGGAGCGCCCTTTTCAAATCTAACAGTAATCTGGGCTGCCCGGTAATCTGCGCTGCCCATATTGTGGACAAGGCAGCATGGTGCATCGTTCTGAAACACACGTCTTTTCCATAAAGAATACTGTATGTTTTTCTAACTAGTTTAAGGCCTACTTGGGAAGGCAGATAAAGAAGATATGCATTTTTATCAAGAGAGGAAACACTTTTAGATGTGAAAACACTGAATCCTATTCATTACTCCACGTGTTTAACCAACGGCACTTTTGTTTTGAGCACTTTTGGACTTCGCCGTTGGCTAGAAAGGGGCAGCCGGCTCACGCCAGGGAGGCATCCTGGTTCCAAAAGGAATGCAATCACTTTCACCCGGTGCAAACTCCGCCCACCCGGGCCAGCTTAATTGAATCCCCTCATTGTAATTTAGTAGACTAATGGTATGATCCTGGGCGGGGCCAAATTGTTTTGTACCCCTTTGAGGTCCTTTGAGGCCAATTTGTTCATGGGAGCTGGCACTTGCCTTACCTGTGTCTGTTCAGCTATGATAGGTTAAGCCTGATACATAGGCTTTTTCATTTGGCTGTTGCCAGTGTATAGTCAATGTAGTAAATCTTCTAAGACAATTTGATTGACATTTTGTATTATATGGCACCTCCACCTTTGGATCACTAAGACCTGTAGCTATAATCTCCGAAATCTACACTTTGAGCACTTCAACCTGCCTTGCCTCTTGCTGAGTCTCTGTCCGTATGACTGCTAAATTCCCTAATCTACAGAATACTTCAAGCTTAATTCAAATTTGCAGCAAGATAAAAGAGGCGCTTATAAAAGATTACAGCATATCACAGGCACTTACATTATGTTTGAATCCAATTGAGGAATTTACACAATTTGTCAAATAGAATCACAGATTCTCAAAGTTTTGGATACTGTGAAAGTCCCTTGCTGCCACTTAGACTCCCCTTGCAGGTTTCAGAATGACAAGTGTGTGTGCATGTCAGGGCAGTGTTTTTTAAACAAAGAAACTCTGTAAACATTGCTGTCAGGTTCAGTTAGAATCCAGGCTCAGCTTGAAGACAGTGTTGGGCCTTGTTTGACAGTGTTGCTTCCGTCCCTCTCCTCGCCCCTACCTGGGCTTGAACCAGGGACCCTCTGCACACATCGACAACAGTCACCCTCGAAGCACCGTTACCCGTCGCTCCACAAAAGCCGCTGCCCTTGCAGAGCAAGGGAAACTACTTCAAGGTCTCAGAGCGAGTGACATCACCGATTGATACACTACTAGTGCGCACCGCTAACTAGCTAGCCATTTCACACCAGTTACACTTGCTCTCTATTACATTTACATTTTAGTCATTTAGCAGACGCTCTTATCCAGAGCGACTTACAGTTAGTTTATTTTTCATACTGGCCCCCCTTGGGAATCAAACCCACAACCCTGGCGTTGCAAACGCCATGCTCTACCAACTGAGCTACATCCCTGCCGGCCATTCCCTGCCCTACCCTGGGCCAATTGTGCGCCGCCCCATGGGTCTCCCGGTCGCAGCCAGCTACGACAGAGCCTGGATTCGAACCAGGATCTCTAGTGGCACAGCTAGCACTGCGATGCAGCGCCTTAGACCACTGCGCCACTCGGGATCTCACCTGTTGACAATTGATGGTTCTCAGAGAACACACCTTAGCTCAGTAGGCTGAAATTGTATTTATTTAGTCATACAGATGACATACTGTATGTGTTTTTTTACCCAACTAATCTTTCAACATGCAGTTTGTGATACCTATATTAGACTACCCAGCCAGTTATCAAAGATATGTGAGAACAATTCAATATTCAGTCATGTTAGCGCTATGATTCTTTCAAAAGGGATAAAAAACATTTCAAAAACATTTCAAACATTTTATAATGAAATTGGCCCCAACTTCCAAGTGCTCACTATATCCCCTAAATCAGGTAAGGACATTCCTTCATATGATGTGGGAGTGCCCTGCAGTTAAATGCTCCCCAACCATTATGTTACTTAATGATGATAGCTCATTGAATCTCTCAATCAGTCAAATAAGATTACTGATGGCAGGCAGCACTGCTCTAAGATGGCAACCACCTCACTCTCTCCCATTTAACCAGTGGATACAGTTACTATCAGAAGTTATAACAAAATTATCGACAGCGAGAATGAATGGTGCTAGTCAAGGAACAATTGAGGCCTGGACAAATATCCTTCACTCTGTAAAGAACAATCTCAGATGCGGGAGGATGGGGGCTAGGCAGGGTGGGAAGGGGTGGGAAACATGGTTTCCGGGTGGGGAAGGAGGATGCGGGTGGGGGGATGGGGACTGAGGGAGTTGGGGGGAATGGGTTGGGGAGGGGAAGTCTTTTTTGTTTATTTTCCTTACATACAGAATATTACAAAACTGTTGATGATGTTGTCTGTCTTTGTATGCATTTTACTTGTTATTGTTCTTCTGTTGAGTGGCTGGCCACAGGTACAGGAAAGTATGAAATATGAAATGCAAATACTATAACTGAATGTATGAATATATCTGAATTAATATGATTTTGAATGTTATACCAGTACCTGTAACTCCCTTCTGAAAAAATTACAAACTAATTAAAAAGTTGGTCACACAAAAAAAGGGATAAAACCATGCTGATGGAGAACGAAGACAGAAAGAAGAAGTAGAACCTGGAAAGAAGTAGAAGAGTGCGTCATTACTCACTGTTTTGCCTGTGCTGTCAATTTGTCTTGTAAAGCTGGGCATGCTCTGTTGCATCTGATGATCTCTATGTAAATACAGAGCCTCGACAAGACAAATGGAAAATAAAGAAACCAAGAACAAAAACACGTTTTTCAACTCCCCGTGTTCTTGTGAGTACGTTTTGAGAAGGTGAATCGCAGCTGTCTTTGTGCAAACCTGGTTTTATTTATAAACACATTCTCAACCATCTCTCAACCATTATCTACAGTACTCTCTCAACATGCTTTCAGGGGGTTAGGGTGGTTAATTTGAGTGATGAGTGAGGCCAAAGCAAAAATACTATGTAAAGCCCACTTATGTCAATTCTCTGAGTCTTCATTAGTAGACTATTCTATAATGTTTTTGTTTATTTGCTTCTTAAAATTTATGTAAATACTATAGTATTCCCTTCCTTATTCTGAATTTCCAATAATTGCAATACAAATTGAGTTAGATGAGCGTTTCCCAATCCAGGGGCCTCATTTATCAAAGGTGCATGCACACAAAAAGACTCTAAACCTAAGGTGCATTCAGTTCACTTGAACGTTTTCTATGTTGCGGAACGGTTTGTACTGAACGACACGTTTCCCCAAAACATCCTTTCTGGTATGTTCTTGAACAGACTTTGAGGTACTTTTGCTCCCGTTTGGTGGGTGTGGCGAGGTGTGGCTTGAAACAATGAGTGACCTATTTAAAGGGCAGTGGCCATGCTGACAGCGTTCCCCAATCCACAACTCAACCCATCCCCGTTTTTCAACTGGTCGTTCAGTACAGCACCGTTTCCGTTTAATTGAATGTTCCAGAACGTAAAAACGTACTGAACTCAGCTCTTGTGTGAGCCAGTTTTCCCGCAAAAGTTGGTATTTATCAATTATGAACTTGACAGGAAACTATGACTATCTCCATAGTCCACACACTCTCAGACCATGTGTATGCACAACTTCTAGTGGTTGATCAATTGTATTGCAAGAAAATATTGTTATTTTGAGGGAAATTGACGTTTTTTTGATGCAGATGAATTATAATAATAGTAGTCTAATAAAAACATTATAATGTAGGCCTAATGATAAAACAGATGCATTTGCCGTTGGTAAGTAGATCGCAAGGCAGCATGTAGCCTTATGTGCTTATTTTACTCGTTTTATATAGGCCTAAATCATAATCATATTGCACGATGTCTCTCCTTTTCTGACATGACTGACTTATTCCCACTACACAACAGATATTAGCCTATCCATCACTCATTTAACCCTCCCGTTGTCCTGTCCGGGTCAAAATGACCCAGGCTACGTGTTAGAGCGAGTGGTTGTATAACCCCTAGCGTTGTCCTGTCCTGGCCGGGGTCAAAAAGACCCAGGCTACGTGTCAGAGTGTTAGAGCGAGTGGTTGTATAACCCCTAGCGTTGTCCTGTCCTGGCTGGGGTCAAAACGGCCCAGGCTACGTGTCAGAGCCTACGTGTTAGAGCGAGTGGCTGTATATCCCCTCCCGCCGTCCTGTCCGGGTCAAAAAGACCCAGGCTACGTGTCAGAGCCTACGTGTTAGAGCGAGTGGCTGTATAACCCCTAGCGTTGTCCTGTCCTGGCTGGTGTCAAAATGGCCCAGGCTACGTGTTAGAGTGTTAGCGCGAGTGGCTGTATAACCCCTAGCATTGTCCTGTCCTGTCCGGGTCAAAAAGACCCAGGCTACGTGTCAGAGTGTTAGAGCGAGTGGCTGTATAACCCCCAGCGTTGTCCTGTCCTGGCCGGGGTCAAAACAGCCCAGGCTACGTTTCAGAGCCTACGTGTTAGAGCGAGTGGCTGTATATCCCCTCCCGCTGTCCTGTCCGGGTCAAAAAGACCCAGGCTACGTGTTAGAGTGTTAGAGCGAGTGGCTGTATAACCCCTAGCGTTGTCCTGTCCTGGCTGGTGTCAAAACGGCCCAGGCTACGTGTTAGAGTGTTAGAGCCAGTGGCTGTATAACCCCTAGCGTTGTCCTGTCCTGTCCGGGTCAAAAAGACCCAGGCAACGTGTCAGAGTGTTAGAGCGAGTGGCTGTATAACCCCTAGTGTTGTCCTGTCCTGTCCTGGCCGGGGTCAAAACGGCCCAGGCTACGTGTCAGAGCCTACGTGTTTGAGCGAGTGGCTGTATATCCCCTCCCGCTGTCCTGTCCGGGTCAAAAAGACCTAGGCTACGTGTTAGAGTGTTAGAGCGAGTGGCTGTATAACCCCTAGCGTTGACCTGTCCTGTCCGGGTCAAAAAGACCCAGGCTACGTGTCAGAGTGTTAGAGCGATTGGCTGTATAACCCTAGCGTTATCCTGTCCTGGCCGGGGTCAAAACGACCCAGGCTACGTATCAGAGCCTACGTGTTAGAGCTAGTGGCTGTATATCCCCTCCCGCTGTCCTGTCCGGGTCAAAAAGACCCAGGCTACGTGTTAGAGTGTTAGAGCGAGTGGCTGTATAACCCCTAGCGTTGTCCTGTCCTGTCCGGGGTCAAAATGACCCAGGCTACGTGTTAGAGTGTTAGAGCGAGTGGCTGTATAACCCCTAGCGTTGTCCTGTCCTGTCCGGGTCAAAAAAAGACCCAGGCTACGTGTCAGTGCCTATGTGTTAGAGCGAGTGGCTGTATAACCCCTAGCGTTGTCCTGTCCTGGCTGGGGTCAAAAAGACCCAGGCTACGTGTTAGAGTGTTAGAGCGAGTGGCTGTATAACCCCTAGCGTTGTCCTGTCCTGTCCTGGCCGGGGTCAAAACGACCCAGGCTACGCGTTAGAGGCATAAGCTCTGAGCCAGAGGTAGTAGCTAAGCCGTAAACAAACACCAACACCAAGAACAACTACAACTACTACTACTACTACAACTACTACTACTACTACTACTACTACTACTAATATTGCCTCGGTGGCATGTCCGGACACGTCCCGAAGAGAGGTCTTGGGGACTTCCCCAGCCTGGGTGCCGAAGCTATTATGAGTGCTGTGCGTTTCACGGCCAAACAGGTCCTAGAACATATATTTTCCAATGACTCTGACTGCGACGAGGAAGCGGAAGAGGAAGCGGAGGAGGAAGCGTCCGAAGAAGAAGACGGGGAGGAATACAACCCAGAGGACGAGGAGACCCCCGAGCACGACGACGACTACGACGCCGCCGCCGACGACGACAACGACAAGGACGACGCCCAAGTAGAAGAAGGTCAAGGCGTAGAAGACGAACGAGACGATGACGACGACGACAACGACGATGATGATGACGACGACCAAGAAGAAGAAGAAGGAGAAGAAGAACAAGGAGAAGGTGAAGGTGAAGGAGAGCCAGGAGACCGCCGCCGCCGCCGCCTCAGCCCCCGACCACAACACGATATCCCTCGAGTGGAAAGAGAGACATTCGTGTCGAGAAACGGCCAAATCCAATGGTGCTCGATGCCCTGTGACAACAATCGGGGCGTCAGAGGGGCCGCCGCAGCGGCAAAAAGTAACAGGCCGGTTGCTGAGGTGCCGGAGGACATGAGGCCCGGGCCTACTAGGCAGGCCGTAGGCCAAGCCCGCGACATCCTCTCCACGTTCCGCCTGTTTTTCACACCGGAGATAGAAGACATCATCCTGGAGATGACCAATCTGGAGGGCGTTCGAAAATACGGAGCCTGAGGCGACGGCAACGGCTGCGGCGATGACGACCACCGCCACTACGCCGACGACCGCGAAGACCACGACCACGACCGCCGCGGCCGCTGGAAAGCGATGGACTCCACCGACCTGCGTGCCTACGTAGGGCTGCTCATCCTAGCCGGCGTGTACAGGTCCCGAGGCGAAGCAGCCTCTAGTCTCTGGGACGCCGTGAGCCGGAGGACCATTTTCCGCGCAACCATGCCGCTCAGTCTTTCACGCTTACTCGAGACTCCTTCGCTTCGACGACCGCCAGACCAGAGCCGAGAGACGCGCAGCAGGCGGCGGTGACAAACTTGCGGCCTTGAGAGAGGTCTGGGACAAGTGGGTCGAGAGGCTGCCGCTCCGGGCCAACAACACCGTACAAGAGCACAACAACACCGTACACAACACGCTAAAGCTAATCTTCTCTCTCTCTCTCTCTCTCTCTCTCTCTCTCTCTCTCTCTCTCTCTCTCTCTCTCTCTCTCTCTCTCTCTCTCTCTCTCTCTCTCTCTCTCTCTCTCTCTCTCTCTCTCTCTCTCTCTCTCTCTCTCTCTCTCTCTCTCTCTCTCTCTCTCTCTCTCTCTCTCTCTCTCTCTCTCTCTCTCTCCTCTCCAGGCCGATGTCCTTTCTGCCAGTATATTCCAAGCAAGCCGGCCAAATACGGCATCAAGACCTGGGTGGCCTGCGACTCCAAATCCAGCTACGCCTGGAAGATGCAGGTCTACACCGGGAAGGCCACCTGCGGAGGCCCCGAGAAGAACCAGGGGATGAGGGTCGTGCTCGATTTGACGCAGGGACTCAGGGGTCACAACGTCACCTGCGACAATTTCTTCACCTCATACGAGCTCGCGCGCCAGCTCCTGAGGAGGAACGTCACCGTGGTCGGCACAGTCAGAAAGAACAAGCCAGAGCTCCCGCCGGCGCTGCTCGCCTCAAAGGACAGGCTCCTTCATGCCCACCACCGCTCTAGTGTCCTACCTGCCAAAGAAAAACAAGAATGTCTTACTCCTGAGCACGCTGCACACGGAGGCTCACGTTAGCCATCGCCAGGACAAGAAGCCGGCCATCGTCCTAGACTACAACAGCAACAAGGGAGGTGTGGACAACCTAGACAAGGTGATTGGAACCTACAGCTGCAGCAGGATGACCGCCCGCTGGCCCCTGGTCATCTTCCACAACATCCTTGACGTGTCCTCCTACAACGCTTTTGTCATATGGCGAGAGCTCAACCCTACTTGGATGCCTGGTAAGCGAAACAAGAGGAGGGTGTTCCTCGAGCAGCTGGGAAAGGCACTAGTGACTCCGTTCATACAAAGAAGGGCCCGTCTCCCTCGCACCGAAGCCTCTGCGGCGCTCGTCAAAGCTGTTCAGAGGGCTACGTATCGTGATCAGCCCCGGGATCACGCCCCCGCCGCACCGGCCCACGCACCGGCCCACGCACCGGCCCAAGCACCCGACCCCGGACAACCCAGTAAGAGGAAGAGGTGTCAGGTCTGCCCCACAAAGAAGGACTGTAAAACACACACTGTGTGCACCAGGTGTAACAAATACATCTGCAAAGGCTGTTCGCACGCATACTGTCCCACATGTTCCAATTGGGCCTTTAGTGAGAGGGGGACAGTTCGACCCGGAGGGCACGGCGTGTGTACAGAATACCAGGACAATGGGAGGGTCAATAGCCAAACTTCCTCAAAAGTAAATAGCTAGACAGGTAGCCTATTTAAAATATTTGACAGCATAGGCTACAGTTGGCCTATTGCAGTGCAGTAGGAGCACAACATCATAGCCTATTTAAATTCAGAGCTTATACCAACGCAGCAGATAGAAACACAATCATCTATTGATGAACAAAATATTAAACCTGGACTCGGGGGTAGACGTAACATAGTAAACGAAAATCAAACTTGCAAAATGCACTCCAGTGTTTGGCACTTGCTATAAGCGGCATGCATTTTTTGTTTGAAAAAGTCACTGCAAAAGATAAAAACATTCTGCCCACATCTTTATATAAATGTGATCTAATTTGTCATTGCATTATCTTTTAGAAACGTACATGGCCCAGTTTCAACATCTCCAAATCATACAGCAAATTAGGGTGTTTTTGTACCATAAAAGGTGAATGGAGGGCGTTTTCCAGGCAGGTTTGTAATGCTACCACACCACAGCTGACACTTGTAGAGCCATACACACAAACACTTCCTGCAACCTCTCATTTAATTTTTATTTTTAT